>NC_057731.1:11658619-11666649 GCF_004010195.1 Chiloscyllium plagiosum
CACATCCAAATCATTTATGTAAATGACAAAAAGTAGAGGGCCCAGCACCGATCCTTGTGGCACTCCACTGGTCACAGGCCTCCACATCTGAAAAACACCCCTCCACCACCACCCTCTGTCTTCCACCTTTGAGCCAATTCTGTATCTAAATGGCGAGCTCTCCCTGTATTCCATGAGATCTAACCTTACTAATCAGTCTCCCATGGGGAACCTTGTTGAACGCCTTACTGAAGTCCATATAGATCACATCTACTGCTCTGCCCTCATCAATTTTCTTTGTTACTTCATCAAAAAACTCAATTAAGTGCCTTAAATGCTCATAATGTATCTGTCGCCCACACCAGCTCTGGCAGTGCATTCGAGGCTCCTAAATTGCAGCTCACATCTCCTTTGAACGTTCTCCCTCTTGCCTGAAATGAATGTCCCTGGTATTAAACATTTCAACTCTGAGATAAATATTCTGACAACCCTATCTATGCATCTCATAGATTTAGAGACTTCTATCAAGCCTCCCCTCCACCTCCAGAGAAAACAACCCGAGTTTTTCCCGCCTCTCCTGATAGCTCATACTCTCTAATCCAGGCAGGATCCTAATAAACCTTTTCTGCACCCTCTCCAAAGCCACCATATCCTTGCTGTAATGTGGTGACCGGAATTGAATGCAGTTTGATCTATAAAACAGAACAACCTCCCATTCCCTATTCCCAATCTCCACTGCACTCCCCAAACGCTCATATCGATCCCAAGCCTCAGTACCTGATCTTATACTCTAACCTGAGCCTACCTGACCGACCCTCACACCCACTTACATGGCACTTCACAGCCACGTTTGAGTCTGCCTTGCTGATTCGATCACAAAGCTTCTCAGAAAGACAAGAGGTCACAAAAACTAGGAGCAGGATTAGACCCTTCAGCCTCTTGAGTCTTCTCTGCCATTCCATGTGATCTCGGCTGATCATCCAACTTAGAACCCTGTCTTGCTTTCTTCCCATACCATTTGATCCTTTAGAATCCTATCTAACTTTTCTTGAAAATGTTCAATATATTAGCCTCAACTGCTCTCTGACAGGGAAGGGATCTGGAATTAATTTTGAGTGCTCCCTGCTCAACTCGCTCCCGACTGTATACCACTGAGCCGCCACCTCTGCTGAGTCTGTCCTGCCGGTGGGGCAGGACATCAGCGATGGTAATGGTGATGTCTGGGACATTGTCTGTAAGATGTAACTCTGAGTATGACTACATAAGGCTGTTGCTTAACCACTCTGTGAGGCAGCTGTCCCAATATTTGCAGTTGTTGGTAAGGAGGACTCTCCCAGATTGGTAAGGCTGAATTTGCCAACACGATTTCCAGTACCTAGGTCAATGCTGGGTAGTCCATCCAGTTTCATTCTATTTTGGAGATTTTCAGGCGGTTTCAATTCAGCTGAATGTCTTGCTTGGCCAGTGAGTGAAAATCATCCATATTGTATTTGGCCTGGAGCCACATGTAGACCATACCAGGTATCGACTTACTTCCCTAAAGGATATTAGAGAACCGTGGACACCATTAGACTAGCTTTTGATTCCCTATTGAATTCAAATTCCATCAACTACAATGCTAAGATTTGAACCCATGCCTAGAGTGTCAGCCTGGATCTCTAATATAAATCCAATGAAGTTATCACAACACAGCTGCCTCCCTTGAAAATTCAATTAAATGTTGAAACAAGCCTGACAGCCTAAATGCCAACGCCTTTTTCTATCTTCTTGCACATTTAGTGAGATTTATTAGGTCTGTTAGAAGTGCATCTCCAGGAAATTGCACCTTGCTACTGGTATAACAAACTGGGGGGACAACAAGTGTACCATTTTGGATACTGCTGGTGGGGACGGCCTACAAGTGGATAGCCATCGTTGTCAGGTCTCTGGCAGTGAGCCTGGCATTGAGACTCAGAAGGAAAGGGGGGAGAATAGAAAAGTGCTAGTGGTAGGGGACTCAATAGTTAGACAGATTGACAGGAGATTTTGTGGTCAGGAACGGGACTTCGGTAAGGTATGTTGCCTCCCTGGTGCCAGGGTCCGGGATGTCACTGATCGGGTTTACAGGATTCTGAAGGGGGAAGGGGAGCAGCCGGAAATCGTGGTACATATTGACACCAATGATATAGCCAGGAAAGGGACTGAGGATCTGAAAATGGACTACAGCAAACTAGGGTGGAAGCTGAAGGACGGGACCAGTAGAGTAACGTTCTCAGGTTTGCTACCAGTGCCACGAGACAGTGAGGTGAGGAATAGTCAGTGAGTGCAGCTTAACACGTGGCTGCGAGGCTAGTGCAGGAGGAAAGGCTTCAGATATTTAGACCAATGGGAGACCTTCTGGGGAAGGTGGGACCTGTACATGAAGGACAGGTTGCACCTGAACAGGGAGGGCACAAATGTCCTGGGTAGGAGATTTGCTCATGTGATTCAGGAGGGTTTAAACTAGTTTGGTAGGTGTTGGTGGGAATCAGAACTACATATCTGAGGGCAGAGGTAGTTGTAGATGAGGCAGTGACAGGATGTAGTAAATCTATCGGGAAGGTTTCTCATGCGCTGGAACAAAGGGATTGGTTAAAGTGTGTCTACGTTAACGCAAGGAATGCCAGAAATAAGAGTGACGAACTCAGAGCATGGATCAGTACTTGGGACTATGATGTCGTGGCCATAATGGAGACGTGGGTTTCACAGGGACAGGAATGGTTGCTATTTGTTCCAGGGTTTAGAACATTTAAAAAGAACAGGGAAGTGGGTGGATGGGGGTAAGAAAAGGGGGTGTAGCATTGCTAATCAGCGAGTGCATCATAGCTACAGAAATGAAGGTTGTCGAGGAAGGCTTGTCTACTGAGTCAGTATGGGTGGAAGTTAGGAACAGCAAGGGAACAGCCACCGCAATGGGTTTTTTTTTTAACAGACCCCCTAATAGCAGTAGGGAAATCAAAGAACTCATAGGCCGGCAGATTTTGGAAAAGTGCACATGTAGCAGGGTTTTCCCAATATTGATTGGAACCTCCTTAGTGCAGATGGTTTGGATGGAGCCATTTTTGTCAGGTGTGTTCAGGAGGGGTTCCTTACTCAGTATGTAGACAGGCCGACGAGGGTATAGGCCATTTGGATTTGGTGCTCGACAATGAGCCTGGACAGCTGTCAGATCTTGCAGTGGGAGAACACTTTGATGACAGTGACCACAACTGCCACACATTTACCATAGCAGTTAGCATGGGAAGATATTTAAATTGGGGAAAAGGAAATGATGACGCTATCAGACTGGAGTTGGGAAGTGCAGATTGAGAGAAATTGTTCCACAGAAAGGGCACAACAGACATGTGGAGACTGTGTTTAAGGAGCAGTTGTTACGAGTGATGTATAAATTTGTTCCTCTGAAACAGGCAAGAAGGGGTAAGATTAAGGAGCCTTAGATGATGAGAACAGAGGCCCTTTGGAATAAGCCACCTTATATAAGGTGGAGGAAGCAATGGTCTAGCAAAGCTTTAGAGGATTACAAGCTTGCTAGGAAGGAGCTCAATAATGGACTGAGGAGAGCCTGGAGGGGGCATGATAAAGGCTTGGAAAGAAGAATTAGGGAGAACCCAAAGGCATTTTACTCATATGTGAGAAATAAGAGAATGATCAGGGAGAAGGTAGGGGCCGGTCAGGGATAGCGTAGGGAACTTGTGCCTGGAGTCTGAGCTGATAGGGGAAGCCCTAAATGAGTTTTTTGCTTTGGGCTTGAACAGATCGAGATTGAGGAAGTTGATGTGCATGAAATTTTGGCAAACATTAAAATTGATAAGTCCCCAAAGCCAGACCAAATTTATCCTAGGCTGCTCCGGGAAGCAAGAAATGACATTGCTAAGCCGCTGGCAAAGATCTTTGCTTCCTCACTCTCTATGGGAGTCGTACCAGAGGATTGGAGGGAGGCAAGTGTTGTTCCTATTTTCAAGAAAGGGGATAGGGAAATCCCTGGCAATTACAGAGCAGTCAATCTTGTGTCTGTGGTCAGCAAGGTTTTAGAAAAAATTCTGAGGGATAGGATTTATGACTATTTGGAAAAGCACGGTGGCACAGTGGTTAAGCTGCCTCACAGCACCAGGGTCCCAGGTTCGATTCCAGCCTCAGGCGATTGTCTGTGTGGAGTCTACACATTCTTCTTGTGTCTGCGTGGGTTTCCTCCAGGTGCTCTGGTTTCCTCCCACAGTCCATGGGCTTGGATCGGCGCAACATCAAGGGCCGAAGGGCCTGTACTGCGCTGTATTCTTCTATATTCTACACATTCTTCTTGTGTCTGCGTGGGTTTCCTCCAGGTGCTCTGGTTTCCTCCCACAGTCCAAAGATGTGCAGGTTAGGTGAATTGCCCATGCTAAATTGCCCATAGAGTTAGGTGCATTAGTCAGAGGGAAATGGGTCGGGGTGGGTTACCAGCCCGACCCATTTCTGAGCGTTTACCAGCAGCTATTGTTGTGTAGTGATAGGTGCAGAAGTGTTGGCTGTTTTCACTCTCCTCCCCAGTTCGTGGAGTGCTAAAACAATCTCAACAGGCCAATTGCTGCTTTCACTGTGAAACTATCACTGTATTCTAACAGATGAAAGGCTTAACAGACAATCAGTTTTTCAATGTATAATTTCAGTTACATCACACTGCAAATTTATGCTATAAATTCTGTGTTACGATCAAGCCCTCCACAATCACCTGATGAAGGAGCGTCACTCCGAAAGCTAGTGTGCTTCCAATTAAATCTGTTGGACTATAACCTGGTGTTGTGTGATTTTTAACTTCAGCTACGAGGTTCTGGCTCTGGAATTCCTCAGCTGAGATTTTCTCCCATTTCTCCCTAATTCAATCTCTCTTCCTCCTCCCAGAAATCTCAGGTTGACTCAAAATATTGCCAACACCTTTCTGCTGCACATGGATCCTACACACCTCCAGTCTCTTCTGAAGTGTTTGTAGTTTTGAACTCTTATTTATAGCTAATTTAGATCAGAAGTATTTCCTAGATAACTTTTTCTGCTGATTTCAAACTAGTCAAAACCACAAATGTCATGGGTCTGTAGGATTTACATTACTGTTCCAAAGTGAGATAAGATGGCCAAGACTGATACTTCTTCCTTCCAACTAAACCTTAGCTATTCTGTAAATGTCCTAGATTGTTGAAGAGTTTGGAGTTTCTTTGCACAAAATCTATACTTCCCCATTTAACAAATGGAAAGAGAGCTAGAAATGAGATGAGGAGAAACTTGTTTACTCAGAGACGTTAGCAAGTTAGAATCCCTACAGTGTGGAAACAGGCCCTTCAGCCCAATAAGTCTGATCTTCCGAAGAGTCTCCCAACCAAACCTATTACTCTATATTTACCCCTGACTAATGAACCTAACCTACACATCTTTGGATTGTGGAAAGAAACCGGAGCACCCGGAGGAAACCCACGCAGACATGGGGGGAATGTGCAAACTCCACACAGACAGTCGCCAAAGGCTGGAATTGAACCCGGGTCCCTGGTGCTGTGAGGCAGCAGTGCTAACCACTTAGCCACCGGACTAAGGACTTAGTTATGAGGAGAGTCTGGATGGACTGGGTTTGTTTTCCTTGGACGAGTGCAAGCTGAGGGGGATCTGCTTGAGATATACAAAATCATGTCAGGCATAGACAGCGAAGATCATGAGAATCTTTTCCCCATGCAAGCCATGTCTAACACCATAGGACATAAGTTTACATCTAAACAATATTTAATTAAACTGTAGCAAAACTTGCTTGCTTCTATATTTTACACCCTGGCTAATGAAGCTAAGCATCCTGTATCCCTTCTTCACCACACAATGTACCTGTGCTGACACCTTCAGGGATTTATGGATTTATAAACTGAGATCCCTTCGTTCCCCAGTACTCCCTCGGAACTTATCATTCATTGTGTATATCCTGCCCTTATTAGACCTTCCAAAATGCATCAACTCATATTTATCAGAATTAAATTCCATCTGCCATTGCTCATCCCAATTTACCAGCTGTAGCTGAAGCCATCCTACTCACTATCGACACCAACACCAAATTTTATGTAATCTGCAAATTTACCAGTATACCTTCTACATTCACATCCAAGATGTTGATGTGCATTACAATCAACAAGGGTCCCAGCATTGATCACTGTGGTACACCACTGGTCACACGCTTCCAATTACAAAAACATCCCTCCACTATTACCCTTTGCCTCCTATTTGCAAGTCAGTTTAGGGTCCAGTTTGCCAACTTGCCTTAGATCTCATGGATTCTTACCTTTTGGGACAGTATCCATGTAGGACCATGTCAAAGGCCTTACTGAAGTCTAAGTAGACTGTATTAACTGCACTATCCTCATTATTAGATTTAGTCACCTTTTCAAAAATCTCAAATTAGTCAGACATGATCTCCCTCGAACAAATCCAGGTTGACTATCCCTAACCAATCGCTACCTTTCCAAGTGTTAATAAATCTTGTCCCTCAGAATGTTTTCCAATAATTTCCCTACTACAGATGTCAGACTAATTGGTGTGTGACCTATTCCTGATCTATTCCTGCTGCCTTCTTGAACAAAAGAACTATGTTAGTTATCAGTTATCTAGCACTCTACCACCTGTGGCCAGCAAAGTGTTAGGTGTATTCCAGGGCCCCAGCAATCCCCACCCTTACCTTTCATAGCAACCTAGGATGCACCTCATCAGGCTCTGGGGATTTATGTACCTGTATGCATGTTAAAGCATCTAATATCTCCTCCTTATTAGTCTCAACATTTTCTAAAACTTCACCATCCCAACTGAAATCCCTGGCTATAATGCTTTTTCCCTCTGTAAATACAAGTGAGAAGTACTAAGACCCTATCCATGTCCTCTGGCTTCACACACAGCTTGTGTCTTTGGTTTCAGTAGGCCCCACCTTTCCCTGGTAATCCTCTTACTCTTAACATACTTATAAATTCCTTGGGGCTTTCCTTAATCCTATCTGCCAAAGATATTTCATAGCCTCTTTTTGCCCTCTGAATGTTATTTTTAAGCAATATCTACACTCTGTATACTTTTGAAAGGCCTCCTCTGTTTTTAATGTATACTACCTGACATATGCTTTCCTTATCAAGATCTCAGTATCCCTTGACATCCAGGGTTCCCTAGACTTGCTGCCCTTGCCCTTTAGTCTTAGAGGAATATGCTGGCCCTGAATTCTTGCCACACTATTTTTAAAAGACTTCCACTGTTCCAGTGTAGACGTCCCTGCAAGTAGGTGCTCCTAGTTGATGATTGTCAAAACATGCCTAAAGGTATTGAAATTGGACTTCCCCAAATTTTAGACACTTAACTTCTGCACTATCCTAATCCCTTCCAGTAATGACTTTGAAACTTACAAAGTTGTGATCACTATCCCCCAAAATGTTCACCCACCGAAACTTCTACCACTTAACTGGCTTCATACCCTAGGATTAGGTTGAGCACTGTTCCATCTCTCATTGGACTATCTACCTACTGGCAGAAAAAGCTCTCCTTGATGCACTTTAAAAATTCCACCCTGTTTCAAGCTTTTGTGTTAATTTCCTGAAATGCCATGTTCAGTTAGGTTCCCATCACTGCCACGGGACCAAAATGGCTCTTCTCAAAACCATGGCGAAAGTGAGTACTGCAGATGCTGGAGATTAGAGTCAAGAGTGTGGTGCTGGAAAAGCATCCAGGGAGCAGGAAAACTAACATCTCGGGCTAACATTCCTGATGAATGTTGATTTTCCTGCTCCTCGGATGCTGCCTGACATGCTATGCTTTTTCAGCACCACACTGTTGACTTTTCAAAACCATAGAACATAGAACAATACAGCACAGAACAGGCCCTTCGGCCCACGATGTTGTGCCGAACATTTGTCCTAGCTTAAGCACCCATCCATGTACCTACCCAATTGCCGCTTAAAGGTCACCAAAGATTCTGACTCTACCACTCCCACAGGCAGCGCATTCCATGCCCCCAACCACTCTCTGGGTAAAGAACCCACCCCTAACATCTCCCC
>NC_057731.1:11670156-11698757 GCF_004010195.1 Chiloscyllium plagiosum
GACCTCACACCACAGACCCGGTCACTGCAGCTTACCCCTGCTAGGCTGTCCCCCCCACCAGTATCCAAAGCGGTATACCTATTGTTTAGGGGAATGACTACAGGGGATCCCTGCACTGCCTGCTTCCTCCCCTTCCCACCTCTAACTGTTACCCAGCTACCTCTGTTCTCTGGCGTAACTATGTCCCTGTCGCTTCTATCTTTCCCCTTCTCAGCCTCTCGAATAATCCTCAGTTCATTCAACTCCAGTTCCAGTTCCCTAACTCGTTCTGTGAGAAGCAGAATATGACTGCATTTCCTGCAGGTGAAGTCGGCAGGAGTATCGGTGGTCACCCCTACCTCAAACATCCTGCAGGAGGAACTTTCCACTGCCTGCGCTGCCATTACTCTACACTTCGTCTCCAAAGCAAGAACACTGAGTCGCTTACCTGTGAACTTTAAAGTTAGGTTAGAGGAGGAGGATGGGAGGGAGGCCCTACTATGTAGGGCCTGGGGTATAGAACACACCCACTCAAATATCAATCACTTACCTTCCCGACCAGCTCTGCGCTCCAACCTCACTTCCGCCCATGTAAGGCCATAAGACATAAGAGCATAATTAGGCCATTCAGCCTATCAATTACTTGTAGTAAGATCACGGCTGACCTGATAATACTCCATTCCACTTTCCTGCCTTTTTCCCTATAATCTTTGATCCCCCCTTACCGATTAAAATTTGGTCTACCTCAGCGTTGAATATTCTTGACATCCTGCACGACATGCAAAAATAAACTCTCCTCTCTTGTCCTACTCAATCTATCTGCAGCTTTTGACAGTTGACTACACCACCTCCATCACTGCCTCACTGTTGTCATCCAGCTGGATGCATTAGTTCCAAACTCATTTAATTTTTCTTATTTACGTGTCATTTGCCCATTTAATTTCTCTTCACATTCCTGCACCATCATCTTGGAGCTTCCTCAAGAATGTATCCGATTTCATATTTATGTTTTGTCCATCAATAAAATAGCCTGACCAGTATACTGTCAGTAACCATATATTCACTGATGTATATCATTGCCAGCTTTCTTATCACTTCTCTCTTCTCTGAATTCTTAGGTGGTTCATCCAAAATGCAGCACTAAATGAGCATTAATATTCTGCAATTGAACAATCAAGTGGTTGCCTTTCAGTCTCCATTACAATCCCTGGGTTCCAGCTACCAGCTTCTCTCTGATAAGTGTCTGATACTGAAGCAGACTCCCACAACCTTGGTGCCAGGCCAGACCCTGAGATCAGCTTGCTATCAGACATCACCACCCTCACCAAGATGGGCCCTACCGCCACCTACACCACACCTATTACAACTTCTACCTGCCTCAGCTCATCTCCTGCTGAAACCCTCAGTGGTGGAGGCTGGTACAATTGCAACATTTAAAAGGCATTTGGATGGGTGTATGAATAGGAAAGGTTTGGAGGGATATGGGCTGGGTGCTGGCAGGTGGGACTAGATTGGGTTGGGATATCTGGTTGGCATGGACGGGTTGGACCGAAGGGTTTGTTTCCGTGCTGTACATCTCTATGACTCTACGACTAAATCTTTGTCACCTCTATTCTTGACTGTCTTTGCATGCCTCTCACCTTACATGAGGGCATCCAAACCTTTGGTACCTGTGCCTGACTCCATAAAAATGCTATTCATGTGCATACTGACCTACATTAGCTGCTTGTTAATAACTTGAAAGATTGTTATTAATTCTTATAATTCCATACATTGCCGCTCCCTACTTTTGTAATGTGAGCATCACTAACTTTAATAACGGAGAACAAAGAATAGTACAGCAAAGTAACAGGCCCTTCAGCCCCCAAACTGTGCTGACATGATGCCTTTGTAAACTAGAAACCTTCTGCCTGAGGCAGTCCAAACCCTCCATTCCCTGCCTATTCATATATCTGTCAAGATGCCTCTTAACCTTTGCTATTATGTTTGCCCCCACCAACTCCTCTGTCACCACATTCCAGGCACTTATCACCCTGTTTTTAAAAAAAAATGTACCCCTCATACTTCCTTTAAATGCACCTCTTTTTACCTTAAACTTATGGCTTCTGGTAATTGACTTTGCTACCCTGGAAAAGACACTCCAACGATCCATTCTATCTGTGCCCCTCATAATTTTGTAAACTTTTACCAGGTCACCCCCTCATCCTTCGATGTTCGAGTGAAACCAACCCAAGATTTTCCAGTCTGTCTTCCTAGCTAATACCCTCCAAGCCAGACAACATTCTGGTAAACCATTTCTGTACCCTCTCCAAAACCTCCATCTGGTAGTATGGCAACCAGAACTGTACACAATATTCTAAATGTGATCTGATTAAAGTTCAATATGACTTGCCAATTTTTACACTCTGTGCCCCGACCAATGAAGGCAAGCATGCTATTCCTTCTTGACCCCTTATCCACAAGTCTTCCCACTTCCAGGGATCCGTATGCCTAGTTCCCTCTGTATGTTGATGCTTCTAAAGGTTTTGACATTTACTGTATGCTCCCCTCCCGCGTTAGATTTTCCAAAATGCATCACCTTGCATTTGTCCAGATTAAATCTTTTTTGACAATCCGTGATGGTTTCATGCTCATTGTTAATGAGACTAACTTTTATTTCCAGATTAATGAATTTAATTTAAATTAAACGAGCTGCTGTGGTGGGATAATGTCTGAGGACATTACCCTCGTGTCTGGTTAACTAGTCCAATGACACCATGGTTGTGGCACCATCTCCCCACAAGATTTCCTCCATTACATAAACAAAGTACAGTTTGTCATTGTTTGCTTATCAAAGGTAAGGAGTTCAGAGGCATTTACTCTGAACTGCAGAATGTTGTTATCGTTTTGAGTTCAGTGACCTTTTTCAGAACGTATGTTGTTATCATCGCTGTCTTTGTTGGAGAGGATGTACCATGAATTTTCACCTTTCACGAGCTTCTACACCAAGGTCAGACAGAATACTTTACAGGTGATACATTTTTAGCAGAACTCTCTCCTGCTCATGATTATAAGACAGAGCGATAGTCTTTTTGTGGTTATGGAGACTGCGGTGGTGTCCCACTTGCCATTGTAGAAATGCAGTAATTCAGTGGTTATTTTGGGGAACTGGGAAACGTCCAGGCTTTATATTTCTGATTATGAATAGGAAGGGGCATTTAACAACAGGATGTATTTTGTGATATCCTGGTATTTTAAAGAGATTTGCTGCATTTGAAATATGCTATATTGTATTCAATATCAATGTTAAATGTTTACCAAGGTGTAAAGGTTTGCATGATCATTTAAATCTCTACGTAAATATTTTCAGGGAGAATGAAAGTGTTTGTTTGCTGTCTAAGTCTAGTAAAAGTAAAATTGCTTGCTTGTTCAGTATTTGGTTTCAGGGTGGAGTAAAACATCTTGGTGAAGAAGACCATGAATCACTATGCACTTCATAGTCAGTCTATTTTCCAAACTACATTTCATGAAGAGAGGTCATATATGCAATTTTGTTTCCTTGCAGAACTAGTGGCCAGTTTAAATAATGCATGCTGTGGACTTACAAAAGGGTGAATTGTTATCTAATGTTACATGACAACTATACTATTCATATTTCTGCTGTTCATGGAAGGGTATTGCTCTGAAATAAACCTGGGAGGTAAATTCATTAGGATATCAATTTCATATTGGAAGATGGTCAATTAATCTTCTTTTTCAATTTATACATTCATGGGAAGTTAGCGTCACTGGCCAGGCTAGCATTATAGTCATAAAGTCATTGAGATGTACAGCACGGAAACATACTCTTCAGTCCAACTCGTCCATGCCGACCAGATATCCCAAATTAATCTAGTCCTATCTGCCAGCACACGGCCCATATCTCTCTCAACCCTTCCTATTCATATTCCCATTCAGATGCCTTTTAAATGTTGTGTTTGTACCAGCCTCCACCACTTCCTCTGGCAGCTTGTTCCCTACATGTACCAGCCTCTGTGTGAAACAGTTGCCCTTAGGTCTCTTTTAGATCTTTCCCCTCTCACCCCAAACCTATGGCCTCAAATTCTGGACTCCAAGTAAAAGTCCTTATCTATTTATCCTATCCATGCCCCTCATGATTTTACAAGCTTCTCTAAGGTCACCCCTCAGTGCTCCAGGGAAAACAGCCCCAGCCTATTCAGCCTCTCCCTATAGCTCAAAACCTCCAATTCCGGCAACATGCATGTAAATCTTTTCTGAACCCTTTCAAGTTTCACAACATCCTTACTGCCCATTCCTAGTTGCCCTTGAGAAGGTGGTAATGAGCTGCCTTGTTGAACCACAGTCCATGCGCTACAGCGATGCCCACAGTGCTGTTATGAAGTGCTTTTCAGGACCTTGGCCCAGTGACACTGAAGGAAAGGCAATGTAGTTCCAAGTCAGGATGGTTAGTGGCTCGGAGAGGAACTTGTATGTGTTAGTGTTTCCATAAGTCAGTTACAGCAGCTTTTGGTCATCTTATTTATTTACTTTCTTCTGCCACTGGATTTGTTTTAAGGTGAGAGGGGCAAGATTTAAAAGGGATCTAAAGGGACACCTTTTTCATGCAGAGGGTGGTGCACGTATGGAATGAGATGCCAGAGGAGGTGGTGGAGACTGGTACAATTACAACATTTAAAAGGGATCTGGATGTGTACATGGATAGGAAGGAATTAGAGGTTTATGGGCCAAATGATGGCAAATTGGACTAGATTAATTCAAGATATCTGGTTTGCATGGATGAGTTGGACCAAAGAGTATGTTCCTATGCGGTACATCTCTATGATTCTACACTTGACAAATAGTTGGGTTCAAGAATACCTCTGTATATTATTTACGTGTGAGTGTTTCATCAATTTAATATTTCAAGTTCATGAGCTAACGTCTGGTGCAATTAACTTGTGAGTACAGGGAATGACTTCCCTCCAGGAAGGCAAGTAACCATTTCCTCATAAAATTAATGGCTGTGTATACAGATTTATTTCTTGTATAATTTCTCCCATGTAAACAAAGTCTGATGCTTTTGGATCTGACATAAATTTCATTCTGCCTATCACTCAAGAGGCAGGTGTTTCCTTTATTTAGGTTTGTCTGACTTGCTATCATGGAATCTATAGTTGTACTGTATTTGAGTGGGAGTAACTTAATCTCTCTTACCAGGGGGAGTTAGTATGGAACATCCACTTCTACCTAAAGATTTCATTTTGTTATGGCTGCAGTTTTTGTCGCACTATAATGCACTTTGGATTACCCAGACATCTGCGGCATAGTTTAAAATACTGCCAGAGAATGCTTTCAGATATTGAGGCTCAGTTTTCGGGTTCAGACCAGTATAAAGAGAAATTAAGAACAGCAGGCAAAACCTGAAAAAAACCCTAAACATCTGTTGGAGACTAAATCATGTAAGTGTTAGCATGCAGAGGAAAAGGAAATATACACAAAAATATGGAGCTCATTTGCTATAAGGTACTTAGTAAAAGCAGAACTGTTCACTCACAGAGATCCCAACACTTCAACATAAATAGGCTATTTGTTCCATTGTATTAAATGCATTAGAAAGTTCTGTAATTAAATGTAAGTTAATAACTTTTGTGGTGAGTTGCAATTTGTGTTCCTTATAATAGAAAAAAACAAGGACCTTATCTCTGTAGTAGGCTAAATATATATTTTAGTAACTAGCATTTTCCTGAAACTAGACAGTACCAATTTGAGCGCATTGTCTGACATTGCTACCTCTTGACATTGTAGCAGCTTGCCCTAGAAGCCACAACTTGACCTCTGACCCATCCATTCCTCTCAATATCCAGGATCGTGCCTAGATAACCCTGGGTACACCAGCTCTCACCCCCGCCACTACCTTTGGTGTGAGAAACATGACAAAGACTTTGAGCTCAGCATGAATTCCAGATAGTGAGACAAACAAACAGGACACTTCCAGCACTGATCTCCTTTCTGAAATGTGCCATTGAATTCCATTATTGGAATCTGTTGTTGATAATAAAGAAGACTATTCTAGATGAAGGCTTTGACTGCTTCCCGTTGTATAGGTTTTTATCAATTCAGCCCTTTATAAACAAATTTAATTTTTTTTAAAAATTCAATATTTTAATAAATGAGCTGAAAGTCCTCCTCCCTCAAATATCAAGAAAATCTTAATATGTGGCTGTTAATTAGTTGCCAAACGTCCATGATTAAACTAGTGAGATAATATTAGTGATGTAAATTTGGATGCAAACTAGTCAGGAAAAGAAATGCAGTCATATGAAACAAAATATATTTGGACAATCTCTTCAGAGTGAAAAAATATTTTGCTTAAGTTCTTCAAACTCTGGTTTGTTGAAAACTACTGGAGACAAAATAAGAACGTAGAGCAATGACTACAGAAATATAGTTCACTGCTCTTGTTCATTACTCAAGGCAAATATGACCATGTTTATCATTTGGATGTTTGGTAGGTACATATGTGATTGCTGTGGCTGGTCCGACAGCCAGAACATCTGACGCTGACATACCAAAGTCAGGGGTATACTCTAATGGTGACAAAGGAAGTGCTACAAGAACACTAAGGCCTAATGGTAGTACCGCTGGACCGATAACCTCGCAACCCCCAGGTTCGAATCCCACCACAGCAGATAGTGGAATTTCAAATCAATAAAAATCTGAAATTAAGAATCTAATGATTCCCATGAATCTATTATCGATTGCCGGGAAAAACTCATCTGGTTCACTAATGTCATTTAGGGAAGGAAACTGAATTCCTTGTTTGGTTTGGCCTACATGTGACTCCAGAATCACAGCAATATGGATGACTCTTAACTGCCCTCTGGCCAATTAGGAATTGGTAATAAATACTGGCCCAGCCAGCAACACCCACATCCTATGAATGAATGAAAAAAAGACACCGAAGGCTTCACTGAGGAGTTTTGGCTCTGACCTGAGTCCACAAGGTCCTCCAGGATTGCTGTACCTGGAACACCTAATTAAAAAGGCTGTGGCGTATTTCAAAGGCAAGAAATATCAGAGACAAAGAAAAATCACAAGAAGAGGAAATCTTGAGTCAGCAAATCATCTGAAACTCTAATCGTTTGCACTATCCTGTCCTGTTCACAGCAGCACTCAAAAGTTCAGCTATGAACAGGACAGGATAATGCAAACGATTAGAGTTTCAGATGATTTGCTGACTCAAGATTTCCTCTACTTGTGATTTTTCTTTGTCTCTGATATTTCTTGCCTTTGAAATACGCCACAGCCTTTTTAATTAGGTGTTCCAGGTACAGCAATCCTGGAGGACCTTGTGGACTCAGGTCAGAGCCAAAACTCCTCAGTGAAGCCTTCGGTGTCTTTTTTTCATTCATTCATAGGATGTGGGTGTTGCTGGCTGGGCCAGTATTTATTACCAATTCCTAATTGGCCAGAGGGCAGTAAAGAGTCATCCATATTGCTGTGATTCTGCAGTCACATGTAGGCCAAACCAAGCAAGGAATTCAGTTTCCTTCCCTAAATGACATTAGTGAACCAGATGAGTTTTTCCCGGCAATCGATAATAGATTCATGGGAATCATTAGATTCTTTGCCCACCATCAGAGCATACCTCTGACTTTGGTATGTCAGTGTCAGACGTTCTGGCTGTCGGACCAGCCATACTCAGTTGTGACTGTCTCAGTGTGGTGGAGATATGCCAGCTCAGGTGAGTTTCTCAGTGTCTGGCTTGTTGAGCTATCTGCTGATCTTTAGGAGCCTTTGAAGGTAGTTCAAGTGAAAGTGGTTGAGCTTAATGGACATGCCACTGGTACACAGGCTAACCTTCACATTCTTGCAGCAGAGTAGCCAGGGCTATGACCTAATCAACTCTTAGTTTGGTATGCAGAATGACTTCCATTCATTCCTAGAATGGCATTCAAAGTGTGTTGAAGGCTACACTTCTGACCATTCTTGCTTGAGTCTTGTTGTCAACAATGGCAGCTTGAGAGAGTACGATACATATGCAGATCCTGAAATCTCTGAATCCAGATTTTATGTTTTTAGTTGCCTGAACTGCCTCCATATTTGGGAACAGTCTGCATAAACAGCAAAGCTGAACAGCAGCTTGTGTATTCATTGAGGAAAAAGTGAGGTCTGCAGATGCTGGAGATCAGAGCCGAAAATGTGTTGCTGGAAAAGCGCAGCAGGTCAGGCAGCATCCAGGGAACAGGAGAATCGACGTTTCGGGCATAAGCCCTTCTTCAGGATTCCTGAAGAAGGGCTTATGCCCGAAACGTCGATTCTCCTGTTCCCTGGATGCTGCCTGACCTGCTGCGCTTTTCCAGCAACACATTTTCAGCTTGTGTATTCAGCCAACTGTATCATAGAGAATGGCAGGTTACCACTAGAGGTGGTATTCACACTGTCTTTGTGGTAACAGGAAAGCACCATTTCACAAGGATCTTGAAAATAATGTCACCTCATTTATTTTACATCATTGTGAGGAATATTGTAAGATAAATAAACACCATAGGAAGCAAAGTAAACATTAAGAGCACCAGAGGTAGATCACATGTCAAACATAATCTGCTATTCAGTACAATGGTGGCTGATTTTAGGTTTTAACTTCACTTTGTCACCCACTTTATGTAATCTCTTAATTAGGTGAGAGAACCAGAAAGTGTGGTCCTGAAATCTCCACCACCTCACCAATGTCCCACCTTTAAATTAAATTCAATTCAATTCATTAAGCTCTGTAAATGGAGTTACATTGTAAACATTTCTTTCAATAATTACTCTGAATTGTTTGGCTGAAGGAATCTTTGGAGGCTGTTTTTGTGTTGTGTACATTTTCACTTCATAACCTTTCATCCTCTATAAAATACAGAGCACATTTAAACACAGGAACATCTGTGGTGTTACACATTTCTCCTTGGAAACTTCTAACAATCCTTTCGATGTGAATTAGTTTTACTATTGTATTTTCTCCTTTCAATATCTGAATGAATCAAGATTACACACATAACTGACCAGTCTAGGGATTAAAACCAGGATATCCCAAAGCCATTGCCTGCTTTTTTTGATAATGCACTTACGAGTTATTCCTGTAGTTCCATCTGAATAAAACAGTCCTCTGTTTTGTTGTGGTAACTTGCATTACCCTTTGGAACTTACGACACAGCTTCGTGGAAGTCTCTCAAGGTTTTAACACAGAAGCAGTTGAGAAACCATTGGTACACAGCTCTGATGATATCCAGATTTTTATTTTAGCAATGTTCAACTCTGGCCCTTTATAAATAAAATGTTTTTCCAGTAAAATTTCAGTTCATAGTTAACTTTATGTAAATAGGAGAGGAAAGCAGCTGCTGGTAAGGGGCAGGAGGTCTGGTAGCATCTGCGAAGAAAGAAAAGAGTGAAAATTTCAGTCAATTAACTTCCATCAGAACTGGAAACCCTTCGAGTGTGAGCAGTCCATAACCAAATATATAGTCAGAGAAAAAAAGAGGAGGGAGGGGATGAGGAGAAAAGAACAAATCCTTCCATGTTGTCGAATATATCCTGTGGCTTCCTGCAGATCTCAAGCTTGCTGCATTCACATTCTGGTACTGTCTCTGGCGCAAATTAGTGTCATATCAAAAGGAGCATCTTGAAATGATTATGCAAGTTGGGATCACTGACATGCAACTGGTTAAATCCAAAAAGCTCAGCTCCTGCTCTGCTTGCTGTTTTTATTCCTAGAACAAATATTCAACTGAGAACCACAGGCAGGAGTTATTATTCATTGAATATCTTCCTGTTTTTGATTAAAGTTATCATTCACATTGACCACAATGCTGAGGAACAACTTGAGAAGCAGTGTTCCTAACATCCTCTCTCTGTGAGGTCCCAAATAGGTCCCTCAGTGTGTACAGCGTTAGAGACCCAGGCCTACTGACTGCTTCACCTAATACAGCTCTCAATGGTTTATTTATATGATAGCTCAGTGCCTCTTAGCAGACTACCAAAACAGATGCAAACTGTTAACTGTTCAAAATGATTCTGTGTTAAGCAGCTGAACAGTTCACACATATTTCACATCTATTCCAAACAGTTTTACCAGAGCTAGGTGAGTGTGGCCAGCCTTCTTCATAACTGTCAACCAAGTACCCGGCAAAGACCTCCGTTCCCTGGCAAAGGCTTTTTGATATCCCATAGGAGATCCACTTGACAAGATGTGACTTTGCTGCTGACATTGTTTTGCAGGTGACTGCATTTCTCCTTCAAGTGTGACACCAGTGTCTACAATGAAGGCATTCATGTATGGGAATTGGTATTGGTAATCATAGGGTCTTGGAATCATACAGCACAGAAACAGACCCTTCAGTCCAACCAGTCCATGCCAAACATAATCCCAAACTAAATTCGTCCCACCTGCCATATCCCTCCTCATTTCTTATTCATGTACTTATCTAAGTGCCTGTTAAACATTATAACTGTACCCACATCCACTGCTATCTCTGGAAGTTCATTTCACACACGAACCATTCTCTGTGTAAAAAATTGCCCCTCACTCCTTTTTTAAATCTCTCTTCTCTCACCTTAAAAATATGTCCCCTAGTTTTGAAATGCCCACCCTAGGAAAACTACATCTGCCATTCACTTTATCTATCCCCTCACTATTTGAGAAGTCTCTTTTAAGGTCACCACTCAACCCCATGCTACATACAGTGAAATAAGTTCAACCTCTCCTTATATCTCAAACCCTCCATTCCTGACAACATCCTGACAAATCTCTTCTGAACCCTCTCCAGCTTAATTATATCCTTTCTATAAGAGGGAGACAGAACGACCCAACTCCTATACTCTGAGCAGTGAACAATCATGATGGGCAATTTCTTAGTTTATTACCCTAACATTTTCTGCTTGCTTGTTATTCAGACCATTATCATAGAATCCCTACAGTGCAGAAGCAGTCCATTCAGCCTATTGAGTCCACACCCAACCCTCCAAAGAGCATGCCATCCAGCCTGTAACCAGCCCATCCCCGTAATCCTGCACTTCCCCGGACACTATGGGCATGTTAGTATGGCCGATACACTTAACCTGCACATCTTTGGACTGTGGGAGGAAACCGGAGTATTCAGAGGAAATACATGCAGATGCTGGGAGAATGTGCAATCTCCACACAGACTGTGGCCCGAATTTGGGTATCTTGCACTGTGGGGCAGCAGTGCAAAGCATTGAACCACCGTACCACCCCTAAATCTAAGATAAGTTCATTAACAGGCTCGTAACTGCATGAAGCTAACAGTCTAGCAGCATGTTATATTAATCTATTGTGTTCTACAGCTGATATGGCTAACAAGTAATATTTAGCTTTTTATCATGTCCACTGATTATGTGTAAATCAGACCAAACTTGGTGTTCCTAGGATATCCAGGAATCTGGAGAATTATTAAGACATCTGTTTCTGACAGCGAGCACTCACACAAAAGCAGTTTGAATATCACACGCTGATATAGATTTTGTTTCAGGGCAACTGTACTCTTCCATGATTGGTTTTCACTTAGTTGAAGCCCATCTGAAAGTAAGGAAAATAACCTACCCAAAATGGCACTGACCCCAGCTAAGGTGAATGCCTTCTTTGTCATTTATTTTAACAAAAACATCATTTTAGCCATTTTGTTTGGTAGAAATCAATGACCCAGTGTATTCATAGCTCTGTAGTTAAAAAGAACTGTAGTGCCCCGCCAACTTGAGACTGAGGCTGGAGTTTGTAACCCATGGTTAGCTGCTACAGAAGAGGGTCTTGGTGAATTCTGCAGGTATAGAGGGCTGTCAAAGTGATACGAGAGGAAGGGACAATGGGCCGTGCGTCAGTAGTGAGCAAGGGTGAGAATGTTAAACAAGACTGTCCGTGCTGAAGTCTTTAAGTTGAAAGTGCAGCACAAAGCTGTTCATGCACGCTTAGCATGTAATGAGTTAATAAGGCTACTGTTAAACCAAATTTTAACCCTCTAATAGCAGACAAACAAAATTCATGTTGTTTTGCAGTAGGTAGGAATGAATGGGGGGGGTGGGGGTGAAGGAATGGTTTGCGGGTGGGAGGTTGGGAACTGCAGTCAGACTGAACGTAAGTAGAATCACGTAAGTAGCCCTGGGATACAAGAATTTTTTGAAAGTCCTACTGTTTCAAAGATTCCTGTCCCTGTCCTTTTTGGAGCTAATGAAGATGGAAAGGGCCATGGGGGATATGTAAGAGAGTAAGTCTCCAGGTTTGTCACCATTTAAGACCTTTGATGTAGAATGTGTCTCAAAATATGCTTCACTGATGCAGGCAGACTTTGAGCGAAGGTTTGGGTCAAAGAGACGAGTTTCCAGAAAGCTTTTAAATGCATTTAAATGGAAGGGAAGTAGACCAGCAGAGGAATTGAAGAAATAGATTCAAGAAAGTACAATCAAGCCAGCTGAGGGCTCTGACACCAGGAATGGAGGAGGGAGGGTGCTGACTGAGCACTGGGATAGACAAGAGGATTTAAAAAGCTGGAAGCAATCACTGCTGCAGAAGGGAGGAAGGACATTCTGTACTTGGATTCATACACAGCAACTGCTAAGTAATCCTGAGTCAGTGCCATCCATCAGTACAAGAAAAGCAGGAAAGTCTTACCAGATTTAGGAAGTGGTAAAAGGTATTCTTGAAACACAAGGCTAAAGGAGGTAGATGAGGATCCTATGATTACAAATGTTACGATACAACAAAATGACTGACTTATTCTTTTCCTGTTGTGGTTCTGTTCGCTGAGCTGAGAATTTATGTTGCAGACGTTTCATCCCCTGTCTAGGTGACATCCTCAGTGCTTGGGAGCCTCCTGTGAAGCACTTCTGTGAAGTTTCCTCCGGCATTTATAGTGGTTTGTCTCTGCCGCTTTCGGTTGTCAGTTCCAGCTGTCCGTTGCAGTGGCCGGTATACACAGTAGTGTACAAAATCCCATGCAAAGACTGCACAAAACACTACATAGGACAAACAGGAAGACAGCTAATGATCCACATCCATGAGCACCAACTAGCCACAAAACGACACGACCAGCTATCCTTAGTAGCCACACACGCAGATGACAAGCAACATGAGTTCGACTGGGGCAACACTACTATTGTAGGACAAGCCAAACAGAGAACAGCCAGGGAATTCCTGGAGGCATGGCACTCATCCACAGATTCAATCAATAAGCACAATGACCTGGATCCAATATACCGGCCACTGCAGCGGACAGCTGGAACTGACAACCGGAAGCGGCAGAGACAAACCACTATAAATGCCGGAGGAAACACCACAGAAGCGCTTCACAGGAGGCTCCCAAGCACTGAGGATGTCACCTCGACAGGGGACGAAACGTCTGCAACACAAATTCCCAGCTCGGCGAACAGAACCACAACAACGAGCACCCGAGCTACAAATCTTCTCACAAACGTATTATTTTCCTTTTATTCTGGTTTTACGCTTTCCTTTTACTTCGCTGGTTGATTAAAAAGACATCTTCCCTGGAGGTCACTCAGTGTTCCTTATTGCCGAGAATATGGTTCCTTTTTTTTATTTATAAGAAGCAATTGTGAACCATTTAGCAATTATCGTTCTCATAGGAGATGTTAAGAGATCATCTTAATAAACTCAAAGGTTCTCAACTTTGTGAGAACCCCCATTCTATGTCCACCTGTAACACAAAACAAGTACCTTTATCTTATATAAGACTTAGCTATGTAATTAACATTCATCTTAGTTTTGTTTAATTTATATAACATGAAAGTTGTTGATACTGGACCGATAAGGGCTGTTGTGATGAAAGGTATATGAGTTTGATAAAGACAGTAGCATCACTTTTTGCCAAGAGTTTGGATTTCAATCTGGTGACAAATGGGTGTTTGTCTGTTTCTGGGAAGGGGTGAAGAAGGGCTACACCTGAAATGTTGACTTCTGCACTTCCTAATGCTGCCTGGCTTGCTGTTTTTTTCCAGCTTTCTGTCTGTCTACTAATAATTAACTAGCGCAGTCGTGCCAAAACCATGCAGTGGTATTAGTTTGAGGCAGGAGGCCTATGGTTAAGTCCCACCTGCTCCTGAGGTGTGAACAAGTTGATGAGAAACAATATTTGCCTCCCAGGGTACATCAGACTCCACTACTGTAGCAGTCTCATTTACAGTTATCTTTTACATTTAGACTATCAAAGTTAGAAACGCAATATAATAAAACCAAAGCATTGCCAAATTATTCCTCCTCTAAGTCAGAGTTGTTCCTGCTCAATGAAGCAAGAGGCCTGATCTGAAAATGTTTAACAGTCACTCTGTGGTAAGGTGTTGCCATTTCAAGGAAACACACTGATCACCAAGTTAAGTAACATCCAACCCCAGAAAATATCCTCCAACACAGTCCATGCATGTTGAAATTCCTATGTTCCTGCAATAAATCATTATTACAACCTCCTCCCTCAACTGCTCAACAAATATCTTCTCCTCTGTCATCATCCCCTCAGTGAGAGAATTCTCAGTTTCTCTGTGCAGTCCATGTATGGACTGGCTGTTCCAGACCTGTCTCACCAATTTCAAACCCCACTCACCCACATATCGACAGCAATAAATAATCCATTACTTTCTGCCCACCTAAAAGAAACAAGTCCTGGGAAACTCTACCCCTCAGTATCCTCTGCAGAGCCAGGTCTGTGAGTCCACTATTTTACCTTCCTCTCTCACCTTTTAACTATCACCTTGATATCATACTTTCCTGATCATCCCTACTCTTCTTTCCTCTTGTTTTCTATGCCCATGTTTCATTATTGTTATCTTTATAGTCCACCCTTTCTTCCTATCCCTCTAATTTCTTCATTCCCTCTGTCACCATCTTCTCCTTAGCAACTTTTTTTTCCTTTCCTCCTCAATTCCATTCTTTACCCCTTCTCCAATTTACTCCCTCCCCTTCTTCCTGCATTCATGTCTGCCCAACTGCCTTCATCTTCTTCATTCCCCTTGCACACAGACTATTGCCCATCTATACCTCTCCTCTTTCCTCTTCCAATCCATTGCCCCTTTCTCCTCTATGCTTAAACTGTTCCCAGCATCACTCTTAATCTTCCCAACTACATTCTGTTCCATCTCCCCTTGGATCCAATTACCTCACTTTCACTCATTGTGCTGTGCTTGACCTGTGTGCTAACAGTAGATCAACTGGTCATTCAAAACCTCATACCCTTCATAAGGCGGTAACAATAAAACAAAAATATACTGTAGTGTGTGTTCTGGTATTAATGCAATGTTAGAATCATAGAATCCCCACAGTATGGAAACTGGCCATTCGTTGTTCCACCTCAACCCCCTGAAGCTGCACTAGCCCCCAACCCGAGACCTGCATTTCCCATGGCCAATCCACCTAAGCTGCACAACTTGAGGTTGTGGGAGGAAACCGAAGCACCCGGACGGAACCCACACCGATGTGGGGAGAATGTACAAACTCCACACAGATAGTTGCCCAAGGTTGGAATCAAACCCGGGTCCCTGGTGTTGTGAGGCAGCAATGCTAACCACCAAGACACATGCCACCTAGTAATGACATGGGAAAGAGGATTTCAGTCATAATACTGGAAATTGTGTTAGATCAGGCTGAGGACAGACAATTTTATTGTAAAGACTTAGTTAGCATAGGAAGTAGGAGGATTCTGTAACAGAATTTGAATGATCATTGCATTCATATAATAATGGTTCTATTAGTTTTATCATGAAAGCATTGATTAGTAAACATTAAATTACTGGTCTAGTTTAAATCTGCACTGAAGATGGGCAGGAAGCCTGCAGTCCAAGGCATGGTGTACTAGCTATACCCCTAGAGCAGATGGATGCGTACCATTCTAATCAGAATGAGTGTCCTGGCTGTATATATATACTAATACAGTCACATACCAGAGTTGTCCTGTGATGAATGTTACTGTTTCAAAGTCTTTACTGTTTCAAAGTTACTGTTTAAAATAAGTCTTTTTTTTAATTACCTTAGATTGTTACATGAGTTTATTTGTGTGTCAAACATAACTTTTCATTCAATTCCACCTGAATTGTGCCTTGCCCATCAATACTGCACAATCCGTTAAATCTATTGTGTACTTGGTCCCAGGTTCCTGTGTTTTCTCTGACTTGGGTAAGTGAGAAGACATTGGACATAGTCCTGCAGGACAAAGCTGATAGTAATTTGGAGCAGCTTGTCAGGAAGAGGTGGGAAGTTGTTGTTGGAAATGGGAAACGTTACACTGGCTCTGAAAATGACGCTTCACTGAGATAGGATCCAGTTTGCAGTGGGGAAGTTGTCCACTTCACCTCTTGTACCCCCAACCAAATGTGTGTGCAGTTGCCAACTCAAACTGAGAACCTACTCATCTGTCAGAGGTATGATCCACGATCAATGATGAAGAACTTAAGGAATAGGAGCAAGAATAGGCTATTCAGCCCTTCAGGCCTGCTCTACCATTCAATGAGATCATTTCTGAACTTCTCCTGCAACCTCATTTTGCTGCACTATCCCCATATCCCTTAATAAATTGTCTTTTAATATTTAGAATTCTTATTAATTTCTGTCATGAACATTCTCAATGATTGAGTTTCTCCAGACCTTGAGGCAGAGAATTCCGAAGATTCACCACCCGCTCAGTGAAGAAATTCCTTCTCATCTCACTCACAAATGGCCTGATCCTTGTCCTGAGATCGTGACCTTAGTTCTAGACCAATACTCATTCCCCACCTTGCTTTTCCTCTCCTCACTACCAATGTCCATCCTGCATCTGCAGTGCAAGAATTTTGTGTTCGAGCTAAGACGATTTTCTTTGTTAAAGACGTGCTTCTCTTCTTCTCTGATGTGGTGCCTTTTTCCTATGACTTGTGTGTTGCTTTGTAGAACAGTTGCACCATCATCAGTGATGTACAGGCTAACCTTGGGAAATGCAGGGGGTTTGGGTGGGATGCTGTTCGGAGGGTTGGTGTTGGCTTGATGAGCTGAATGGCCTGCTTCCACACCGTAGGGATTCTATCATGGACAAAGGAGTCAGGTAGACAGACGGAAGTGATTTTGGGGATTGGCAGTAACTGAGCATGTGCAGGAAAGTTGTGTTGAGCCACATAATAAGGGGATACAACTGTCCCGAGTGATCCATTAAACAAGAGCGACGAGGGAGGGAAAATAAATGCCAGATTCATCACTGGTCCTGAAATAATTTCAAAATCCTGGACAGCACATTCATTTGCAGACTTCCTGAGGCTTGGAACCCCAGTTGAATGTGTCTTTGTACAGTAACATGGAAACTCTGTTACTAAAATGGTCATGCTAGCAAACGTGCAGAAAAGCTGCTGATTAACACTGTCTTTTCTCTTCTGCACACAGGAACCAGTCCATATCTCACACCGCTGTCATACGCTTCGGACACGCAGAGACTCTCCTGCCGGTCCTGACTCTCATGGGTTACTTTAAGGACAAATACCCATTACAAGCGAATAATTTTGAAGCACAGAGAGGTCGCAAGTTCCGAAGCGGATGGATTTCTCCATTTGCTGCAAACCTTGTTCTCGTGCTGTACAGGTGCAATGAAGCACGGGGCCTGGGAGAAAAGTACAAACTCCAGTTGTTTCTGAATGAGAAGCCACTGCCATTTGCTCACAGTGGAAACCTTGTGACCGACTATGAGGAAGTAAAGTACAGCTATGAGCACCTTACCGAATCACTGAAATTCAACAATGTATGTGAGTTTGCCACAAGAGAGGACTTAATTTCACTAGAACATGATGAATTATGAGTTAGCTGTGTCTGTTTGCTCTGATGGGCTCAGGTTGGCCACCAAGTCACTAAAATATGGATTTGTTTTGTTTTTAATGGGAAGGTTTCCTCAGATACTTGACACACACTGTAAATGTCGCTGAATCTGCTTTGTTAGCACTTGGGACAAATCACTCTGTTTTGAGGCAGGAATTTATCCTGTGGGTTTTTGAATGTCACAACCCACTTCAACTGACAGTGTCTCTAAGCAGTATCCTGTATATTTCACCTTTCTTGACTCTATCAGAAAGTACATTAATAATGGACATTTGAAGGACTGAAACTGCTGCTAAACCTCCAATGTCAGAAAACTGAATTGTAAGTAACTTTGACAATGAACCAATGGTTCTGGTGAAATAAAAACTAAAAGCACTCAGCTAGTTGGAAGGTATTTGTTCATAGAGCAACAGAGTTTCTGGTTGATCTGGGGATTAGAAGAGATGTGGGTGGCACGGTGGCACAGTGGTTGGCACTGCTGCCTCACAGCGCCAGAGACCCGGGTTCAATTCCCGCCTCAGGCGACTGTCTGTGTGGAGTTTGCACGTTCTCCCCGTGTCTGCGTGGGTTTCCTCCGGGTGCTCCGGTTTCCTCCCACAGTCCAAAGATGTGCAGGTCAGGTGAATTGGCCATGTTAAATTGCCCATAGTGTTAGGTAAGGGGTAAATGTAGGAGTATGGGTGGGTTACGCTTCGGCGGGTCAATGTGGACTTGTTGGGCCGAAGGGCCTGTTTCCACACTGTAATGTAATCTAATCTAGATGAACATCCAAAATCAACTGCAAAATTTGGCTTTTTTTTGAGCTTGTACTGCTGAGATTGTTTATAACAGACTAATGTTTTAATTGGCCAAGTTTCATGAAATGATGCAGCCAAGTAAGTTTAAGTTTACAAATAACCTTTTTTTGTTTGTTGAAGTTTTTGTGTAATAACTTAATGTAGTAGTTGGTTCCCAGGGATTGCAGACGGTTAGATTGAGCTGACAGTTAAGACCAACATAGTCATAGAGTCATAGAGATGTACAGCATGGAAATAGACTCTTTGGTCCAACCCGTCCACGCCGACTCGATATCCTAACCTGCTAGCACCCGGCGCATATCCCTCCAAACCCTTTCTATTCATATACCCATCCAAATGCCTTTTAAATGTTGCAATTGTACTAGCCTCCACTACTTCCTCTGGCAACTCATTCCATACACGTACCACCCTCTGCATGAAAAAGTTGCCCCTTAGGTCTCTTTTATATCTTTCTCCTCTCACCCTAAGCCTATGCCCTCCAGTTCTGGACTCCCCCACCCCAGGGAAAAGACTTTGTCTATTTATCCTCTCCACCCCTCATGATTTTATAAAACTCTGTAAGGTCACCCCTCAGCCTCCAACGCTCCAGGGAAAACAGCCCCAACCTGTTCAACCTCTCTTTGTAGCTCAAATCCTCCAACCCTGGCAACATCCTTGGAAATCTTTTCTGAACCCTTTCATGTTAAACACAGGATACAATTTCTTCTGGATCATCATGACAAACCTTATTTGTCCCATTTTTCACAAGGATTTGGCTCCGAACTTGCTAAAATTTGACTGTGATGATTTGTGTTTTGTTCACATCACTGTGAGAAAGAGGATGAGGGATAAAATCCTTTCCTATTTATGCAGTCATAGTTATTCTATAACTGTACCTGATCATACCATACGAAATATATTCGTCCCTCATTAGGATCAGGAAATCAAACTGGAAGCACTAAGCCCAGTATTAATGGGGAAGAAGGTGAAGCAATATGTTTAGTGGCAGCTGAGTTATTGGTAGCTGTAGTAGTAATGGACACATATGACGGTAACCGAAGAAATGTCTCATTACTGGGGTTTGTTTCACAAGATCACCTAAAAAGCAGCCTACTCCTGCCTTATATAATCATTTGATTTATTATTGCCACATTTATTCAGGTACAGTGAAAAGTTTTGTTTTGCAGTACAGACAGACCATAAGACATAGCAGCAGAAATTAGGCCATTCAGCTCATCAAGTCTGCCCCACCATTCAATCATGGCTGATACTTTTCTCAACCCCATTCTCCAGCTTTCTCCCTGTAACCTTTGACCCATTTACAATCAAGAACCTATCTATTTCTGTCTTACATACTCAATGACCTGGCCTCCACAGCCTTCTGTAGCAGTGAATTCCATCGATTCACCAGAGATTTCTCCTTATCTCTGTTGTAAACAGTATTCCCTTTACTCTAAGGCTGTGCCCTCAGGTCCTAGTCTCTCCTACCAAGGGAAACACCTTTCCAACATCCACTTTGCCCATGCTATTTAGTATTCTGTAAGTTTCAATTAGATCCCCTCACATCCTTCTAAACTCGACTGAGCATAGACCCAGAGTCCTCAAATGTTCCTCATTTGTTAAACTGTTCATTCCTTAGACCATTCTCATGAATCTTCTCTGAACACGCTCCAGGGCCAGTACATCCCTCCTGAGATATGGGGCCCAAAACTGCACACAGTCGTACCAGACAAAGTGCATAAGAGTAATAGAATAGAGTGAACAATATAATATTATTGCTGCAGAGAAAGTGCACAAAGAGTGAAGTCAGTATTAAATTTGAGAGGTCCATTCAGAAGTCTAATCACAGCAGGGAAGAAGCTGTTCTTGAATCTGTTGGTACATGTGTTTAAGCTTTTGTGTCTTCTGCCTGACGGATGATGTTGGAAGAGATTATAACTGGGCTGGGGGCGAATGGAATGTTTGTAATATCTGACAGGAATCTTGTGATAGTCACATTGAGTTTAAGAAAATGGATAAATAACTCAATCCCG
This sequence comes from Chiloscyllium plagiosum, assembly GCF_004010195.1. Taxonomy (NCBI): domain Eukaryota; kingdom Metazoa; phylum Chordata; class Chondrichthyes; order Orectolobiformes; family Hemiscylliidae; genus Chiloscyllium; species Chiloscyllium plagiosum. The sequence goes on from NC_057731.1 coordinate 11,690,754, forward strand.
TCACATCTCTAAGCCATGTTAGCAACAGCATAGTCACAAACCTTGAGGCCAATATTTGTGCAATTTTCTCTAGATGCAGATCATTATTTGTAAGTCCAAGCAGACACATAATTGGAAACGAAGACGTACAAAAAGCAATCAAAAAGATGCTGCAATGTCGAAGATGCTGGCTTTCTGCTGAGAAGCTAAACCCTGGTCCCCAATCCCCACAAGATATAAAACTTCCACCCGCATTATACTGAAGACGATCCCCAGTGTCAGAACAAACATTTGTCTCTCAGTCAGCATCACTAAAATAGATTATCTGTTCACTATCTCATTGCTTTCCGTGGGACATTTCTGGGGGTGACCTAATGACATGAAAGCTCCTCTAAAAAACCACGTCTTCCAGAGGACCAATAAAGAACAAGGGGGACGCAATCTTAATATTCAAGTTTGACTATTCAGGTGTAAAATTTGAATCATTTGTTTCTTCCTAAGTTTTAAGTTTCAATCAGTTTGTCTTTCTGTGAGTTTGATTGTGCATAGTCCCATTTCCCAGCTCTTCAGGAGGTTTCTCGATATACCATCTAACTCCCTTTTAAAATTGTTCTGCATATCAGCTTCTACCTTGTATTCAAGGACAACATTTCAGATCTTGACACACTTTGAGTGAAATAATTCCCTTGCTGCAAATCATCGATTTTGAAGTCTATAATGTCTGGGTAATGGCCAACTCTCAAGAAAGAATAGATTTTCCTCTGTCAGAACCCCTCAATGCCTTGAACATTTCCAGGAAGTCACTTCTTAACATTCCATGCTCCAAACAGAACATTTCTAACATTTCCAACTTCTCATCATAACTAAAGTCCATCATTCTTGGAAACCCAAGTCTGATCCTAATTTTAGCTTCTAAACCCTTTCCTCTCACACTCACTATCTGACATCAGTTGTCCTGCTTTAATATTGGCCTCTGATACTGTATCTCCTCAGGTAACCATAATCTAGTTGAATAATGGGGCAGGACTGAAGAGCTCAGTGGCCCACTCTTGTTTCTAATGATTAGAAATGCAGAGATTACTAATTAAGATTCTTCCAGTGATAAACCATGGAACCGAGTTCAATAAATCCCCAGAACAAAAAGACCATAACATTTGTCAGATTTTCATAAACTCTCAACTGTGTCACTAATACTGACCAGGGAATCCTAGCCTCCAGTTTGTCTGTGGCTCTAGATCAAACTACGTGGTCAATTCTTACTGAAGCTACTCAGTTGTAAACATCTGAAATGACCCACAGAAGTAACTCACACTCCTTTATAAAAGTATTCTTGTCAGGGTCATCCATATCTTGAAAACAAATTGTAATCAACAGAATGTCTGCACTGGTGAGGAGAATCCCTCTTTATCCTCCTCAATTGAGGTGTTTCTGCTAAAACCTTGATTCTTGTAGAGGTTCACCATCCTTCCTGTTTTATCAGGAGCCTGACAGCTGGTCATCATCTTCAAGCTTGTTTGCAATGGCGGTGCTACACTGCCTGCAAATTTGGCTCATTATTCTCATTGTTCCCTCCGGCTTGCGTTGTGGACTTTCCATGGACACTCTAACTTTGAAATGCTGCTGTAAGAGGTTACCCTACTTTCTTCCTCTCACTATTCCAAAGCTTATTGAATATTTTATGCTGAGAGCTACAGAATCCTGCAAGACCATCTGTGACCACTTGAAGTTGCAACCGAATGATCGTTGGCTAAAGCAGTAAAGGATGGTATTTGAAGAATTGGCCCATTATAAAGTGCATTTAACAAGGTAACCCAAATGTGAAGAGGATTACTGACAGTGGACCTTTGTTTCCTCCAGCCAATATCTCCAACTAATAACCTGTCAAGCTTTAATGCGAGGCTAAAATCTTGCATTGCTGTCCATTTGCTTACAGGTCAGGGATCATTCCCTATCTTTGGTGCTCATTTCAAAGTCAGGTGTCAAATAGACATTTAGTTCTAAAAATCCTTTGGGTAGTACTAAGCCTTTAGGTTCTGCCTGACACTTTAAACTCCCCAAGACCTGTCCATGCTTCATGTTCTGCAATATATCCAGCAATAATGCTGTGTTTGTGCTGCTGTGGGTCACCTTTGTTCTAAGTATTGAACATCATCTCTGAATGTGTTAGTTGTGCTGGTTTCTTCAACTGCTTTGATATTTTCTTTTTGAAATGATAAATAAATCAAGCTGGCCACATAACTAACAATTAAAAGACCGTATTCATGAGATAAATGTTAGCTCCTAGTTCCTCCCGCATATTCAAAAATGAATGCCACTTTTAGCCTTATTGTTAATTCTCACCAAATTAGCCACATTGGGAGAGGTATGAGAAATACACGTGTGGTCGATACACCAATTGGAGGAGGTTTAGCCCCGAGTCATGCAGCGTGAGAGCTCACCAATGTTGGAGCCCGCTGCCTTGTGGATACTTTGCGAGAGATGAAGTCTAAGGGAGTAAATAATTAATCTGGTGTGGGGTCATAAACGTGCCCATGTCAAATTGTCTCTCAACATCTGCAACCAAGCCAGTGCCCAGCGTTAAGCTGTGCTTTCCTTTGGTTCCAATGAGGGAAGGTGAAAAGCAGACCCTGATATTTATAAGCCAAAGTGTCCATTGATTTTTTCCCCAGGTTTGTGCTTAGAAAGGTTTGTGTTTTTCCTATCTCCACAGAGGCTGTCATCCCTGCTGAGTTTCTCCAACATTCTCTGCTTGTTTGAGGAAAACAAGGCACCAGTTAGAGTTTTTTAAAAAAATGCTGCTGGGGTTCATTGGTTGACAGGCCACCTGGTGTAGTTCGGATTTTGCTGAACACAAAGTTGACCAGAAAGTATAGGAATCCTCACCAAAATAGACAGTGTCACATCAGGTTGAGCAGCTGTGGCTGAGAAAATAAAGGGAGAGTGCTGACAGATTGGAGGTGGGGTTTGGAGATGAGGAAATCCAGGGCAAAGCAAATCCCTGGAAGGTATGATCCAGGAAACAATACAAAAGGCCCTGACTGGACAGGACATCACTCTGCTCCATATGCACAAGAATCCAACTTAACTGCCAGAACTTTGCTGAAAAAGAGAGATATCATCAAACCAATCCAATACCTAGTTATCTTTCCAACAGTCAGTATTAGACATATTGTATGGGGAGAGAACCACTCTCATTTGTACTTGTAAGAAAGCCTGGATCCAAACTTCACATTTGGATATTCATCAGAAGCTCTTACATATTTGTATGTGTTCTGTGAAGTAATTGTAGTGATTGGACAAGGTCAGCCAGGAAGATTTCATAGAATACGAGTTCCCTGACTGAAGCTGCTAACTTGATCCAGTCAGGGAGCCCTGGCTGATGGACAGATATAAACAGGAGTATCGGGGTTCGGCTCACTGTCGGAGTCAGTTCTGAGCTAGATGAGTCAGTGTCATGTATTATGCACATGTAAATAAAGGGGAACTTGGTGACAGGATACCGGCCTATGTGGAGTTATTTCAGTGCCGTCGAGGGAAAAACATGCCCCTGAAGAGATTCACTTGCAACAGTTGTCTTTGAGTTGGGGTATGCTTTTCTGGCATTATGCCATTATTTGGGAAGCTTGACTTATTTGATCCTGCCATCAAAGACTGGGCTCAGTATGTGGAAAGTATGTGTTTCTTTATCTGAGCAAATGATATTGGGGCAGATGAGAAACAATAAGTAATTCTCCTGAAAGCTAGTGGACCCACAGCTTTTTTTGGTATTAGGAACCTACCCTTTCCCAGGCGCATCAGATACTAAAATGTTTCAGGAGCCGATGGATTGAGCTACAGATTATTACAACCCATAACCTTCTATAATTCTGAGATGCTATTGATTTTACTCAACAATTCAAGAATCAGCGGAATCCATATCGGGATTTTTGACAAGTTTAAGATGACTGGCAGAAGCATGTGATTTTGGTTTAACCTTAAGTGAGATGCTGACAGACCATTTGGTATGTGGATTAATGATAGAACCATGCAGAAGTGCCTACTAGCTGAAACTCAATTGGACTTCAAACAGGCATTCACATTGGCTTTGTCATTAGAAAATGCAGCAATTGGAGCTTATGAATTACAGGGATTTCCAATGGAAGTGGACACCCGTGCTAGTCCAACTAAGTTTGTTGAACACTGCTTGAATGAAGGCAATTGCATAGCCTCACTCAGCACATATCCTGAACTGAGGGACCCTACGTCAGCTCACAGCAAGCTCCAAATCAAAGCTCAGCCTCAGCCAAACAGTTAGAATTTTCTCAAGAATCCAGGCCAATAGGCCATTGGAGTTGCTGCCCATATGCTTACTTGAGACAGCAAGAGGGTTCCACCAAGCCCAAATTGAGTAAGAGAATTCAAAAGTTGGTATACCGGACAGTGCACGCGCTGGAAAGCTCGCCTACAGCTGGTTTGAAACAGTTAAATTGCTTAACAACTTCCAAATCAGAACCAATCAAAATAAACAACTGTTTAAATGGTCACCCAGTTCTAATGGAGGTTGAAATCAGTGCGGTTATATCAGTGATTGTGGGACCAGTTTTTCCCAAAATTCACTCTGAACTCCAACCCTTAAGTTTGCTAAGCCCTCAGCCAGACTGAGAACCCATACTGGGGAACCTTTACAGATTAAAGGTACAACTTCAGTTCCAGTCTCTCATAAGAAGCAGCTGGTTCAGTTCCCAACTGATTATATTAAAAGGCTCGGGCCCAAGCTTGAAGGACGAAATTGGTCGAGAAAGATTCACCTAGATTGGCCCAATGTTGTTCAATTAGACTATGGCTGACTGAATGAAGTCCAAATTAAATAGCTACAAGCTTTTCAGGGAGTTCTAGGGACTACCAAAGGGGCCAAGGCCACCTTCCATGTTGACCAAGAAACAATTCCAGAATTCTGCAAGCGCCCCCCCATCTCCAGTTCCATTTGCCTTGCGTGCAAAACTAGAGGCAGAAATCAGAAGGCTGGCAAGTGAATAAATCATCAAACCAGTGCAGATTGCTGAATGAGCGCACCAGTCGTAAAGCCCAATGGGTCAGTTTTCTTTTGTGGGGATTTTAATCAAACGGCAAACCAGTTTTTGCAGCTGGATAAATATTAATGCCTCACATGGAGGATTTATTGCCAGGGGAGGGATCAGCCTTTCACAAAGCTGGGCAAAAGCCAAGCATACGTGCAATTATGATGAAATAACGATTCACATAAGTATGCTACAATTAATACCCATAAGGGTTTGTAGCAATATACAAGACTGCCTTCTGGGGTATCATCAGCCTGTGCCATTCTCCAGTGGACGATGGAGAACATTTTACAAGGTCTATCCCAGGTCGTTGAACGATGTGCTCATAACTGGGAAGACTAATAAAGAGCACTTAGAAAACTTGGGCAAAGTGCTTAAATGTTTTTCCAAGGCAGGGGTACATCCTCGGACAGAAAACTGTGTATGACCTACTTGTGCTGCAAGTATAGCCTTTAATGAAGTGAAGAAGCAGCTATTGTCTAAGGTGTTGGCCCACTACGATTCCAAGTGAGATGTGACACATGTAGATACATTGAGCTGCCTCCCACTGGCACATACACCAGCGGTGGTACCACCACTGGAAGAGTCCATTCTGGTTTTAACCTTTCTGGACATGCTTCCGGTCACTACTGACTATCAAAATGTGGACACATGAAGATCTGTTCCTGGCAAAACTAAAACAACAGGTAGTGATGGGGGAAACAGAAGGGCCATCAAAACCAGAACTGAAACCTGTCCAGACCCAGAGAGACCAGATCACTGTAGAGGATGCCATATTACTGTGGGGAGCAAGAGTGATTGCAAAGGCCACCAGCAGATACTAGCTGTTGGTATAGCCAGTGAACTCCACCAGGGTCATCCAGGGGTTTCCAATGGTTAGGCATTATATATGGCAGCCAAGATTGGATAGAGACATGGCTGCATTGGTGGGGCAGTGCCCAGAGTACCAGCAAAGACAAATATTACTGCCAGCAGCACCCCACATTTGTGGGAATGGCCGGGTAAACCCTGGACTCGATTACACTTCAACTATGCGGGTCTTTTCATGGGCTCAAAGTGGTTGGATGTGCATCGATTTCATTTGTCAAACACGAGGATGATGATTGAAAAGCTGCGAGCATCCTTTGCAGTACGCAGACTCCCAGATTGATCACAGATAACTGGCCATCATTTACCAGCAGGCAATTTGACAATTGCACATCTCGGACATACCTGTAATCTGGGCTAGGTTCAGTATATAATGGATGGAGCTTCAGTTGGAATCTGAGAGGGGTAAGGCGGAGATGGAGACAGTCATCAAGGTTAAAAGATGTGGTTGTGGAAGTGAGTTTAACAAACATTTTATTCAACACTAGGGGTGGGATATTGAAAGCAACAAAGGTTAATGAGCCAAAAGATTAAAACAAAAGTCCAGACAGAGGACAGGTGAGCGTACTTGGAAGAGACGTGTCAGTGGAGTTCTGAAGAAGAGTCAAACCAGATTCAAAACATTAACACTGTCTCTGTCTCTCTCTCTCCATAGATGCTGACAGACCTGCTGAGTTTCTCTAGCATTTTTCTGTGTTCTGAAGGCAAACAAGCACTAGTAACAGTTAAGAACATGCTGCTGAGAGGGCATTAGTTGACAGGCCAGGTGGTGTAGCTTAGAATTGCAATGGCCATTAGTTCATTTCAGGTTGATTGTTGCCAATTGCCGAGGGCTGTTACTGCAGCCGTGCCCATTCAGAATGCTTGACTGACCGTCAAACCTTCAAAATAACTGATCTCAGTGAGGAAAGGGGAGGCTGAGTTCACATTTTGATTGAAGAGTTTTAAGACCAGATTTAAATGATTAGTCATCTTTGAGATGGTTATAGAATAGAAGTTTGTTTTTCAATATATTGAGCACTTAAAATGATTTAAAATCTTTGAATGGGTTTCATGGATGAGAAGTTTTTGAGTAGGGGTGAGAGTTCTGCAGTTCATTAGAAATTTAACCTTTTTTTTGCATCTCCACATGGCTCCTGAGGTCTGCCCAGAAGAAATATTGGGTGAATGGCCTGAGAGGTGACATGGGACACGAGGGGGCATGATGAATGAGTGGGGAAATGAGAGCTGAACAGCTGTCGACACAATTGGGGTGACGTCCTGAAAAACCAAGCTGGACCTTCCAGCTGCTTAGGTCAGTATTGAAACTCTGTCCTGTGTGTTACCAGCTTTTTTTTAACATTTGGTCATAGGATATGGGTATCACTGGCTATACCAACATCATAGATCATAGAACAATACAGAACAGAACAGGCCCTTCGGCCCACGATGTTGTGCCGAACATTTGTCCTAGACTAAGCACCTATCCATGCACCTATCCAATTGCCGCTTTAAGGTCACCAATGATTCTGAGTCTGCCACTCCCACAGGCTGCGCATTCCATGCCCCCACCACTCTCTGGGTAAAGAACCTACCCCTGACATCCCCCCTATACCTTCCACCCTTCACCTTAAATTTATGTCCCCTTGTAACACTCTATTGTATCCAGGGAAAAAGTCTCTAACTGTCTACTCTATCTATTCCCCTGATCAGCTTATAAACCTCGATCAAGTCACCCCTCATCCTTCGCTGTTCCAACGAGAAAAGGCCTAGCACTCTCAACCTATCCTCATACAACCTATTTTCCATTCCAGGCAACATCCTGGTAAATCCCCTCTGCACCCTCTCCAAAACTTCCAGATCTTTCCTAAAATGAGGCGACCAGAACTGCACACAGTACTCCAAATGTGGCCTTACCAAGGTCCTATACAGCTGCAACATCATCTCACGACTCTTGAATTCAATCCCTCTCCGAATGAACGCTAATACACTATAGGCTTTCTTACAAGCTCTATCCACCTGAGTAGCAACTTTCAAAGATCTATGAACATAGACCCCAAGATCCCTCTGCTCCTCCACCTCACTAAGAACCATACCGTTAACCCTGTATTCCGCATTCTTA
>NC_057731.1:11698951-11699075 GCF_004010195.1 Chiloscyllium plagiosum
CAGCCGACAACAGCCCTCCTCACTATCCACAACTCCACCAATCTTCGTATCGACTGCAAATTTACTGACCCACCCTTCGACTCCCTCTTCTAAGTCATTAATAAACATTACAAACAGCAGAGGA
>NC_057731.1:11701583-11703251 GCF_004010195.1 Chiloscyllium plagiosum
TTGTATAGGTCCCACCTTCCCCAGAATGCAGTCCAATTGTCCAAGTACCTGAAGCCCTCCCTCCTACACCATCCTTGCAGCCACGTGTTCAACTGCACTCTCTCCCTATTCTTTGCCTCACTGTCACGTGGCACCGGCAACAACCCAGAGATGACGACTCTGTCCATCCTAGCTTTTAGCTTCCAGCCTAACTCCCTGAGCTCCTGAATGACCTCCCCACTCCTCTTCCTACCTATGTCGTTGGTGCCAATGTGCACCACGACTTCTGGCTGCACACCCTCCCCTTAAGGATTCTGAAGACACAGTCCGAGACAGGTCGGACCCTGGCACCCGGGAGGCAACAAACCTCCGAGAGTCTTGCCCAAGTCCACAGAACCGCAGGTCTGTCCCTCTAACTATAGAATCTCCTATACTAGCATTCTCCTCCTCTCCCCCTTTCCCTTCTGGGCCTCAGAGCCGGACCTCGTGCTAGAGACCCGGTCACGGGGAACGACCACAGGGGATCCCTGCACTGCCTGCTTCCTCCCCTTCCCACCTCTAACTGTTACCCAGCTACCTCTGTTCTCTGGCGCAACTATGTCCCTGTAGCTTTTATCTATCACCCTCTCAGCCTCTCAAATAATCCTCAGTTCATCCAACTCCAGCTCAAGTTCCCTAACGCGGTCTTGAGGAGCTGGAGCTGGCTGCACTTCCTGCAGGTGAAGTTGGCAGGAGCATCGGTGGTCACCCCTACCTCAAACATCCTGCAGGAGGAACATTCCACCGCCTGCGCTGCCATAACTCCACACTTAGTCTCCAAAACAAGAACATTAAGTAACTTACCTGTTCAGCCGACTGAGTCCTTTTTATTTTAGGTTAGAGGATGAGGGAGTAATTGCTCACCAGTAATTGCTCCTCACTGGTTGCCCTTGAGAAGGTGGTTGGGAACCGACTTCTTGAGTCACCAAAGACCATTTGGTGTAGATAGAGATGCCTTTACAGAGAGAGTTCCAGGAATTTGACCCAGCAACGTGATGGAATGATGATATATTTCCAAATCAGGATGGTCAGTGGCTTGGAGCGGAACATGCATATTATGGTGTTCCCATCTGCAGCCCTTGGCCTTCAGGATGGTAATGTTCATGGCTTTGGAAGGTGCAGTCTGTAGGACTGCAAATAATTTATGTAAATGACAAAAAGTAGAGGACCCAGCACCGATCCTTGTGGCACTCTTCTTGTAGATGGTGCAGACAGCTATGACTGAGCATTAGTGGTGGAGAGACTGAATGCTTGTAGATGTGGTGTGAATCAAGCAGTCTGCTTTGTCTGAATGGTATCAAGCTGCACCCATCCAGACAAGTGAGGAGTATTCCATCATACTCCTGACTTGTGCCTTGTAGATGCTGGACAGGCTTTGGGAAATTACTGCAATATTCCTGACCTCTGATCTGCTGTGGTAGCCTCATTTTTTTTTTTAAACGTCCTGTTGTGTTTCTTGTCAATGGTAACCACCAGGATGTTGATAGTGGGAAATTCAGTGATAGTGATTGAATGCCAAGAGGTAATGATTAGATTCTTTTTTCTGGAAATGGCCATTACCTGGCAGTTCCATGGCAGGAATTATAGTTGTCACTTAGAGTCATAGAGATGTACAGCATGGAAACACCCTTCGGTCCAACCCGTCCATGC
>NC_057731.1:11703835-11750200 GCF_004010195.1 Chiloscyllium plagiosum
TACCTCTTATGCTCACATCCAAATAATTTATGTAAATGACAAAAAGTAGAGGACCCAGCACCGATCCTTATGGCACTCCACTGGTCACAGGCCTCCAGTCTGAAAAACAACCCTCCACCACCACCCTCTGTCTTCTACCTTTGAGCCAGTCCTCTGTCCAAATGGCTAGTTCTCCCTGTATTCCATGAGATCTAACCTTGCTAATCAGTCGTCCATAGGGAACCTTGTCTAACGCCTTACTGAAGTCCATATAGATCACATTTACTGCTCTGCCCTCATCAATCCTCTTTGTTACTTCTTCAAAAAACTCAATCAAGTTTGTGAGACATGATTTCCCATGCACAAAGCCATGTTGACTATCCCTAATCAGTCCTTGCCTTTCCAAATAAATGTACATCCTGTCCCTCAGGATTCCATCCAACAACTTTCCCACCACCGAGGTCAGGCTCACCGGGCTATAGTTCCCTGGTTTGTCCTCACCGCCCTTCTTAAACAGTGGCACCACATTTGCCAACTTCCAGTCTTCCTGTCAGCCCAAACCTGGATGTGTCCATATCTTGTTGCATCTGGACATGGACTGCTTCAGTATCTGAGGAGTTGCAAATGGTGCTGAACTTTGTGCAGTCATGAGCGAACATACCCACTTCTGACCTTATGATGGAGGGAAAGTCATTGATGAAGCAGCTGAAGATGGTTGGGCCAAGGACACTGGATGACTCAGTGGCTAGCACTGCTGCCTCACAGCATCAGGGACCCAGGTTCGATTCCAACCTCAGGTGACTGTCTGTGTGGAGTTTACATATTCTCCTTGTGTCTGCATGGGCTTCCTCTGGGTGCTCCGATTTCCTCTCACAGCCCAAAAGATGTGCAGGTTAGGTGGATTGGCCATGCTAAATAGCCCATTGTATCCAGGGATGTGCAGGCTCAGTGGGTTAGCCTTGGGAAATGCAGGGTTGCAGGGATAGGGTAGTGGTATGGGTCTGGGTGGGATGCTGCTTGGAGGATCGATGTGAACGCAATGGGCCGAATGTCCTGTTTCCACACAGTAGGAATTCTATGATTGTTTCCAATATGCATTAATGACTTTGAGGAAGAAGCAAGTGTACTGTGGCCAAATTTGGAGAGGACATAGATTTAAGGGAAGGAGGAGAAGGTTTAGAGAGTCTACGAGCAAACCTTTTCTCCCCCAGAGTGTGATGCGAATCTAGAATTCACTACCTGTAAGGCTGGGAGAAGCAGAAACCCTCTTAACATTTAGAAGTGTTCAGTTGTGCACTTTCAATGCCAAAGCATATAAGGCTACCGACCAAGTGTGGGAATGTGGGATTTGAATAAATAGGTGGTTGTTGCAGACCTGACAGGCTGAAGGACCTTTCTTTGTGCTGTCAATCTCCATAACCCGATGACAAATTCATTTTTAAAACAAAGGTTTAGTTAATCAAATCAGTTGAGTGCAGTAGATTAGAAATCACCTGTCACTCAGTGTGCTTGGGTGCGAAATTAATACTAACACAAGTATTTTTATTTTTACTTCAAAAAAATTTTAATTATGTTGTATTGTGTTCGATGTGTTAATTTGAGTGTATACATTTCACAGGTTAATCTGCTAATTTTTGGACCGCGCCTTCATATCTGAAGTAAAATGAATAGAACTCATTCTTAAATAGGAACATATTGTAACATAATCATTTTCTACCTGCCTCAGACCTTGACCCCTCCAGTGTTATATCTCTTGCTAGAGCAGTTTATAGAACTTGCGGTTTGGAATGGATAACAGTACTTCCCATGTTGGCAAGTATTTTACTTTTAATTCACATAGTTTAAGACACAACATGAGAAAATATCTCTTAAGCAAAAAAAGTTGAGAGGTGACTTAATAAAGGTCTGTAGAGTTATGAATAGTTATGAATATAGAGAGCAAGAGAAAAATAACAGGCCAGTAATACAAGCCAGTTACTAAGAAGAAAATAGCGAATCAAGAAGAAATGTCTTTGCACAAGGACTAATGAGAATATGGAACTTGCTCTTACAGGGAGTAGTTGAAGTGAATAGAATAGAATAGAACATCTTTTATTGTAGAATATTACAGATTAAGGGGAAACTGGACAAAGATCTAAGGAAGAAGGGAATAGACACTTATGTTTGCTTTAGATGGGAGAAAGCTTAGATAGATATTAAAAACCAGCATGGAACTGTTGGGTAGAATGGTCTGTTTCAGTGTGTTTGTCAGACATAAACCTATATGGATACTAATGATAATTAGTGTTCCTCATTTTTAAAATGATATTTGTTCCTGCACACTAATAATTTTCTCTCTCTCTCTTTTACAGGTGTGTGATGACCACCGTTACTTCCATTTCATTTTATTTCTCTTTCTCCTTCTTTTGTTTCTAATTTATTATTAAAATTGCATCAATTAGACTTTTTCCATCTTTGTTTTCTGCTTATACAATTGATTCAGAATTTGTAGTTCTGTACATATAATTATCCAGCACCTTAAGTCTTTGAAGGAAATTTGTGATTAAACACAGTAACTTGCTGTGTAAATAAATTTCTCCACGTCCCCACACTATACCTTTTGACATGACAGGACGGAGGTGAAATCATGTTACAACCTGATTTCTCTCGGAGTAGAACAGTGAACTTCTTGTTTTGGGTATTAATTATGACCTTTACAAGCAATGACATTAGCACTTCTCAGTCATTCAAATTTATCAGGAACAATTCCCTTTCACACAAGTGCCTAAGCCAGGAATTGGGTTAAGGGGATAGATGTAAAAGAAAGACAGTTCAGAAGGAGAGAAAGATTAAAAGGAGAAAGAGAAAACTGCAACTTTGTTTCAGTCAACTCCTAAAATAACAAGCCCAAATTGGAAGGAAATACAATGGACAACATGTGACAAAAAGTGCAACACGGTTCATTCTTTGATATGGCCTGTATCTGAAGAAATGGGAACAAAAGAGCTTTGGAAGAATGAGTGAATTCTCGCAAGTCACAGTTTGATTATAATGACTATTAACTGTTGACAGATTAATCCTTTGCAAATTGTGAAGATGAATTACATCCATTGTGAATTTCTCTGTACATTGATAATCATTCTGATTAAATGGTACTAACTAATCTATATTGGGCTGTAAATGCGATCATGTATTTAAGAAAGGTGGTAAGGACAAGCTAGAGAACTATAGACTGGTGAGCCTGACGTCGGTGGTGTGCAAGTTGTTGAGGGAATCCTGAGGAACAGGATGTACATGTATTTGGAAAGGCAAGGACTGATTAGGGATAGTCAACATGGCTTTGTGTGTGGGAAATCATGTCTCACAAACTTGATTGAATTTTTTGAAGAAGTAACAAAGAGGATTGATGAGGGCAGAGAAGTAGATGTGATCTACATGGACTTCAGTAAGGCATTCAACAAGGTTCTCCATGGGAGACTGATTCGCAAGGTTAGATCTCAAGGACTACACGGAGAACTAACTATTTGGATAGAGAACTGGCTCAAAGGTAGAAGACAGAGGGTGGTGGTGGAGGGTTGTTTTTCAGACTGGAGGACCGTGACCAGTGGAGTGCCACAAGGATCGGTGCTGGGTCCACTACTTTTCATCATTTATATAAATGATTTGGATGTAAGAGGAACATAAGAGGAATAGTTAGTAAGTTTGCAGGTGACACCAAAATTGAAGGTGTAGTGGACAATGGGATCGTGATCAGATGGGCGATTGGCTGAGAAGTGGCAGATGGAGTTTAATTCAGATAAATGTGAGGTGCTGCATTTTAGGACCGCAAATCTTAGCAGGCCTTAATGGTAAGTTCCTAGGGAGTGTTGCTGAACAAAAAGACCTTGGAGTGCAGCTTCATTGCTCTTTGAAATTAGAGTCGCAGGTAGATAGGATCATGAAGACGTTTGGTATGCTTTCCTTTATTGGTCAGAGCATTGAGTACAGGGGTTGTGAGGTCATGTTGCAGCTGTACAGGACATTGGTTAGGCCACTGTTGGAATATTGCATGCAATTCCGGTCTCCTTCCTATCGGAAAGATGTTGTGAAACTTGAAAGGGTTCAGAAAAGGTTTACAGACATGTTGCCAGGGTTGGAGGATTTGAGCTGTTGGGGAGAGGTTAAATCGGCTAGGGCTGTTTTCTCTGGAGTGTCAGATGCTGAGGGATGACCTTATAGAGGTTTATAAAATCGTGAGGGACATGGATAGGACAAATAGACAAAGTCTTTTCCCTGGAGTGGGGAGTCAAGAACTAGAGGGCATTGGTTTAGGGTGAGAGGGGAAAGATATAAAAGAGACCTCAGGGGCAACTTGTTCAAGCAGAGGGTGGTGCATGTGTGGAATGAGCTGCCAGAGGAAGTGGTGGATGCTAGTACAATTGCAACATTTAAAAGACATCTGGATCAGTATATAAATAGGAAGGGTTTGGAGGGATATAGGCTGGATGCTGCCAGGTGGGACTAGATTGGGTTGCGATATATGGTCGGCATGGACGAGTTGGACCGAAGGGTCTGTTTCCGTGCTGTGCATCTCTATGACTCAATGACATATTGAAAATCCACAATACAATAACATGCATTTATACAGCACCTTTAACATGCAAAAATACGAAGTGGGGATTCAAAATGGCAGCGACCCAGCAAGTCTGAGTCTGTAGTGCTCTGCCTAAGACTCGGACGAGGTGGGGTACCCACCTTCACCTCAACCTTTAAATCATTTAAAATAGCTTTTGCCCAGTCCAGTTAGTCATTAAACTTGGATAGTTTGCTGTTTTGAAAATGTCTAAAGGCAAAACTTCCCGCAGTTCGCAACAGGCAGGGATCCCTCCCCCACCCCCTCCCACAGCAGCAGAGATGTCTGCAGCCGCTTCTGGGGACTTACCAGCGGAGGCGCACCTGATCTCCGGGATCAACAAACTTCAAGAGAAGATCGACGCCTTTATTGAAGAGTTCAGGTCCAGGTGGGAGTTGTGTTTGGTCATTCTGCAGAAGCATGACCGAGAAATTGAAAAGCTTGAACAGTGCGACGGAGGGGCGGAGCAATGGGCCACAGCCTCTGAGACTGCGGGTGCCGAGTCACCCGTGGGTCTGGTCCAGGCTCTCGAGCGATGAGTCCGGACCTTGGAGGAGCAATCGACGACCTCAATAATCGGGGCTGTCAAAAAAATATTCGGTTACTGGGCCTTCCCGAACAGGAAGAGGAAGGCCAGCTTGTAGACTTTCTGGAGCGACGGCTCCCATAATTATTGCAGTTGGTGTCGGGACCGGGCCGTGTGCAGGTGGAGTGGGTCCACCGGGTTGTTATACGCAGACCCGGGTCAGACAAGTGCCCCCACCCGGTTCTATTCCGACTCCAATGTTATAGAGAAAAACAAATGCTCCTCAAAGCCTCCAGATTCTGGGGAAGGATCCCCAAGCCATGATGCACAAGGATTCCAGGATAATGTTATTTCAGGACTTCTCTTCAGCCGTGGTCCACAAGAGGCGGGCTTTTGATGAGGCAAAGAAGTGTCTGAGAGAGCTCAATATCCAATACTCCATGCGTTACCAGGCAACACTGCACTTCAGCCATGGAGGATCCATTTACAACTTTGGGTCGCTGGAAAAAGCAAAAGAATTCTTAGACTGTCTTAAATAGACTGCGGGACTCGAACCGTATGGATAGTGATTTACCACCCCCCCTTTGTTTACACCCATTTTTTTTTCTTTTTTTTCATCCTTCTTCCACTCATTTTTCCCTGGGGGTGGGGGTGGGCTTATTCTTTACTCTTCCTTTAGTTTCCTTTTTATAGTTTGTGCGGATTACTCGATTTGTGGGCGCGGGGGGGTTAGTTTTGTCCTGCCCTTTTCTTAAGAGCGGGGTTTCTTCTTTCCTCGTTTTACTTAATTGCCTAATAATTTGCTGAGGTTGTAATATTGTAAGTTTGTAATTTTATATATTTCTATTTTTTTTTACTGTGTTTGCTCAACGCACCAGATGTTGGTGTTGGGGGGGAGGGAGTGGGTGGGAGGGGGGTTACTCACTTTTAACTCTGGTTTTATATAATATTTGAATAATGCCTGAGCCGAGGGCAGGGCCCTAGCTAGGAGAGGTTATGGTGGGGTTATCGATAGGTAGTTATGCCCCCTGGGAGCAAGGGGGAAGGTCTCCTTTCAAATATGTTTTGTGTTGTTTTTTTCACTGAGGAATAGCTTTTAATTGCGTTGGTTTAAATGTTTTAAAGAATTTTTGTATTTGTGAAATTCGTACGGTCTTTATTCAAGTTTCTTTGAGTGGGGTTCTTCCTCTTGGGGGTCTCGGGCTTGCCTGGACGATCATGGCTAGCCATTCCAGGCGCACCGTCCAGGCGAATGGCAAGGGGAGTAATTCACCAATCAAAAGGAAAAAGAGATTATCAAGTCTCAAAAAAGAAAGGGTTGATGTAGCTCTCTTACAGGAGACACATCTACTTGACAAAGAACATATAAAGCTGCAACAGGGCAGATTTGATCAGGCTTTATTCTCATCTTTCAGTTCAAAAAGTAGGGGAGTAGCCATTCTTATTCGGAAGAATCTTCCTTTCCAAATGTTAAGCCAGATAAAAGATGAGTCAGGACGGTATATATTGATCAAAGCCCTAATACATGGAGAGGAATATGGAATTTTGAATCTCTATTGCCTCCCGGTGCACCCTTTTAAATTTGTAACGGAAGCGTTCTCTAAGTTGATGGCGTTTGGAGTCCACCACACAATTATAGGAGGAGATTTTAACTGTATTATGGACCCAGAGATAGATAGGATACATAGGAGCACTATGGGTATATCTCTGAGATCTAGACAACTGGCGGATCTGAATAAGGAGCTTGGGCTAGTAGATATGTGGAGGTGTCTTCACCCCCCAGGGTAGAGACTTTGCTTTCTACTCTAACTCACATAAGCGCCATACCAGAATTGATATGTTTTTTGCCCCCTCGACCCTTTTGAATTCCATACTGTCTTGTAAAATAGGTAACATAGCTATTTCTGATCATGCCGCAGTATATATGGAAGTCAAGACTAGGGATGATGGGATAGGCCCCCAACATTGGTGTATGGATCCCTTCTTATTGAAGGATAGCAAATTTATAAAGTACTTTTTGCAGGAATTCAAAACCTTCTGGGAAATTAACTCAGGTATGGCCAGTAACCCGTTGACGATGTGGGAGACCATTATGGCACATGCGTGAGGTTTGGTCATCTCATATGCTGCGACCCAGAAAAGACAAAAGGAGAGCAACAGCGCCAAGGCAGCTGAGACAGTGTATGTTGTCAGGCCTTCCATTACTAAGCTACAAAGGATCACAGCCCTTAGGGCAACCTTGAATACCGCACTTACCCAAACAGCAAAGAGGGAAATATTATTTGCAAAGCAGAAATTATATGTATATGGCGACAAGCCTGGCAGATACCTAGCACACCTTGTTAGAAAGAAAAAGACTGGTCAAGCCATTATGTCCATTAGAGAAAGTGCTGATACCTTGACTTGTGATCATAAAAAGATCAATACAGCCTTTAGAAAGTTCTATTTTGAACTGTATAAATCGCAGGATTGTGAGGATAGAACTGAGAAGATGGAATCCTTTTTTAAAAACCTGATCCTTCCGGACTTAACCCTCGGAGCAGGTGTCGATCTTGAATGACCCCGACAACCCAGGAAGTACTCAACGTAGTTAGGCAGTTTCAGAGTGGCAAAGCGCCTGGACCAGGCGGATTCCAGGTCAAGTTCTATAAAGAATTTATAGGGGAACTGGCCGGGCCACTCATAAATATGTATAATTATTCACATAGTCAGGGCTGCCTCCTGCCTTCATTGAGACAAGCAAACATCTCTCTTATTCTTATAAAGGGAAAGGCCCCAGAAGATTGCTCATCATATAGACCCATATCCTTGCTAAATGTGGATTTCAAAGTTCTTTCTAAAATGTTAGCATTAAGATTGGAGAGGGTCTTACCATACATCGTAAAAGAGGACCAGACGGGGTTTATAAAAGGCCATAGGTCAATTAATAATATCAGAAGGGTCTTAAATATGATATAAGCCTATCAACAGGGTTTAGTTGTCTCCTTGAACGCAGAGAAGGCATTTGATCGGGTCGAATGGCCATATCTTTTTTATACACTGGAAAGGTTCAGTGTTGGAGAGGTATTTGGTAAATGGGTTTCAGTATTATATAATGATCCCAAAGCAGCGGTGATCACTAATGGTCTAAGTTTGGATAGCTTTAGTGTTGGCAGGGGATGTCATCAGGGATATCCTCTCTCACCATTATTATTCACGCTAGTGATTGAACCACTAGCGGAAGCTATACCAACTGACCCTAACGTAACGGCTCCAAGGGTTAGATCAGGTAAAATCACCCTATATGCGGACGATGTCCTCCTCTTCTTAAGTGATCCGTTGATATCCGTGCCCCGCCTAACCCAAGTGATCAGCTTATTTGGTATGTTCTCAGGCTTTAAAATCAATTTCATGAAATCTGAGGCCATGCTGTTGGGAGGTCTTGCCAGTGTATCTAATTTACCAGACGGATCTTGTTTTCCCTTTCGGTGGTCACTGGAAGGTTTCTGTACTTAGGTATTTTTATCACTCCAGCATTTGCACAGCTATGTAAAACTAACTTTGTGCACTTATTCGAGAAAATAAGACAGGACCTTCAATGCTGGGGAGATTTTCCAATATCCTGGTTAGGCAGAGTAGCCCTAATTAAAATGAATATCCTACCTCATCTTTTATACCCTATTAGAATGCTCCCCCTGATGCTGCCGAGACAGGCGTTGTGTAAGCTCTACGGCTGGCTCGGCTCTTTTATTTGGAATCATAGACGGCCCCTTATTAAATTAGAAAAAGCCACAGCTTCCACAAGCAAGGGGAGGATTGGACTTTCCAGATTTTAGGAGGTATCAATTGAGCTCTTTATTACCTTATGTAACTGATTGGGTCTCTTGTGACCCACAATCGATCTGTCTAGATATTGACACCTCCCAAGCAAAATGTCCCCTCATCAATCTTTTATTTGTGGACAAGATGAGGGTTATTATGGGCTCTTGTAAAAACCCTATTATATTAAATACAATGAAAGCCTGGAGGATAATGCGACAAGGTGAGGGTAACCTGCAAAAAACCTCTCCTTATACTCCAATAGTGGGAGCATCGGGATTCAGCCAGGGGTGACAGATGCTACATTTAAAACTTGGGACTCCAGAGCTATCTCCTGCTTGGAGGACCTCTTCGATGGGGAGGTTATGATGTCCTTTGAGCAGCTGCATCAGAAGTTTGGATTACCTAACAGGGACCTTTTTCAGTATTTCCAAATAAGAGACTATATACAAAAGAAGACCACACTGATAATTAACCCCTACAAATCGGATAGGGAAAGGAGAGTGCTATGGCTGATGGGGCCCCACCCTCGGTCAGTACTCTTTATCACTCATTATATAATAAAGTATCTAAAGATATGGAATGAGTATTTAAAACCTGCAATTAAGAATTAGGGTTGGAATTCTCATCAGAAATGTGGGAGGACATCTGGGAAAATGCCAGAAATATCTCTTTTTTTAAAGAACTCAGGTTATTCAATTAAAAATACTCTACAGGGCTCATATGGCACCTGAACGACACTCAAGATTCAAGGCAGGAGTATCCCCAATGTGTCCTAAATGCAAAATAGAAGTTGACACTCTCACCCATTGTCTATGGACATGCCATAAGATCCGTAGGTATTGGGATAGAGTAGCGAATGCCTTGACAGGGATCTTGGGTACGGAGATTAGATCGGATCCAGCTTTTGGGGTCTTTGGATTTTCCCTCCCTGGATGTGCACGGGAGGAAATTATTTACCATTCTTTCCTTTTGTGAAAGGAAAAATATTTTAGTGAATTGGGTAGCTGAAGGCCCCCCAGGACTCTCGAGCTGGCATAGGTTAATCATGGAATATATCCCCTTGACTTCCTTACAAATATGGTGCACCAAAAAATGGAATTATTCTATAAAACACGGTAACCCTTCTTGAACTATATCGACACAGATATTTCAGTCATACTGTCCAGGGCTTTTGTCTAGCTGTGGTAGGGGTTCTGGATTGTTTGGAGACGTCCGGGAGGAGGAATCCCATATAAATACGGGTTTTATTATGACTTGATGTAAATCTATTTAGAGCATGCATCTAGTTATTTAATTATTTTGTTGTTTACTGCTAGTAACGTATGATATTTTATTTTATGTTTTGTTTGTTTGTATAATAGATTAGTAGTTAGTTGGGGTTTTTCTTTTTTTTGGTTATTATTTTTTAAAATTTATTTAATTTTATATTGATTATATTTCTTCATATTACTTTTGTAATTTTGTAAAAAATCTTAAAAATTTTCATTGTTCAATAAAAATATCTATAAAAAACCATGCAAAAATACACAGGGACAATTTACAGAAGCATAATTGGACAAATATTCTGTAACTTGAGAACTTGGTTGTCCCATTGTAAAGAGAGGTCATATTGTATGAATGAAAGTTTTCGACTCATAATAGAACATTGAGAAGCAGAGGTTACAGGTTGAGGTGGAATAAGAAAGAATTTGGGGGAAATAGATGAGCTAAGAGGAAAAGGGAAATCACTCCTTACTTCAGAACTGGAATTTATTTGTATGATCACAACAGGATAAGGTTCTAGACCATGTTATCTGAGCTCCCTGGATTTAATTCAGTTGTACACCCTTTGCAAACCCAGAAATTTTAGGGCATTTAACTTTGCAATCATCTATGAAGGAATATGTTTCAATGTTTAAGTGTTGAAGCGTATCTATTGTGGAATGCAAAAAACTGAAATAACATCAACCGCAATTTGCATTTGTATAATATCTTTAATATAGAAGAGAGTCACAAATCTTCAGAGCTGTCAAGTAAAATGCAGCTGGTACTGAGTAAAAAGATGTAAAGGCTTGATCAATAAGGTGGCTCTTAGAGTCATCAAGGGAAAGGCAGTGGAGGACTTAGTGGTGAGATATTCAGGCTGCACAGCCGAGGCAGCTGAAGAGTTGACAATACACAAAGCCAGACACAGACAATGGGAAATCAAGGGAACTGTAGGCCTACAGCAAGTTATACAGATGGGGAACAGGGAAAGCATAAAATGATCTAAACATAAGGCTCAGGCGGGTGGGTTGGGGGGGAGGGAAGGTGGATGTCTGCAGTTTGAGGTAAGTTATCTACATTTCCATTACTGCCTGGTAATGGGGAAAACTCCTGAGCCTCATCCCAGTATAGGCCATGAGGCTTCCACTCAAATACACCAGGAGCCTCAACCCACTGACCGGTAGGAGGTTGACGGTGCTTGGAGGGATTGGTCGGTTTTGTGGTCATGGAAGACAAGGTAGGAGGCCTGAGAGCAGAAGAGGCTCGAGATTCTCTCGGGGAGCAAAGAAAAGAATTGGCTTCTTTTGATGCTAAACTCTGCTCCAGAATCAATCACATCAACTCCACTTTCCTGCCTCTCCCTCTGACCCTGATTCTTATAGATTGAACAATTGTCTCATTCAGCCTTGAACACCAATAATCTAGGCTAGTGACCCTAAGAGAGAAGGACTTCATCCCCCTGTCCATCTATGTTCCTTAGTTCGTCAGTCAACATCTCAGGGTCACTAGATCCGAAACATTGACTCTGTGACCCTGTTTCTCTCTCAACAGATGCTGCCAGACCTGCTGAGTTACTCCAACAATTTCTGTTTATGTTTTTAGATTTTCAACATCCACAGTCCTGTGTTTTATTCCCTCGTTCTCGATTTCCTCTCACGATGGGAACTCTCTGAAGTTACCCTATCAAGCTCCCTGTCAGATATTTCAGCCAAGATGGAGAATTGTTACAACACAGAAGGTGGCCATTTGCACCATCGTGTCTTCATCATGGCTCGAAATGAGCCTTTTCCTTATTGCCATCCTCCCACCTTCTTCCCCATAACCCTGCACATTCTTCTTTTTCACATACCAGTCTAAGTTTTTTTTTAATATTACATGCGATGCATTCCAGAGTTTAATCATTCACTGCATGAAAAATGTTTCTCATATTCCTTTTGCTTTCCTTACCAATTACTTTAAAACTGTGCCATGTTGTTCTCATTTCATTCAGCAGTGGAAACGGTTTCTCTTTGTCTACTCTGGCCAGACCACGCATGATTTTGAATACCTTGGTCAAATCTCCTTTCTTTTCCTCCAAGGAATTGTCCAACCTGCCTACGTTACCTAAGTTCCTCATTGCTCCAATCATTCTTGTGAAGTTTTTCTGAATTCTGTCAAAAGCCTTCAAATCCTTCCTAAAGTGTGGCACACAGAAATTACAACAATATTGGGACTGAACTACTGTCCTATATATCGTCAATGCCTCCCTGCTCCTGGTCTCTATTCCCTCAGGATATCATATGCTTTGTAAAAAAAAAACTCTTTCAATCTATTTTGTGACCTATGCACATATATCCCAAGGCTTTTTATATCTATATATGAGCAAGAGGGTAGCTAGAGAAAGGATAAGTCCACTCAAGGATAAAGGAAGTGGGTGAGCTCCTTAATAAATATATTAGTATTCACAAAGGAGAAGGACACAGTGGATGTTGAGTCGCAGGAAAGGTACGTAATATTCGAGGGCATGTCAATATAGAAAAAAAGTTGATGGGTGTTTTGAAGGCATTAAAGTATACAAGTCCCCTGTACCTGATGAGATCTATCCCAGAATGCTGAGGGAGGAAATCGCTGGGGCCTCCTATCCTCTAGAAACAGGTGAGGTCCTACAGGATTGGAGAGCAGCCAATATTGTTTATTGGAGAAGATTCCTAGGTACAGGATTTATTCATATTTGTAAAAACATGGACTTATTAGCAACAGACAGCATGACTTTGTGTAGGGGAGGTCAAGTCTCACAGACTTGATTGAGTTTTTTGTGGAAGTGGCAAAGATGATTGATGAGGGCAGGACGGTGAATGTTGTCTATATGGACTTTAGCAAGGCCTTTGACAAGGTGCTTCGTGGCAGTCTGATGCAGAAGGTGAAGTCACATGGGATCTGGGGTGAGCTAATCCAATGGATACAGAGCTGGCTTTGTCATAGAAGACAGAGTAGTAGTAGAGGGGTATTTTTCTGAGTGGAGATCTGTGACCAATGGTATGTCGCAGGGATCGGTGTTGGGAACCCTGATGGTTGTGAAGTATATATGGTTTGGTAGAGATTATAGGTGGCCTGATAAGTAAGTTTGCAGATGACTCAAAGATTCAGGAAGTTGTGGATAGTGAGGAAGGTTGCCAAAGGATACAGCAGGATATCGATAAGCTGGAGACTTGGATGGAGAAATGGCAAAAGGAATTTAATCCAGACAAATGTGAGGTGATGCATTTTGGAAGGTGTGATGCAGGAGGGAAGTATACAGTAAATGGAAGAACCCTTAGTAGTGTCAGCATCGAGAGGGATTTAAATAGATCCACAGTCCCGTAAGTGGCAACACCACTGGATAAGAAAAACAGAACTTACTGCACCATGTCAACAGGTCTGGCAGCATCTGTGGAGGGAAATCAATGTTAACCTTTCAGATCCAGTGACCTATTTTTTGTCCGCAGAAAAGACCCTAAGCTTCCAGTTGCCTGCCACTTGAACACACCATCTTGCTCCCCAGCCAACATCTCTGTCTCAAGTTTGCTGCAGTGCTCCACTGAAGCTCAGTACAAGCTGGAAGAATAGCACCTCACTTTCCGCATGGGAACACTGCAGCCTTCTGGACTCAATATCGAGTTCAACAATTTTAGGACTTGAGGCATCTTCTTCAATATCGTCAGTCCATCCCCACACACCAGATCTTGTTGCCCCATGCTATTACACATAATCCATTCTTAGCCACTAATAGTCCCCATTAGCAGCTATTCATTCTCCTAGCGAGACCATCATCCACTCCTTTATCTGCCCAACTGCTTTGCTCTCTCTTTGGGCTCTATCTCCACCTATTGTTTGCTCCTTAACCCCTCCTCACCCTATCTTCTGCTTAAAAACTTTTTTGTAGCTTACCATCAGTTCTGAAGAAGGGTCACACAACGTTAACTCTGATTTCTCTCCAAAGATGCTGCCAGACCTGATGAGAGATTTCAACGATTTCTGTTCTTATTTCTGATTTCCGGCCTCCACAGTTCTTTGGGGATTTTTTAATTTTGTGTTCCATACCACCAGATAAAGTGATCAAGAAAATCTTACGGCATGCTTATCTTCGTCAGTCTGGGCACAGAGTATAGGACTTGGCTAGCCATATTGCAGCTGTATAGAATGTTATTAAGGGCACGTTTGGAATATTGTGTACAGTTCTAGTCGCCACACTACCAAAAGGATGTGGAGGTTTTGGAGAGGATACAGAAACGGTTTATAAGTTCATAAGATATAGGAACAGAATTACGCCATTCAGCCCATCAAGTCTGCTCCGCAATTCGATCATGGCTAATATACGCCTCACCCTCATTTTCTTGCCTTCTTTCCATATCCCTTCAACCCATTACCAATTCAAATGTGTCCAATTGCTCCCTAAATGAACTCACTGTATCAGCATCCACCGCGCTTTGAGGTGCAAATTCCACAGATTCACAACCCTTTGGGAGAAGTAGTTGCATTTCAACGCTGTTTTAAATTTGCTACTCCTTATCCTAAGACTATGACCTCTTGTTCTAGAGTGGCCCACAAGAGGAAGCGTTCGTTCCACATCTATTTTATTCATACCTTTTATCATCTTGAATACCTCAATTTGATTTCCCCTCATTCTTCTAAATTCAGAGAGAATAGACCTAAACTGTTCAATCTCTCATCATACGACAAACCCCTCATCTCTGGGATCAATTTAGTGAACTTCCTCTGAACTTCCTCCAATGCTACTACTTCTTTGCTCAAATAAGGGAACCAAAACTGCGAACAATACTCCAGGTGCAGTCTCACCAATACCTTGAATAGTTGCAACAGCACTTCCTTACCATTTATATTCTATTCCTTTAGCTATAAAGTTAAAAATCACACAACACCAGGTTATAGTCCAACAGGTTTATTTGAAAGTACAAGCTTTCAGAAAGCTTGTGATTTCAAATAAACCTGTTGGACCTTCACGTGGCGTTGTGCAATTTTTAATTTTGTCCACTCCAGTGCAATACTGGCTCCTCCATATTTTATCTATAAAAGCCAACATTCCATTCCCTTTCTTTATTATCTGCTGTACCTGCATGCTAGTTTTCTGTGACTCATGAATAAGGACACCCAGATCCATCTGCACTGGAGCACCCCAAAGTCTATCCCCATTAAGATAATAAATAGGTCACCTTCCAATTTTTTCGACCAAAATGCATGACTTCACACTCATCCATGTTAATTTCCATCTGCCACATTTTGACCCACTCTCCTAATCTATCTATATCTATTTGTAAGGTTCTTATTTCCTCATTGCAATTTACCTTTTCGCCTATTTTTGTGGTATCCACAAATCTGGCTATAGAGCTTTCTATCCCTGTTTACCAGAACATCGTCTGGTTTGGAGGGTATTAGTGAGAAGAGGTTGGACAAACTTGGTTTGTTTTCACTTAAACATCGAAGGATGTGGGGGAACCTGATAGAAATTTATAAAATTAAAAGAGACCTGGATAGAGTGGATAGTCAGAGTCTTTTTCCCAGGTAGAAATGTTAATTACTATGGGACATACATTTAGGGTTAAACAGTGTACGTTCAAAGGAGATGTGAGGAGCAAGTTTTTTTTTAAACAGAGCGTGGTAAGTGCCTGGAATGTGTTGCCAGAGGAGGTGGATACAACAGCAACAGGTAAGAGGCATCTTGACAGATACATGAATAGGCAGGGAATTGAGGGATATAAATTGCAGAGAGGTAAAAGATTCTAAGTTTAGAAAGGAGTTGTTTTTCAGCACAGATTTGGTGGGCAGAAGGGCCGGTTGCTGTGCTGTACTGTTCTTTGTTTTATAAACCTGCAGGTCCCTCTACTCCTGCACCCCCTTTATTTTATATTGTCCATAAACTCTTTTGATCCCAGCTGATGGTATTACTGGATAGATCAGATCCCAAAATTAAACATGGTTTGATCATCCATCAACAAATACCGAATATGCTAGAAAAACATGGAAGGTCTGACATCATCTGGGGAGAGAGAAACAGAGTTAATGTTTCTAGTCTGGTATGACCCTTCTTCAGAACTTGTCTATCAGAGAGAGTCATATTAGACTCAAAATATTAACTTGGGGTTTCTCTCTCCACAGATGCTGCCAAACCTACTGAGGTTATCCAGCATTCTCTGTATTTGTTTCCAATATCTATAGTATTTTGTTTTTAATCATAATCCATAAGTATTTTTCTTTTCATTTACCTGAGTGGTTAGTCACTAAGTACATTCACTAGAGGCTGCCAGTGTACCTTTAAGAAAAGAAAAAAGTTTGTTACACTCATAAAACATTACGACATTATAATCTACAAGAGCTATTTGAAATGGTCTTGTTGCAAATATCTGTAAGAAAGATTCAACCCTTTCACCTCCCAATAACGTTACAGACAATGTAACCACAGTAAAGGGTCTCCCAACACCATGGTAAAGCTCTTTGTTCAGCTTACTTGCCTGTATTCAGTTTCTTTTTGGCAGATTTCTACATTCACCCAAGGCCATTTTCTTCACTTAATGTCTCATCCTGTGACCCTTAAACTGCCAATTCACTTACAGCTTAACCTGTGTTCCTTAAATTTAATACCTTCACCAGCCTTCTTTCTCTCTGACAGCTCCGCAGCCTGGATTGAATGCTTACTGTTGTTTGGTAAGGAAGTCGATGAGTTGAATCTTAATTTTTTGGCTAAGTGCCATTTATGCTGAGGTTTTTTTGGAGAGTTTGTCACTGTGAGATCCCAAATACACCTCATTAACTCCTCACTCCCCACTCCCCACTCACCCAAGCTGCTGTGGCATCCTTCATGTCTTATTGCAGCCCCACCTTAATATATGCCATCCCTGGAGCAACTCTCCACTCACTGGATATCTGCCAAAAGATTGGCATTCCTTATACCAGTGCCATCTTTAAAAGCCCACTGTGCATCTGGGAAATTGTTGGCATTGGCTTTGCCCCTCATTGGCAATGTAATGGGACAGCAGCTGCAAAGGAACATGCTTACAGCACTTAGCTTGGCCTATCTGTGGGCCTCTGAAGTACTATACTAGCCTTCTCAAAGTTCACAATATTTCCAAATTTTGCATTGTTTACAGACTTTAAAATTGCTCCCTGCATTTCTCCTCATTCTTCTACCACTACCATCAGTACAGTTCCAACCTACTCAACTTGTCCTCATAAGATAACATTTTCATTCCAGGAATCAGCCAAATGAACCTTCTCTGGACTGCTTCCAATGCACGTTTATCCCTCCTTAAGTGAATAATGATCTCATTGTGAAATCAATGGCCTGCACAGCTGGGATAAGACTTCCTGGCCTTTACATTATACCCTCCTTACAATCAAGGCCAACAGTCCAAGTGTCTTCCTAATTACTTACTGTACCTTAATGCGAAATTGTGATTCAGGTTTGAGGGTGGTGTGATTCCTCTATACTTCAGTTCATCTTGCTCTCTATTTAAGTAATGTTCTTCTTTCCTGTCAAAGTGAGCGACCTCACTGGTTCCCACATAACCTATTCCTATTCTATTGCAGGGGATGCATGCTGTTAGTTTTTTAACCACCCACACTCTCATTTCATGAGCAGGGTTAAAAACAGCTCTTTATATTTATATTATATTTATTTATCTTTGTGCC
Organism: Chiloscyllium plagiosum; assembly: GCF_004010195.1. NCBI lineage: Eukaryota > Metazoa > Chordata > Chondrichthyes > Orectolobiformes > Hemiscylliidae > Chiloscyllium > Chiloscyllium plagiosum. Next base: position 11,721,640 of record NC_057731.1, read on the forward strand.
TCACACCATTTATTCTCTCCTCTGAAAGGGAGAGAGGGTGAAGAGATAAAAAGATTGCAAAAGGTGTAGCATCTGCCCTTTTACTTCCTCCCTCTTCACTGTCCAAAGTCCCAAATAGACCTAACGATAAAGCAGCGATTTTCTTGCACTTTTTTCAATCCAGTCAACCATATTCACTGCTCACAACGTGCTCTTCCCTCAGTCAATAGAACCAAATAAAGATTGGGTGTCAACCTTATGGACAATCTCTACCCTGTCTGAACAAACCTGATCTCACCCACATGGCAGAGGAGAACTTTAACAATGAAGAAGGATTGGCAAGACTGGGGTTTATTTTCCTTGAAATAGGGGAGGCTGACTTAATTGAGGTTTAAAGTTATGGGCCTAGATAAAGAAAATAGAAATGAACCAATTTAGCTGAGCAACGGGGCTGAAACCTGGAGGCATGGATTTAAAGTAATGGGTGAAGACACCAAAAGGGAGTTGAGACTTGTTTCTTTTAAACCTGGGAATACAAAGGGCCTGTAGCTCACCGTCTGAAAAGGTGGTAGAGATAGAGATGCTCATCACATATTAAGTATTTAGGTGTCTGTTCGATGACAATGGCAATGAACATAATGCAAAAAGGTGCTGAGTTGACTGGCACAGAAATAACAGGCCAGAGAAACTTATTTGTGTCATTAATGTTCTAGCTTTTAGATATTTTTCAATACCATGTTCAGTGACATTATTGCACATCTCTGAAGTAACTGAGATTGAACCCAGGCCTCCTCGTCCACAGGTAGTACAGTAAGGCCCCTATGTTATGATACATTGAGGCTAGGTGAGGTTGAATATGGCCCAAAAGTAAGGACACTACCACAAGACCCCCTACCTTCTGTGCTTTTAGGCTCTCAATGAACATCACAAAAAAAATGGTTTTGTCATTATCATTTTGCTGTTTGCAGGATTTTGTCATACAAATTGGCTGCTGCATTTTGTACATAACAGGGACTACACTTCAAAAATGCTTATTGACGGTCAAGCAATTTGGGAGCCCCACTGTTTATAAAGGGCACCTTATGAATGCAGTTATTTCCTTCCAAACCTATCCAGTTTGTCTACTCAGTCCCCATTGTTTTGGTCTGCCAGGCCTTCCTGAAAGTCACAGATGTAAGCTCTTTTAATGTCATTTTGGAAGCCTTTTTAATACCTTCTTTGGGTTTCCACTTTTACGCTTTTCTTAATTTGGAAGCACCGAAGCACTAGCTTTCGGTGCGCTGCCCCTTCATCAGGTGGTTGTGGAGTATAAGATCGTAAGACACAGAATTTATAGCAAAGTTTACAGTGTAATGTAACTGAAATTATACATTGAGAAAGACCTGGATTGTTTGTTAAGTGTCTCATCTTTTAGTCTCTCATGGTCATTCTAAAGGATGAGAGACTTAACAAAGAATCCAGGTCTTTTTCAACATATCATTTCAGTTACATCACACTATAAACTTTTGCTATAAATTCTGTGTCTTACAATCTTATTCTCCACAACCACCTGATGAAGGAGCAGCGCTCCAAAAGCTAGTGCTTCCAAATAAACCTGTTGGACTATAACCTGGTGTTGGGTGATTTTTAACTTTGTACACCCCAGTCCAACACCCAGCTCCTCCAAATCATAGCTTTTATTAATGGTAGGGATGATACTGTTTAAAATAAACTCTGTCTCAATACACGCTTTTGGTGTATATTGTCATGCTGATAGCTTGGCTGAAGTTAGAAAGACTCATGACTGAGTTGGCACCTGCAATTCTTAGATTTGGATTTATTGTTACACGTATATAAAAATACAGTGAAAAATGTTTCACGTGTTACACATAAAGTGTTACGACACCCTGGCGCCATCTTGAAACAATGAATTTAAGGCAAGACTTTACTGCAATAGATTCCATCTTTCTCTCTTCTTCCTCTTCCTCCTCCGCTGCTCCTCCAGTCACTGCATGGCATCAGCTGGAGCCCCAAAAATGCAGCCCTGGATCTCAGTCACAGGTTCTGGGGTCTCAGTCACAAGCCTCCATCACTGCCACAAACACCAACGCCGCATCTGAGCTGGAGCCATGGGTCTGGGGATGCACGGATTCAATCCCTGCTGCTCCTCATCTGATGCTCCTCTGGATGCTGCCATTGGTCATCGGTGGTTATGGGTCATCGGTGGTTATGATTCCCCGTCCGTCCTTCTCAGGCGCTGTGGGCCTAGAGCCTCAGCACAGCCTGCGAGTCCAGGCTGGGGGTGTCAGCCTGGGACCTGCTCCTCACTCACTGGGTTGGGGTGGGGCCATGTCCGGCTCAGCCTGGCGTTGCTGCCGGGGCTGGATGAGACCCAGGCTCAGCCCTGCTACCTTGCTGCCATCTTGGAGTTATTTGATAATAAGTAGTCACCACATATTACCTTTAACTAGCCATTCTGATCGAACCAAGAGGCCTCTTAATTATTGATCAGGAGAAGACATTTTGTGACATGCATTTAAAACCATTAAACTACTTAACAATCACACTTTGACTTTTATGTTGTTATTATTCAAGGTGTTCACTGAGTTCCATTCACATTCCACTTTCAGCCTGCCTGCCATCTGTTACAATAAATGCACCAGAAGAAAGATTAAATATTAGCATTTCTTGGGCAATCCTGATCCTGTCATTCACTTTGCTTTCAACAAAATTAATTCGAGTACATGGGAAACTCCAACTGTTTCAACAAAGATTGTGCAATGTGCTACTGAACCTAAAGCATTCATCTGAATAGGAGTGAAGTGAGTCACAAAACCAGTCACCCATTTCCAGGTTGTTGTCACTTGCTGCCTGGATTCCAATAGATGGTGGCTTCTAGTTGGGATTGGGATCTCCAATCCTCCTTTTTAATCTGTTCCATCGAACTGTGGAGGAGCATTGGCCAAAGAAAAATCTTAGCAAAGGAGGCATTTCTCCCTGATAACAGGATGCAGTTTATTACATCTCAGTAACGCTGTAAACATTACCTCTTGAAAGCATGAACAATTACTAGCAAGAGATACAGAAAACACGTGTCTCCATCAGCAGACTGTCCCAAATATGCCTCTATTCTTGCTATCAAAGTGCATTACCTCACACTTTCCCAATCATATTCCATCTGCCACTTCTTTGCCCATTCCCCCAGCTTGTCCAAGTTCTTTTACAGCCTCAAGCTCCCTCAACACTCCCTACCCCTCCACCTGACTTTATGTCATCTGCAAACTTAGCAACAATGCCCTCAATTCATTTGTCCTCATCCTTCGAAACTACAGCGAGTACAGATCCAAAGTCTTCAACTGGTCATCATATGATAGCGGAGAAAGTGAGGTCTGCAGATGCTGGAGATCAGAGATGGAAATGTGTTGCTGGAAAAGCGCAGCAGGTCAGGCAGCATCTAGGGAACAGGAGAATCGACGTTTCGGGCATTAGCCCTTCTTCAGGAATGATTCTCCTGTTCCCTAGATGCTGCCTGACCTGCTGCGCTTTTCCAGCAACACATTTCCATCATATGATAGCAACAGTTTTCTTATTTAAATAATTGTAGCAAGTGTAATAAAGTGGATGAGAAGAAAATGGGAATTAAAGGTAAGTAAGAAGGAAATAGTGGATGAAATGAATAAATACTGTGCTTTTGCCTTCACTATAGAAAGTACAAACAAAACATCCCAGTGATAGCTGTAAGTTAGGATGTGGAAAGAAATAAGGAAGCTGGTGAAATTTCATTCATTAGTGGAGCAGTAATGAATAAATTGATGGAACTGATGGACTTCATCCTTGAGTTTTAAAGAGGTGGATAATGAGGTGATTGATGTGATGGTGTTAATTTTCTAAAGATCATGAGATTCTGGAAATGTCGCATCTCACTATAAAGTGGCAAAGATAATTCCTATATTCGAGAAGAGAGGGAGCCAGAAAACAACACCAAGTTAACTTGGCATCTGTTGTGGAGAAACTATTAGAATCAAGCATTAAGGCAGTCATATCTGTTGAAGGACAATCATTTGAACATGTAACTTGATTTATTTTCATTGGAAAATACTTGCTTAAGTTTAAATTAAGTGTTTGAATTAACCTTTAGCCTGTACTATTCTAAGAATGACAACATTTTAACTTTCAACTTAATTTCTTTATTTTTCCACTTTATAATAAGAAGAACTGTAATGTTTAACTTTTAACTTTGTTTCTGTATTTTTCGACTTTGTATCTCGGATTTTCTACCAAAGATTTAGTACCAAGGTACTTTGTATCGAAGATGGTGCCAGGAATGAGAATAGCCAAAGAAATGGCAGATGGAATACAATTTTGGAAAGTGTGCAATTATGAATTTTGGTAGCAAAAGTAGTGGTGTAGACTATTTTCCAAATGGCAAACACTTTGGAAATCTGAAGCATAAAGGGATTTGGAAGACCTAGTTTAGGATTCTGTTAAGGTTAGCTTGCAAATTCAGTTGGCAGTTAGGAAGACAAATGCAATGTTAGCATTCATTTCAAGTGGACTAGAATACAAGAGCAGAAATGTACTACTAAGGCTGTATCAGGCTCTGGGAGGACTGCATTTGGAATATTGAGAGCAGTTGTGGGCCTCCTGCTTCCTCAGTGCTACCAGTCCCGCCACCCATCTTTGTATCATCTGCAAATAATGCCTTCAGTTCATTCATCCAGATCGTTAATGTATAATGTGAATAGTTGTGGTCCCAACACTGATCTGTGGAGAACTCCACTATCACTGGCTGCCATCCTCTTCCCATTTTTAAAGGCTTCCCAAACCTCTAGCTTCCCACTAATCTTCACCACATTGTGTACTTTTTCTTTTGTTTTTATACTATCCCTGACATTCCTTATCAGCCATGGTTGCCTCACCCTCATATGAGTATGTTCTTCTTCCTTGGGATGAATTTCCACCGTGCCTCCCAAATTATCCCCAGAATTTCCTGCCACTGATGCTCTACGATCTTCCCTGCTAGACTCCTTTCCCAATCAACTCCGGCCAGCTCCTCCCTCATGTCTTTGTAGTCACCTTTACTCTATTGTAATAGTGTTACATCTGGTTCCAGCTTCTCCCTCTCAAACAGCAGGGTGTATTCGATCATATTACAGTCACAGCCCCATTTTGGAAATCTGAAGCATAAAGGGACTTGCAAATCCTAGTTTAGGATTCTGTTAAAGTTAGCTTGCAAATTCAGTTGGCAGTTAGGAAGGCAAATTGGAGGGAATCTGCAATTGGATCAGACTGCTCTGCACCAACATTGTCAGTGCAGTCTCAATCAATGGGTGGGAATCAGATAGCTTCCCAGTCAGATCTGGAGTCAGGCAGGGCTGCCCTCTCTCTCCTGCATTGTTTGTGTGCTGCATAGAGCCATTTGCCGAGTCCATCAGGAAGGATGCGAGCCTGAGAGGGGTGACTAGTCCTGGCAACGGGGGCCTGCAGGTTAAGGCCTCCCTGTACATGGATGATGTCGCCATTTTCTGCTTGGATCCGCTGTCCGTGCGCAGACTCATGTGCATATGTGACCAGTTCGAACAGGCCTCGGGGGCGAAGGTAAACTGAGGCAAGAGCGAGGCTATGCTCTTCGGGAACTGGGCTGACCAATCCTCGATCCCCTTCACTGTCAAGACCGACCACCTGAAGGTACTGGGTATTTGGTTCGGGGGGGCTGGGGCGTGCGCCAAGTCTTGGGAGGAGCGTATCAGCAAAGTGAGGCAGAAACTGGGCAGATGGAAGCTATGGTCGTCCTCCATCGCGGGAAAAAACCTGGTCATCAGGTGTGAGGCACTGTCATTGCTATTATACGTGGCACAGGTCTGGCCTATTCCCAGAACCTGTGCCGCTGCAGTCATCTGGGCCATCTTCCAGTTTATATGGAGGTCAAAGATGGACCGGGTCTGAAGGGACTCGCTGTACAAAGATCTGGGCAACAGGGGTAAAAATACACCCAATGCCACCCTCACCCTGATGGCCACCTTTGTGTGTTGCTACATCAAGCTGTGCGTGGATCCCCGGTACGCAAACACCAAGTGTCACTACGTACTGAGGTTCTACCTGTCCCCGGTGTTGCGAAGGATGGGCCTGCCCTTGCACCGAGTAGTTGGACCGTTCCGTATCACCTGTTCTTCGTGGAGAAGTTTATGAAGAAAAACATCTTTGACCACCAGTCCATCAGGAAGTGGTCAGCACGTAGTGTCCTCGAAACCCTTCGGGAAAAGGAGAGGGCGGATCCATCGAGTGGTTCCCTGAGCAGACTGTCAAAGCCATTTGGCAGAATGCCTCATCGCCAGAACTTTCCAACAAGCACCAAGACATGGCTTGGCTGGTGGTGAGAAGGGCTCTGCCTGTGAGATCCTTTATGCACGCCCGGACTCTCAGCCGCACCGCACGCTGCCCTTGAAGCGGCTGCGGGGGGGACGAGACTGTCACACACCTCCTTCTGGAATGTGCCTACGCAGAAGAAGTCTGGAGAGGAATGCAGTGGTGTTGGTCGAGGTTCATCCCGAGCAGCGCCGTGACGCGAGATTCCGTGCTCTACGGTCTGTTCCCCGAGATGCACAGCGAGACGAACATCAACTGTGCCTGGAGGATCATCAACTCGGTGAAGGACGCTCTCGGTGAAGGAACCTGTTGATCTTCCAGGAGTTGACCCCGACTGAGTGTTGCAGACTGACACATTCCAAGGTCCAGGACTACGTGTTGAGGGACGCGCTGAAGCTTGGGGCAGCTGCCGCCAAGGTGCGGTAGGGAAAGACCACCGTGTAACATCTGCCTGCCTAAAAAGAACAGGGGGCCTACGCAGTCATTTGGGCTCCGCTGATGCCTCAGCTAAATATATGGGCATATGATTGAAAAACATATATAAAAATGTATATAAAAATGATAAGTTCTGATCTCTGTATGTAAATGTTTACATATGTATGGCATGACCAACTGTACAGACCATCAAATTATTTTATGAATAAAGTATATTTTTGAAATAAAGAAAAGTTCCTTCACCATTAGCTCCCTAATCAAGTCTACCTCTTTACACATCACCAAATCCAGTATTATCTGTTCCAACACAAGCTGCTCCAAAACAACCATCTTGTAGACATTCCACAAATTCCTTTTGTTGAGATCCATTACGATCTTAATTTCCCATTCCATCTGCATGTTGAAGCTCCCCCATGAATGTTGGACTATTGCCTTTCTTACATGCCTTTTCTATCTCCTGATAAATTTGCTTCCCCACAAGCTGTCTATTGCTAGGAGACCAGTATGCAAATGCCATCAGAGTATTTTCTTTTGCAGTTCTTCCACTCTACCCAGACTGATTCTATGCCTTCTGACTCTATACCACTTTTTGCTATCTATTTAATTTCATTTCTGACTAACAAGGCAATCCCAACCTCTCTGCCCATCTGTCTCACCTTTCAATAGAACCTGTATGCTTGGATGTTTATTCCCAGTCCTGATTCCCTTATAGTCACATCTCTGTGATACCCACAAATATTGTATCAATTTCAGTCCCTGCTATAAGCTCATTTACCTTGTTTAATATACCGTTCACATTAAAGTAGAACATGCTCTGTGTTGCACTGACTGTCCCCTTCTCATAGTTGCCCCCTTATCTGCTATGCCTGAAGTTAAATTGCTGACCCTTTCCATACTCTCTGTCCTATTACTTGTGCTAGAAACTTTAATAACCTCTCCTGAGCCCTTTCCCCTTCCATAGTTTTCCATGATCCCTCGCCTCTCACTATTTACTTTAAAGCCGTATCCACAGGCCTAGTTACACTAAACACCAGAACTTTGGTCACAGCATGATTCAGGTGAACCCTATCCCAACAGAACAGCTTCCCCTTCTCCAGTACTGATGCCAATGTCCCATGATTTGAATCTGATTCCCCTACACCAATATTTGAGCCACGCATTTACTTCTTTATTCTTGTGACCTTATGCCACTTTGATTAGATTCCCTGCAGTACAAAAACAAGGTCTTTAGCCCAACAAGTCCACACTGACCCTCCGAAGAGCAACCCACCCAAACTCACCCCCCTAATCACGCACTTATCACTATGGGCAATTTAGTATGGCCGATTCACCTAACCTGCACATCTTTGGACTGTGGGAGGAAACCGGAGCACCCGGAGGAAACCCATGCAGACACGGGCAGAATGTGCAAACTCCACACAGACAGTCACCCGAGGCTGGAATCGAACCAGAGTCCCTAGCACAGTGAGGCAGCAGTGCTAACAGCCTTTATTTTGCTCATGACTCAGATAGCAATACAGAGATTATTATCTTTTCAGCTCAGCATTTTAAATTTAGCTCCGAGCTGCTCCTATATCGTCAATAGAAACTCTTTCCTTTTTCTACCTATATTGTTAGTATCTACATGGACCATGACAACTGGATCCTTCTCTTCCCACTCCACATTCCTCTGCAGCCCAGAGATTGTCAAGAAGGTTTTGTCCACAGAGTCAGTATGGGTGGAAGTCAGAAACAGAAAAGGTGGAGTCACTTTGATGTGAGTTTTCTACAGATCCCCATCAATAGCAACAGAGACACAGGGGAGCAGATTGGGAGGCAGATTTTGGAAAGATGCAGAAGTAACAGGGTTGTTGTCATGGGTGACTTTAACTCCCCAATTATTGATTGGGACCTCCTTCGTGCAAATAGTTTGGAGGAAGCAGTTTTGTCCAGGTGTGTCCAGCAAGGGTTCCTGTCTCAATATTGGACCATATTGGACTCAGTGCTTGGCAAAAAAACATGCATAGGGGTCAGCTCTCTTGGTGGGAGAGCATTTTGGCGATAGTGATCACAACTCCCTGACCTTTACTATAGTCATGGAGAGGGATAGGAGCAGACGGTGTAGAATCATAGAATGCCTACAGTAGGGAAACAGGGCTCTCGGCCCAACAAGTCCACACTGATCCTCTGAAGTGTATCCCAGTAAGACCCCTTCCCCTACCCTATTACTTTATATTACTCCTAGCTAATGCAACTAACCTACACATTCCTGAACATTATGGGCCATTTAGCACCTGACCTGCACATCTTTGGACTGTGGGAGGAAACCAGAGCACTCAGAGGAAACCCACGCAGACACAAGGAGAATGTGCAAACTCCTCACTGTCACCTGAGTCTGGAATTAAACCGAGGTTCCTGGCGTTGTGAGGCAGCAGTGCTAACCATTGAGCCACCATGCTGCCCAGGCCTGCCCATCAAAACAAAAGTGATCTGGAAGTTTCAGGATTCTTCCAGAATGCAGTTGTTTTGGAACTTGAAAGATTTTGGTGACCTCGATTCTGTTGTTTATGCCCTTTCTCCACTGAAGGAGACACCTTGTAAGCTGTTTGTGTCTGTTTGGGTTTACAGGAATCCATTTCAATCTCAAAAATTCATCACGCTTCATGGAAAAGTGGGCCAAGGCTTTCTCCCACATAGAATGTAGATTTGGCTGGCCTACTTCATCTGTCAATGCATCTATAGTACACACAGTATACTTATATATTATCGTTGACGGGCCTTAGTGCAATGATCCACTTTGGAGTGATTGTCAGGCTTTGGGATTTTTTGACAATTTGACCTAAATAGAATGTTGCATTTTTTTAAATTAATATTATGTCATTGTCAACTTCAGACAATAAGAGGTTAAATCTACATCACATACAAGGTCTGAAAATGCCATAAAGATGTTTAAAAATCATAGAATCCCTATAGGCCCAACAAGATCACACTCATCCATTCCCCTATATTCCCCCCAACTAATGCACACATCCCTGAACACTACGGGATCATTTAGCATGGCCAATTCACCTAACCTGCACATCTTTGGATTGTGGGAAGAAACCAACACAGACACAGGGAGAATGTACAAACTCCACACAGACAGTTGCCCGAGGCTGGAATCAAACCCGAGTTCCTGGCACTGGTGCCACTGAGCCACCATGCCACCATATGCCCCCCTCTGAATTGACAGTTCTTTAGGTGCTAACAGGACCTCAAGACAAACTTCTTAATAACAGTCAGACTCTGTTTATTGCTAAACTGTATATGACAGTAAGGCCAGGGATCAGCATACTGAGAGTAGTACAGGATCTAGCTTCTTAGCAGAACACTACAGAAATCACAGCTTACCTTCGAAGCACATCAAACCCATTCACAATTAAAACTATCTGTTCTGGATGGTGTGGGGGTGCACTACCTTGTTCAGTACACTTTAACATGAGTTAGTGGCAGGTATTCCTTGCTCAACTGATGAGTCTGTCATGTTATTATTGCTCCTCCTTTTTGTTGTCCAAAAAAGCTGAATTTCCAATAGAAACTTGATTTTGGCCTTCCTCACAGTAAGAGGTGCAAAGCAGCAGAAGGCTCAAAGATACTTGGTAACAAATAAAGGTCAATCGTAGAAACCAAGTCATGACTAATGTATTGACATCATCACTATTACAACAGTTAAACGTCAATCCTCTTACACAGAAACAAGAATGGGACTGAATTCTGGCTCGTATGAATAGAATTCGCCAAGTCTTTCACAATCAACCTTTGGCAACGCTTGCAGGATTGATTATGATGTTCGAGACAAGGTGTGGCATTTTAAGCTATAGTTTTGTGAGTCTTCAAGACCAACCGGGAATGCAACAAAGCTGTGGCTGCAAGCATGTTTAGTGTACAAAGTCTATTATCGCTACCTGCTGAGGTTTTACCTCTGTCCAGTGTTGCACTGGATGTCCATGTCAAAGATGCTATGTAACACTCCATACAGTTGGGCCACATTGGCAGCACAGTGGCTCAGTGGCTAGTACTGCTGCCTCATGGCACCAGGGACCAGGGTTTGATTCCAGCCTCAGGCAACTGTCTGTGTGGAGTTTGCATATTCACTCCATGTCCGTGTGGGTTTGCTCTGGTTTCTTCCCACAATCCAAAGATGTGCAGGTTAGGTGAATTGGCCATAGTATATGCAGGGTTACAGTGCAATGAAGTGGGTATATGTGGGATGCTGTTTGGAGGGTTGGTGTAGACTCAAAGGGCTGAATAGCCTGCTTCCACACTATAGGGATTTCATGCCATATTACCTATTCTTAATGGAAACGTGTACATAGAAAATAGGCTTTTGGTTTTGTTCTACCTTTAATATGCCTGGGATCTTTCTTTGGGTATTTATTGCCTTTTCTGCAATGACAGGGTTTCCTTCTATCTATGAGTGACTTTGGTCCAACTCCAGTGTTCAACCACCTCTTTAGTCACATCATAGAACATTCTATATTCCTTTGTAAGTACATCTCTCTCCTGTGCAGACTGTTTCATTGTCCCATTTCTCCTCTCAGACTCTTGCACATGATTGCAAATGTCACTGTTACATTATGATGTATACCACAACCACATTAAAATAACCATCAATCCATTATTTTATACTTTTGACCACAAGGCCTCCAGGCAGTAATGCGTATGGAATGTCATTGAGGTTCTGTGGGAAAAGAGGATTCAATCAGACGGTTCCTGAGCAGACCGCCAAAGCCATTTTGCAGGTGGCTCCATTGCCAGAACTTCCAAACCAAGATGTAGCTTCCATCACATTCTCCCTACATGCCTGAAGTCCCTCCGCAAGTCACTCTGAAGGCAGCTGTTCTGGAGAAGAGACTGTTGTCCACTTCCTTCTGCATTTTCAAAAAAGGTGCGGAGAGAGATGCAGTGGTTTTGATTGCAGTTTAACCTGAGCAGCCCCATCTGTGCTCTATAGTCTATTTCCAGGCACCAAGACAAGCATCAACTGTGAGTGGAGTGCAAAGAGTTGCCCTTGACCAAGTGTTGCAAACTGGCGCATGTGAAGGTCCAGGATTTTGTGCTGACAGACGTATTAAAGGTTTTGGCTGCCTCCTCACAGGCATAATGAGGACAGGTTGATATCTGAGGCCTTTCAGCCATAGTCTGCCAAAAGGCTGCAAATTGGGTATAATTCCACAGCTAACGATCAATATTGCATGGACATTGCCAATATCAAGAATCTTGAAGTTGTATTTCGGAGCACTAAATGCTCTTTGGAGAAGCTGAAATTTAATGCCTTGTTTGCAATATATAATTTGAAGAATTTGCCTTTCATGCAACATTTTGCCTTTGAGCATTTAGTACAGGTGTAGTTTAAAGGTGCTTTAAAAACATGTCAATACCTTCGATTTCAAATAGTGATATCTGGGATTACTTTTCTTTCTAAGAGCTATAATTTTGAACTCTAATTGTAGTATGAGTCCGAACAAAGATGGGGGACACCAAGCATGACCTGTTCTTACTGTAGTTATCTTATTATTTCAGACTACATAAGCTTTGTGTTAAGTAACATTGCCACATCCACAAATACAATTCACCATTTCCATTTCTAAAAGGAGAAGTATTTTCCGTATTCTGTTCTTTGACACATACTCCAATGGCTGTGAATTTTATGAAAAGCAGATTCTTTGTTCTTTAAACAGGTGCAGTACACGCACTTAATATTTCTTGCTGCCAGAGCTACGACTAATTATTTTTAACTATACTGACAAAACTTGTTTGGCAAGTAGTTTGCAAGGCTTTGCAGATCTTTTTATTGGCGTGCAGTCAAGATGTTAGTGATTAGTTTTAACTCCATTTCTTTCTCAGGAATAGATTTTTCGAACATTGAAACATTCTGGTAACAACATGTGACCAAGTGAATCGTGCTTATGTTTTAGTTCATTCTTGGCAGGGATCGTGCAATCTACAGGAATACATCTCGCCTTTCCACCGATTTCAAACCACATTAACGTCTTTGGGTTCTGTAGAAATGTATCATATTACCCATATCCTTCTTGAGGACACCCAAATCACATACCTGCTCATTTTACCTGGAGCTGCATTCCCTTTCATAGAATCATAGAATCCCTACAGTGTGGAAGAAAGCCATTCAGCCCATTGAGTTCACACTGACCCTCCAAAGAGCATCCCATCCAGACCCAACCCCCTGACCCGATCCCTGTAACCCTGAATTTCCCATCCCTGTACATCGCTGGACACCATGGGTAATTTAACATGGCCAATTCACCTGACCTGCACATCTTTGGACTGCGGGAGTAAACCGGAGCACCTGGAGGAAGCCCACATAAACATGGGGAGAATGTGCAAACTCCACACAGACAGTCGCCCGAGGCTGGGATCAAACTTGGGTCTCTGGCACTGTGAGGCAGCAGAACTAGCCACTGAGCCACCATGCCACCCTTTGTTTGTGTTATATTGACCTTTTTGATGAATTGTTGGTATTCAGCTGTAATAGTTCAAATTTACATATTGGATGCAGTGATGTCAGTACAACTGTCAGCATGATGACAGCAGTTCATATTGCAGTTTGAAAGAGGATGCTATTGCTGACATACCATCATTCTTACTGTACAAGAATTCAGATATAGACTATGAAGGTACAACTTTCACAATAGGTAGATGATGACTTTCTTATCACAGCAGCTGAAATTGTAACTGAAGCCCAGAAAGACTCAAGTTTTGTGGAACCAGACTCAGACATGACCTATCCATTTTGTCATCAGAAACATTGCCTGTACAAGTGTTTAGCATTATTATTTTAAGACCTTGTTATAAGATCTAGATAACCTAATAAGCCAAATACCAGTGTGAAACCACTTGATCAACATCCATGTGCAGAATAGTAGAAGCATGCGAGAAGCACACTGCATTGCTAGTTATCTGTAACCACACATTGTGTTAAATAAACCTGTATGAGATTTTCAAGTGAACTAAATCTGTGCAACATAATCTGCATTGCTTACTAACATCAGAAGGATTATGATAGAAGGTGGGATTGTTCAATTCTTCAACAAAAATTAGGCAGTTGCCATCTTATAATGAAATTTGAACATGTTTGCAGCATCTGGCTTATTTTTTTGAATGTTTATTTAACTTTATCCAAGTGGATCTTTCAGCCGCTTCATTTAATGTCAATGGCTGAAAGAGGTAAGGGTATGTCTGATACAATTTTGTCTCATGAAATTCTAGAATGCAATTGAGCATTGTTATCTAAGACAAATCACTCAGCAAACCATAGAGTCATACAGATCAATAGCACAGAAAAAAAGCCCTCTAGTCCATTGCACCCGCACTGCTCAAAAACAACCACCTAAATATTCCAATCCCATTTTCCAGCACTTGACCTATAGCTATGAATGCCGTAAATTGTGTCAAGCAACATTACACTGTAATACATTTAATGCTTGCTGAGTATTATTGTATTCATCTTGCACAAGTGACTCTTGATGAGTACAATGACATTAACATTTTCAATTTCACAAAAGTCAACATTAACTCTTTGAAAAAGTTAAATTGGCCATAGCAATGTGATGCTTGACAGCTTTTTTCTTCAGTATTGACTCATAGTATTTTTGGTTACTGGTGAGATTGGGACACTGCCTAAAGAAATAGGAGCAATGTACAGAGTTTTATTTCTCAAATGCCACCAGGATTTACCAATGTGCAGCCGCACTGCCATGCAGCTGTGCTACATAGAATCATGGAGGTCAACAACATAGAACAAGGCCCTTTGTTCCAGTCAAGAACATGATGTGGAGGTGTTGGTGTTGGACTGGAGTGGACAAACTTAAAATAACAACACCAGGGTTATAGTCCAACAGTTTGGACTATATCCTGGTCTTGTGTGATTTTTAACCCAGTCAAAAACAACCACCTAAAAACCTTAACCCTATTTTCCAGCACTTGACCTTGGCATCGCAAGTGCACATCAAAAAATACTTAAATATTACGACAGTTTAGCCTCTACCACCCTTGCAGGCAGTGAGTTCCAGATTTTCACCAATCTTTGGGTGAAAAGAACTTTTCCTCACATCTCCCCTAAACCTCCTGCCCCTTATTGTAAATCTATGCCTCCTGGTCATTGATTCCTCCAGCAAGAGGATAAGTTTCTTTCCATCTACACTGTCTATGCGCCTCATAAATTTATACTTTTCAATCATGCCCCCCCCCTTTCAGTCTCCTCTGCTCTAAGGAAAACAACTCAGTAAAACCAAATCTGCTTTCAAGTAACATTCTGGTAAATCTCCTCTGCACTATCTCCGGTGCAATCAAATGGCAACTCATTATCGCAATTGGTTTCTGTTCTGAATACTTGTCGAATTCTGAATATGAATTCAATAACTGTTCATGAGTTCTCTTCAACACAGAGTGTTTGTGGGTTACAGGTGCAGTTTCAGTGATTGGAAAATCATCACCTATTAACCTTCTTGTGAAAATTGCAGCTTCACAGCCTACATCTGAGTCCTTGTTTATGTTAGCGAATAGCATTCACTCTCAACCTAATGTATGAAATGTTATAGTCATGCTGAGAGACGTACTGTCCACCAACTCATTGTGAATGCTATCATTATCAATATTTGCAGATTCTGTTCCTGTAATAGCTACTCAATCTTTATGATCTGATCGTCAAAAATGAAGTAGCTCAAGTTTTTACTTAACAAAACCTGGTGAAAGGTTTTGATTCCAGAATTAATTTTGAGTGCTTCTTTTTCAACCTGTGCAAACTTGCATTCGTGAAACTGCGATGTAAATACAATGGGTTTCTCTTGACTAACATCTATGGCATTAGTAATCACTTCCCCATCTCCATCGTTTGAAGTACCACCTATTGGTCTCAAGTTGTGATTTGTGTCATAACAAATGAATAGAGCGTCACTGGTCACTCTTCACATCCATGCATCATAATCACCTATTTGTGCTTTGGACCATCTTTCTGAAGCAATGAATATTGGAGACCTAACAATGCTGCAAGTTCAGCCATAAATCATAGGTAAAATTGCGCCTGGAAAAGATTCAAGCTCAAACATATCTTTCGGATTTGGTATTCTGATGATAATCATGGTATTCTCTTTCACTGGCTGTTGTTGCTTTTCATTCATTTTCAACCCTAACTACACTACAACAGATTGCACAAAAATACACTTGCTCCTCTTCAGCTTCACTGAATTTTATTAACACCTCATCCAACACTTAAAGATTCTCTTCTCTCTTGTAGTCATAAACAACACATTGCCCTGGTTGCAGAGCAAAACTGCTTCCAAAACTGAATCCATTGTGGAAGGCTGTACATCTTAGGACAGGTCATAGAAGAGCATAATTCCACATGTGATTCTTGTGAGAAACAGTTAACTTTGAATGGTATATAAGCATGTGACATTTCCAACTAGATCTTGTAACCACTTATGCAGCATGAAAATCATGCAAAGTCAGTAATGGACTCAGTACATCATCCACAGTTCATTCCTTGTGGCTTTGTCGTCTCCATGTAGAGTCACAGAGATGTATAGCATGTAAACAGACACTTGGGTCCAACTTGTCCCTACCAGATATCCTCAACCAACCTAGTCCCATTTGCCAACACTTGGTCCATATCCTGCTAAACTCTTCCTACTCATATACCCATCCAGATGCCTTTTCAATCAAGTAATTGTACCAGCCTCCACCACTTTCTCTGGAAGCTCATTCCATACATGCACCACCCTCTTGCGTGAAAAAATTGACCTTTAGGTTTCCCTTCTCACCTTAAACCTACGATCTCTAATTCTGGACTCCCCAATTCCAGGGAAAAAGCCTTGTCTATTTATCCCAGCCTATCCAGCCTCTCTCTATAGATCAAAGGTTCCAACCTTGGCAGCATCCTTGTAAATCTTTTCTGAACCCTTTCAAGTTTCACAATATTCTTCCAATAAGAGGGGGACCAGAATTTCACATAATATTCCAAAAGTGGCCTAACCAATGGCTTGTACAGCCTCAACATGACCTTCCAACTCCTATACTCAGTGATCTGACCAATAAAGGAAAGCATACCAAATGTCTTCTTCACTATCCTATCTACCTGCAAATTTACTTTCAAGGAACTATGAACCTGCAGACCAAGGTCTCTTTGTTCAGCAACACTCCCAGGCCTTCCCATTAAGTATATAAGTCCTGCTCTGATTTGCCTTTCCAAAACGTAGCACCTCACAGTTGTCTAAATTAAACTCTATTTGCCACTCCTCAGTCCATTGGCCCATTTGATCAAGATCTTGTTGTACTCTGAGGTAACCTTCTTCACTTTCTGCTACACATCCAATTTTGGTGTTATCTGCTAACTTATTTACTATACCTCCTAGGTTCACATCCAAATCATTTACCTAAATGACAGAAAGCAATGGATGCAGTGCCAATCCATATGGTACTCCACAGGTCACAGGCCTCCAGTTTGAAAAGCAACCCTCTACCACCACCCTCTGTCTTCTACCTTTGAGCCAGTTCTGTATCCAAATTGCTAGGTCTCCCTGTATTCCATGTGATCTAACCATGCTAACCAGCCTACCATGAGGAACATTGTTGAATGCCTTACTGAAGTCCATATAGATCACCTCCACTGCTCTGCCCTCAACAATCCTCTTTGTTACTTCTTCAAAAAACCCAATCAATTTCGTGAGACATGATTTTCCACTCACAAAGCTATGTTGACTATCCCTAATCAGTCCTTGCCTTTCCAAATACATGTACATCCTGTCCCTCAAGATTCCCTCCAACAACTTGCTCACCACCGACGTCAGGCTCACTGGTCCATAGTTCCCTTTCTTAAACAGTGGCACCACATTAGCCAACCTCCAGTCTTCCGACACCTCACCTGTGGCATCACTAATGATGCAAATATTCAGCAAGGGGCCCAACAATCACTCCCCTAACTTCCCACAGAGTTCTAGGATTCCCCTGATCAGTTCCTGGAGATTTACCACCCTTTATGCATTTTAAGAAACTCCATACTTCCTCCGCGGCATGGTAACACAGTGGTTAGCACTGCTGCCTCACAGCACTAGAGACCCGGGTTCAATTCCTGTCTCAGGCAACTCTTTGTGTGGAGTTTGCACATTCTCCCCGTGTCTGCGTGGGTTTCCTCCGGGTGCTCCGATTTCCTCCCACAATCCAAAAACGTGCAGGTTAGGCGAACTGGCCATACTAAATTGCCTGTAGTGTTAGGTGAAGGGGTAAATGTGGGGGAATGGGTCTGGGTGGGTTGCGCTCCGGCAGGTCGGTGTGGACTTGTTGGGCTGAAGGGCCTGTTTCCACACTGTAAGTAATCTAATCTCCTCTGTAATATGGACATTTTTCAATATATCACCATCTATTTCCACACATTCTAATATTCCATGTCCTTCTCTACTGTAAACACTGATACAAATTACATGTTTAATATCTCCCCCAGCTCCTGTGGTTCCACAAAAGACTGCCATGCTGATCTTTGAGGCGTTCTCTCTCTCGTTACCCTTTTGTCCTTAATGTACTTATAAAATCCCTTTGGATTCTCCTTAACCGTATTTGCCAAAGCTCTCTCATGTCTTCATTTTGCCCTCCTGAATTCCCTCTTAAGTATACTCCTACTGCCTTTATACTCTTCTAAGAATTGACTCGACTTCTGCTGTCTATACCTGATATATGCTTCTTTTCTTTTGACCAAAATCACAATTTCTTTTGTCATTCAGCTTTCCCCATACCTACGAGGAGAAAGTGAGGTCTGCAGATGCTGGAGATCAAAGTTGAAACTTTATTGCTGGAACAGCACAGCAGGTCAGGCAGCATCCAGGGAACAGGAGATTCGACGTTTCGGGCACAGGCCCTTCTTCAGGAGGATGTTGGTCAAAAGAAAAGAAGCATATATCAGGTATAGACAGCAGAAGTCGAGTCAATTCTTAGAAGAGTATAAAGGCAGTAGGAGTATACTTAAGAGGGAATTCAGGAGGGCAAAATGAAGACATGAGAGAGCTTTGGCAAATACGGTTAAGGAGAATCCAAAGGGATTTTATAAGTACATTAATTCCTGAAGAAGGGCCTGTGCCCGAAACGTCGAATCTCCTGTTCCCTGGATGCTGCCTGACCTGCTGTGCTGTTCCAGCAATAAAGTTTCAACTTTCCCCATACCTACCAGCCCTGCCTTTTGCCCTAACAGGAACATACTGTCTCTGGACTCTTGTTATCTCATTCTTGAAGGCTTGTCATTTTCCAGCCATCCCTTTATCTGTGAACATCCGCCCCGAATCAACTTTTGAAAGTTCTTGCCTAATACCATCAAAATGAGCCTTCCTCCAACTTAGAACTTCAACTTTTAGGTCTGGTCTATCCTTGTCAATTACTATTTTAAAATTAATGGAATTATGGTCCCAAAGCGCTACCCCACTGACACCTCAGTCACTTGTCCTGCCTTATTTCCCAAGGGTAGGTCAAGTTTTGCATCTGATCTAGTAGATACACCCACATACTGAATCAGAAAATGTTCTTGTACACACTTAACAAATTTGTCTCCATCTAAACACTTAACACTAAGGCAGTCTCAGTCTATGTTTGGAAAGTTAAAATCCTCTACTATAACCACCTTATAGTTATCTTAAAGAATAATAAGATGATTAGATTACTTACAGTTTGGAAACAGGCCCTTCAGCACGTTGGCACAGTGGTTAGCACTGCTGCCTCACAGCACCAGAGACCTGGGTTTAATTCCCGCCTCAGGCAATTGTCTGTGTGGAGTTTGCACATTCTCCCCGTGTCTGCGTGGGTTTCCTCCGGGTGCTCCAGTTTCCTCCCACATCCAAAAATGTGCAGGTTAGGTGAATTGGCCATGTTAAATTGTCCGTAGTGTTAGGTGAAGGGGTAAATGTAGGGGAATGGGTCTGGGTGGGTTGCTCTTCAGAGGGTCAGTGTGGACTTGTTGGGCTGAAGTGCCTGTTTCCACACTGTAAGTAATCTAATCATCCAAACTAATCTTATTATTCTTTGAGATAACTAAAATCTCCTTATAAAGTTGTTTCTCAATTTCCCACTGACTATTGGGGGGGCTCTATAGTACAATCCCAATAAAGTAATCATCCCTTTCTTATTTCTCAGTTCCACCAAATAACTTCCCCAGATGTATTCCAGGAATATCCTCCCTAAGTACAGCCGTAATGCTATCCCTTATCAAAAACACCATTCCTCCTCCTCTCCTGCTCCGCTTTCTATCTTTCCTAGAGAATTTGTAACCTGGAACATGAAGTTGCTTGTCCTGTCCATCTCTGAGCCACATTTCTGTAATTGCTATGATATCCCAGTCCCATGTTCCTAATTATGCCCTGAGTTGGAACATGAAGTTGCTTGTCCTGTCCATCTCTGAGCCACATCTCTGTAATTGCTATGATATCCCAGTCCAATGTTCCTAATTATGCCCTGAGTTCATCTGCCTTCCCTGTTAGGCCTCTTGCATTGAAATAAGTGCAGTTTAATTTATCAATCCTAAATCATTCTCTGCTTTGTTCCTGCCTGCCCTGACTGGTTGACTTGCTCTTTTTCCCAACTGTACCAATCTCAGACTGATCTCTTTCCTCACTATCTCCCTGGGTCCCACCCCCCAACCCCTTACTAGTTTAAATCTTCCCGAGTAGCTCTAGCAAATCTCCCTGCCAGTATATTAGTCCCCTTCCAATTCAGGTGCAATCCGTCCTTCTTGTACAGGTCACTTCTACCCCAGAAGAGATTCCAATGATCCAAAAATATGAATCCTTACCCCCTGTACCAGATCCTCAGCCATACATTCATCTGCTCTATCCTCCTATTCCTGCCCTCACTCGCTCATAGCACTGGGAGTAAGCCAGATATTACTACCTTCAAGGACCTCCTTTTTAAACTCCTGCCTAACTTTCTATGTTCTTCCTTTAGAATCTCATCCTTTTCCCTTCCTACGTTGTTAGTTCCAATGCAGACAATGACCTCCCACTGGTCCCTCTCCCCTTTGAGAACATTCTGCACCCTCTCCAAGATATCCTTGATCCTGGCACCAGGGAGGCAACACGCCATTCTGATTTCTCACTGCCAGCCGCAGAAACGTATGTCTATGCCTCTGACTAGAGAGTCCCCGATCACAATCAATCACTTGGAACCTGACACACCTCTCATTACATTAGAGCCAGTCTCAGTACCAGAAACTTAGCTGTTCGTGCTACATTCCCCTGAGAGTCCATCACCCCCACGATTTTCCAAAACAGCATACTTGTCTGAGATGGGGTTAGCCACAGGAAACTCCTGCACCACCTGCCTTTCTCTCCTACCTTTCCTGGAATTAACCCATCTACCTGACTGTATCTGGGGCTTTTCTCCCTTCCTATAACTACCATCCAACATATCCCCTAGCTCCTGTAAATTCCTCATTGCCCCTAACTGCCGCTCCAACCAATCCATGCAATTTGATAGGATTCGCAACCAAAGACATTTCCTGCAGATATAATCATCAATAACATGGAAACTCTCCCTATGCTCCCACATGTGATAGGAAGAGCACATCACTCTACTAAAGGCCATCTTTGCTCCTGAACAAGCTACAGACCCAGAAAATAGCACCGTCTTATTGTTCTAAAAAAAAGTTGCTGCAGGCTAACTTAGTACCTTTGTTTTATATTTTTAAAATGTAATCAAAAGACAAATCTCAATAAAACATATAATCAAAAAAAACTCACTCTACTCACTATCGTAGATTTATAGCAAGGTTACATTTAAAAACGATGCACTTATCTGATCCTGTGCTATGAGTTCGCCCACTCAATTTCCTCCAAAGTCAGCTGTGAATTTCACCGATTGTTAACTTTTCTTAGACACAATGTCCAGACATAATTGAACTCAAACAGCAAAGGCAGTAACTGTGCAGATTCACTGCTGTGTCAGACAGCAGTGCAAGTTTCTTCCTCTGACCACATGCTTTTGTCTGTCTCCCTCCTTTTTAAAGTGCTGTTATTTTGACCTTTCTCCCTCCAAAGTTCCAAAGCAATGCAACAGCTTATAAAACAGTAATTACGACTCCCGGGATTCAAGGAAATCACCTCCAACACCTAAAATACCTCAAAAAAGGAGCAGCTGTTACAGCCATAATTTGTTTTCCTGGCCTTCATCTTGGATTACCCAGAATCTGTTGTCTTGAAGTTGTGTCTGACTTGAGCAGTACTACAGTTGGACTTGCACAATTTCTGTCACCATATTTCACTGGTACACCTCTCTAGTTTAACTTCTCTTGAATCTGGGTTTTGAGAACATGAGAAATTAGCCTAACGTAATGTGCCTTGTGTCTCGCTTTGGATGTGAGCTTGAACAATGATTATGTTTTCATAGCTATTTTTGAAAATGTTGTTTTGACTACTCGATTGGTTCGAAAGGGGTCGTTGACTGGGTTGATTCCTGGGATGGGGGTCTTCAAACAAAAGCCTAAACATGTTGGACTTCAACTCATTAAAGTGTGCAGAATGAGAGGTGATTTTGATGAAAATTTAAGTCTCTGAAGGAAACTGACAGAGTAGTAGTTGTCCAAACAGAAGGTCACATTATGAAATAATCTTCCATTTAACCTCACACTCCTTTGAGAAGATTTGCCACTTCATTTTTTTTTTGGTTTGTCACATTATAATACAATGGAAAAAACATTGTATGTGGAAGCACTATAAGTCATATAGTGACAAGCTCTCATCCCATTGCATTCTTATTGCAACTACCTGTTTTTGTATGTTAGATATTTCGTTGTCACAGAATATCAAACTGAATAGCAGCATGCAGAATCTTATATCACGAATAAAATGTCCTGAGGCCCTATATGTGGGAAAAATAATTTAACTTCTTCAATCACTTTGAAGCAGGTAGCCCTGGTCACAATTCAAGGCTGAAAAATGTGTTGCTGGAAAAGCGCAGCAGGTCAGGCAGCATCAAAGGTGGTGCACATTTCAGATGCACATTTTGTTTTTAAGTATGCTTTTCTGATTTTTGCAAGTTGATGTGTGGGCAATCATGAAAGCATTACATGGTAACAGTTTAATTTACTGTACAGTACAGATCTGAAGTAAGAGAATGTTTATTTCCAGTGTTATGTGGCTTTTAGTAACCAGTTATTTTTTTTAAGTACATATCTCTGCAGGATTTTCTTATCTCAAATTTTGTGATGCATTGATTTAGATTATCAAAGTAGTTCAGCATTAAGTAGCCAGTATATCACACTTTAACTGCTCTGTAAATCTTACCATTTATTTTACTAACAGTATCTTCAAAATGAGGAATAACCATCTCTGAGGAAGAAAGGAAGAAAGGAGTAACCTACTGAGAATAATGGAAGACTCCTTATTGCTTTTTGTGATTTAGAATCATAAAGATATACAACACGGAAACAAATCCTTCAGTCCAACTCATCCATGCCAACCAGAGATCCTAAATTAATCTAGGCCCATTTTCCAGCATTTGGACCATATCTCTCTAAATCCTTCCTGTTCAAATACCCATTCAGAAACTTTTTAAATGTCTCTGTCTGTCTTCATCCTTTTAAAAGTGTTGTCGTTTGATATTTTTCCCCAAAGTTCCAAAACAGTGCAACAGCTTATAAAACAGTAATTATTGCTCTTAGAATTCAAGGAAATCCACTCCTACACTGAAAACACTCAAAAAAGGAGCCACAAATTTTTCCCGTTTTCATCTTGGATTACCCAGAATCGTCTTATATTGAAGGAAATGTGACTGAACCATTGGTGATACCCAAGATGAGGAGGTGCTGGTGTTGGACTGGGATAGACAAAGTTAAAAATCACACATCACCAGGTTGTAGTACTTCCAAATAAACCTGTTGGACTATAACGTAATGTAGTGTGATTTTTAACATTGGTGATACGGCAGTAATGAGTGTTCATCATTTACCCAGACTCTCTGCCATTCTTCATGAGATTGTGAACCATTGATCTAGTTCACTGATGAAATGAAGCAGTGAGTTCTGAAGAAGGGTCACTGGACTCAAAAAGTTAATTCTGCGATCTCTTCACAGATGCTGCCAGACCGGCTGCTCACTGAGTTCAGTGGACAAGCACTTTGCTCCCGTGTGAAGATCTAAAATTCAGTAACATGCCTTTTCAATTCGGGGCAGAGGAGAAATTGTTTCAGGTAATGTGTTACAGGTAGACAATCCTTTATCCAAAATCCCGAACTCCATAAACCTCCAAAGTCCAAAGTTTTTTGTGAAGTTTTTTTTCTCATTAACAAGGTTGTTTAGCATGCACATAGTTAACCCAACTCCACATCCACTCAATGTGTGTCACTCAGATGCGACATGTGAAGGCGTGGCTCACCACTGGCAGACCTCAATTTTGTTTCAGGGCCCGTTTTATTCACACTAAGTCTGTTCTTCAGAAAGATTTTTTAAAATTTCGCCATCAAACTGCCACCTATTCTGAAATTCGAAAAATTCTGAATTCCAAAAACCAGATGGTCCCAAACATTTCAGATAAAGAATTGTGCACCTGTACTGGCATGCCTTTTTCAACAGTGTACTCTGGAGGAAAAATCAGTAACTTACCAATGGCAAACGTGATGTACTAGTCACGCCCAATTTGTCTACTTCAAAATAGACGGCCATTTCAACTAATACATTCACTTCCAGGTATTCCTGTTTTTACTCCCTTGTGGCTAATCAGAAATAAGTGCCCCATCTGCTGCCTTTTCCCCCACACAAATAGAGTTTACATGTAAATTGCTTATAGCAAGCACAGGCAATTACAGAGCAGGTGCACGTCAGCTATAGGAGAGTCTCCTGGTCAAACTGGTCAAGCAATATGTCCACAACATTTATGGTCAACTCCTTTCAAATTTACATAAACCGTGTGGACACAAAGGTGGCCAGACTGTTTTCCAAGTTGCAATTGTACTTGTGTATAATTCACATTTGAATTATATTAGTTTATTCATGTGTGTACCATTATTAGTTTTGATCTAGCTTTGTTGCTGAATAACTGAGCTACTGTACCAGTTTACAGCTGAATTAGAGATATTCTTTACTGGAGAAGAAACAATGCTGTGTTTGTGTGTTCATTGAATGCTCAAGTTAGTGTCCAGTCTTGTACTCACTAGTCTGGGAAAAGGCGGAACTTGCAGACTTGGCTGGCCCTTGCTATTTTGCATATTAAAAGTTTGAGATGTCTCTCAGTGGGGATAACTGAAACATTGTGGGTGACCTCAAAGCCTTATAAGAAACCAACATCCAGAAATGGACTGGGTTTGGTTGTTGCTAACACCACCCTTTACACCCCTAATTTTCTTCACTTGGCCAACTGTTCCCAACATTCTCCACCACATCCAAGGCACCTCTAGTCCTCCATGCCTCTGACTCCATGCTCTGCAATGCCTTGTATCTCTCTGGCACTCTCCATGCCCTAGCACTAACTGTTGAATGCTACCTTTAAATAAATACAAACCACGAACCACAAGATTCCCGTGTAACGTTGACTTTATCTTGAAAGTGGGACATACTTTGTTAAAAATGGTACAACAATGAGTGTTTGTGATGTGGGAATGAGTAATTACAAGTACAAATCAGCATGTAGCCCAATGCGCTGCAAACCTGCTGCCCTCAACCTCATTTCAACTTGTCGTGGGGAATTGAGATTTCTCATCCCATCTGATCTAGTCACTCTACAGGCCGTGCTGTCCACTCATTCACACCTCATTGCATTTTTCCATATCCTACACTCCCAGGTGAGGAACTAAGCAGGCCCCTCAGTTGTTTTGAGGAGTTCTCTCCTCACATTAATCGACATGAAATGGAGAAAAGAGCACTTCAAATTGAAAAGACTTTACTGCTCTGGTTCCTGGGAGGACATAAAGATTACTGCTTGCAGATTCTTGTGGTGCAGTGGTAGTGCCCCTGTGTCTTGGCCAGGAGGCCTGGCTTCAAGATGTGATCCACATGCAGTTGCAACACAGGTTGATTAAAAACATCGACACATTATTGTAATTCTTTTTGGAAAAGATCCAAAAAAATCCCTTTAGTATTTGTTGCTCAAGAATTTCAGAAACAAAAAGCTGCTTTTAAACTAAGTAGAAATTTAGGCAATTATAGTCCGAAGATGCACAGGTTAAGTGGATTGGCCATGCTAAATCACCCTGTAGTGTCCAAGAATGTGCAGGCTACGTGGGTTAGCCATGGGGAATGCAGAAAAAGGGTAGGAAGGTGGTTCTCAATGGGATGCTGTTCAGAGGGTCCGTGTGGACTTGATGGGCCAAATGGCCTGCCTCCACACTGTAGGGATTCTATGATTCTGTTTGCATCTCTATAGCAACCTATTGCAATGGCTAATATCAGATGGAAGATGAGGACAGTAGACAGAAACTGTAAGGCCAGTGATTGACTCAGTGGTCTCGCTAAAGTCTTCAGTCCATTGCTAGAGTGAAGAGTAGTTTTGTACTAACAGTAAGTAGCTGAATTTCAGGTGAAAGCATATACTCATGGTGCTTGGGCAGCTGCAGTGATCCTCAGTCATATTAAATGGAGAAGGCAATGTTATGGCCTGGCATTGTCCCAAGCTATGAGTTGGAATTCAGTGGCTGTCTGGCCCAGATCCAAAGGTCACCCTAAATGCATGAAGAGATTTATGTGACAACTCCCCAGCATAGACCTCTGTGAATCAGCTTTGCAGTTTTCTTGATCAGCCTGCAATTTTATGCGGATCAGAAAAGTTATGGTGCATTATATATTCTGCTATTGCTTTAATTGTGAATTCACCCACAGCTGGATTGAAGAACTGCATCATGATCACTGCAGTTGAAGCAGGGTGAACACTGAACAACTGCAGCTCTGTGATTGAACTGGCTCCATTTTGACTGTTGAGATTGCCAAAGCACTATGCAGTATTTTGATAAGCGTTTGGTTCCAGCTCACACAATTTAGGGTTATTTACTGAATGGATTATGTTCCAAGTTAAATATCAGTGCTGGGGTTTAAGGGATATGCCAAAGTTGTAAAGAAGAGATTTTTAAAAAAGAGGAAAAATATTTTGGAAGGCTTGAGGTATGCAACAAGTTGGTCAGCAGAGTGGTGGCTCAGTAGTTGGCACTGCTGCCTCCCAGTGCCAGGGACATGGCTTTGATTCCACCCTCGAGTAACTGTCTGTGTGGAGTTTGCACATCATCCCCATGTCTGGTTGCTCTGGTTTCCTCTGGTTTCCTGCAAAGATGTGCAGGTTAGGTGGATTGGCCACGTTAGATTGCCCATAGTGTCCGAGGATGTAGAGGTTAAGTGGATTAATCATGGGATATACAGGGATAGGATAGCGGGTGGGTCTGGTGGGATGCACTTCAAAGGGTCAGAAGCCGAATGTCCTGCTTCCACGCCGTAGGGATTCTATGATCAAGAAAAATAAACGTCTGAAGTATTTTTCTTTCAAAACGTGGTGACAGGAGAATCCATATATTCTGAGGCTGTAGCTTGTCTCTGGAATCCTTTTCCCTTAATAACAACTTTCCACTAAGAGCAGACAGTACTTATCCCTGCACTCGTTTTCTTCATCACTAACTGCCGCTGCGACATTGACCACGTCAACCTGCCTACCCCTCTCACCCACTCCAATCTCTCACCCTTGCAATGTGCAGCCCTCCACTCCAACCCCAACCTTGCCATCAAACCAGCGGACAAGGGGGCACAGTTGTAGTTTTGCGCACTGACCTCTACACCGCTGAAGCCAGGACCACCCCACAGACACCTCCTCCTTTTGCCCCTTTGACCACTAACTCACCTCCTATCACCAAACTATCATCCTCTGGACCATCCACAACCTCATCACCTCAGGGAATCTCCCACCCACAGCCTCCAACCTCATAGTCCAGGAACCCAGACTGCCCGGTTCTACCTCTCACCCAAATTTCACAAACCTGATTGCCCAGGTCAACCCATTGTCTCTGCCTGCTCCTGCCACACGAATTTATCTCCACATACCTTGACACTGGCCTGACCCCTTGGTCCAGGATATCCCCACATACATTCAGGACATTACCTACACCCTCACCTCCTCCATGACTTTCGGTTCCCTGGCCCCCAATGCCTCATCTTTACCAAGGACATCCAGTCTCTGTACACATCCATCTGCCATGGCTCCACATCATCCTTTTTCTTCCTCTCCCACCGATGTAACCAGTACTCTCATTCAATTGGCTGAATTGGTCCTCACCCTCAACAATTTCTCCTTAGAATCCTCCCACTTCCTCCAGACCAAAGGGATAACCATGGGCAACCACATGGATCCCAGCTATGTCTTCTGCAGTTACACTGGCACCATTCCCCACCTTTTCTTCCATTACAGTGTACCAGCAACACCTTGTGCTCCCACGAGGAGGTTGAACAGTCCATCAGCTTCACAAACACCTACCACCCTGACCTCAAGTTCACATGGACCATTTCAGACATCTCCCTCCTCTTCCTGGACGTCTCCATCTCCATTTCTGGCGACCAACTCAAAATGGACATCTACTTCAACCTCCTACTTCAAGAACCACAATTACCCTTCCCACATGGTCAACAATGCCCTCTTGTGCATCTCCTCCACTTCCCACACCTCCACCCTTGAACCCACCCCTCTAACCACAACAAGGACAGAACCCCACTGGTCCTCACCTGCCACTCCACCAACCTCCGGATACGTCGTATCATCCTTTGTCATTTCCGCCACCTCCAAACAGACCCCACCACCAGGGATATATTTCCCTCCCCACCCCTATCAGC
>NC_057731.1:11750469-11761651 GCF_004010195.1 Chiloscyllium plagiosum
ACCTTCCAACTTGGCACTGCCCTCTTGAACTGTCCTACCTCTCCATCTTCCTTCCCACCTATCCACTCCACCCTTCACTTCAACCTATCACCATCACTCCCACCTTCATCTACCCATCGCAATCCTAGCTACCTTCCCCCAGCCCCACCCAACTCCCATTTATCTCTCAGCCCCCTTGGGGCCACCCTGCTCCCTCCCTCCCCACATTCCTGATGAAGAGCTTATGAAACATTGACTGCGCAGCTCCTCGGATGCTGCCTGACCAGCTGTGCTTTTCCAGCGCCGCACTTTTTGACTCTGATCTCCAGCATTTGCAGTCCTCACTTTCTCCTAGTACATATCCATGAAGAGTAGGAAACCCCAGTCTAATTACAGCCCCGTGGGTCTCTCATAATCACCATCAACATGATCCAAAGTGTCATTGACAATGCTGACAGTTAACGCTTCCTCAGTAGTATCACTACTCAGTTCAGTTCTTTCATAACCCTCAATTCCTGACTGCATTACAAGCTTGATCCAAACATAGATTAAATCGTTTAATCCCAGAGAAGAGGTAAAAGTCTTGACTTTAAAGCAGCTTTCAGCCAAATATAGCATCAAGGAGCCCTAGCAAATACAAATCAGGGAGAAAACACTCTATTGGTTGGAGTCATGCCAAACACAAGAGGAAATGTTGTGCTTGTTACAAGCCAATCATCTCAGCTCCAGGACATGTCTTCAGGAGTTCCTCAGGGTAATGTCCTAGGCCCAACAATCTTCAGCTGTTTCATTAATGACCTTCCCTCCATCATAAGGTCGGAAGTGAGGACGTTTGCCAGTAAGTTCAAAATCATCAGTGCCTTTCACAACTTCTCAGATAATGAGGCAATTGCTGCCTGCAGTGGACAGCATCCAGGCTTGGGCTGTTAAGTGACAAGTAACATTAGTGTCACCCCAAATGCAGACAATGACAATCGCCAACAAGAGAAAATCTAACCATCTTCCCTTGACATTCAACAGCATTTGGAACCAGTCACACAAACACTGTAGTTTCCAAAGCTGGTCAAAGGTTGGGTATTCATCACCTCTAACGTAAGAATCAGGAGCGTGATGAAACATTGTCTACTTGCCTAGATTAGTGCAGCTCCAACAATCGAACCCCCATACCACTAGGGACAAAGCTGCTCACTTTATTGGAATTCCCTCCAAGCTCTTACGTCTTCACTCCTTAACCAGCAGCACACTACAGAGGTCATATGTACCATCTCCAAGATGTACTGCATCAACTTGCTAAAGCCTCTCTGACAGTATTCTCTAAATGTCAAGCTGTACCACCATGAAAAATGGTAGTGGCAGGTAAATGGAATGGCATCACCTCCAAGTCAAATGTTCCGACTTGAAAGCATATGACTGTTATGTTGCACCAAATACCCTGGAACCCCATAGCTAACAGTGTCATGGATGTACCTGAACCATATCACATTCAAAAATGCAACACAACCCAAGGGCCCTGCTCTTATCTTTTGTAATCTTATGTTTACATGTCAATACATGAATCTTTGAATAGAAATAGCATCTCCTTTACTAACTGAACACTGAGTGAAAGGTTCAAATAAGATACAAATCTTCCCCTTCAAAAACCATTTAATGTACCTGGAAATATTCAGCACAGCATAATTTTAAAAAGCAACATTACAATGGATAGCCTCTTCAGAGGAACAAGGATCTCAATGACTAATGAACACAGGTTGCTTGATTGCAATGCAGGGCAGATGTTAACTTTGTGTTCCCTGTTTTATTGTGATTTCTAGCTGCAGTCACACTCCTATGCTGTTCACTGGATGCACATATCAGCAGGGTGCTCAATATTATGGGTTCAAAGTTTGTGAGAAGATTTGTAGCTCGGCTGCTCGTTGTAGTGGTTCTGTTCACCGAGCTGGGAATTTGTGTTACAGACGTTTCGTCCCCTGTCGCGGTGACATCCTCAGTGCTTGGGAGCCTCCTGTGAAGCGCTTCTGTGATGTTTCCTCCGGCATTCATAGTGGTTTGTCTCTGCCGCTTCCAGTTGTCAGTCCACTGCAGTGGCCGGTATATTGGGTTTGTTGATAGAATCTGTGGATGAGTGTCATGCCTCTAGGAATTCCCTGGCTGTTCTCTGTTTGGCTTATCCTATAATAGTAGTGTTGCCCCAGTCGAACTCATGTTGCTTGTCATCAGCGTGTGTGGCTACTAAGGATAGCTGGTCGTGTCGTTTCGTGGCTAGTTGGTGTTATGGGTGGCATACATGACTTAGAACTAACTTGCTCCTCTTAAAAAGGGGAACGTTGCTGCTGTTGGAGATGTTGAGAACATTGGGAATGTTGTTTTCAACAGATTGATTAAAAATATGTTCAGACTGAACAAGCAATACACTTCCCACAGCTTAGACAATCCAATTGCCATGCCCTCCCTTTTGCAGCTGTTTAAGGATCTGCCCTTGGGAGTCTTTTAGCAGATAACTAGTACATCAACTGCTCAACGCTCTGTGCCCAGATAAAGAGAAGAGTAGAATTACAATAAAAATGAGATTTTACTACACTGCTAAATGGCGATGGAAAGTAGCTGTAATTTGTTCTAAGACTCAGCTAATTACTTAACATTCAGTTATATTGCATAATTGTGGCAAGAATCTTCCATAGCTTAAAATGGGAATTGCATGTCAACTCTAATGGAAATGGTTCAACCCTTTGGAGTTGCCGAACTTTCTGCATGTATTTCCTAACTTGAGAAAAAATCAAAGGAACCAAAGGAACATTGAGAGTCATTGGTGCAGGTTTCATTGATTTGGGATTTCCCCGTACTCCGTCAGGCTTTGCAAAACCTCATACATTCATGGAGATGTGGCCAGTAAAATAATGGTTGCCACAAGCTTGGATTTTTCATTGTTTGATAAAGTAGCTATAATTGTTCCCCAAGGTACCTCTGCAGCTTCTCTACTGGGTGAATGGTGAGGGGTGGGGGGGTCACTAATTCCCCTCATCAGCGCCTCATTTTTACTGTAGCAACATTCTGAGCCTGCTCCTGCCTCAGCTTCAGTGTGAGCTAATATATTTAACAATGCTCATCTGGCTGAGCCACTATCAAGGAAGATGCATGTGTTACCTCACGTGGATCTTTCGGTTCCCAAAAATGGTTTCAGATAATGAGACCGAAAGATCCTCTGTTTACAGTGCTGTCTCAGCCTCCTGTGGTGCAGTCTGTCTGGTCATAGATTGGGAACAACACAGTTAGGGAACATGACAGGCACTTTCTCTTGCAGGTGTTCAGTATCCATATCTTTCATGTATATCTCGGAAGACCTCTGAAGATACAATGACCCTTGAACCCACCAGGTCCTTGCCAAGGAGTAGATCAACCTCATCCACAGGCAAACAAGAGGTGGCTCCTATCATTACTGGTCCCGACATAAGGTGGCTTCTGTTTACATACCGACTTGTCAAAAGGCCTTTCAAACTTCAGGTATGCCTGATCAGGCTGTTTACTGAGGATTGAAAATTCTGACCATATGCTCCTGGTACTAACTGGTATACACGTGAATTAGCCCTTTTGGCTGCCTTGCACTCACCTCAAGCAAGAGGGATAAACTTCATGAACTTTCCCTGATAGCTTACTCTGTAGTAGTAAGGACCAATATTGAACTGGTTCACTCGAAAGAGGTTAAAAAAAAGACTTCCACCTCTATTTCATCAAACATAAGGAGTAAGTAAGCAAACTGGATTCGGTGACCCCAATGGGAATAACAGAATTCCTGCCCTTCAACTAGAGCTGGTTTAGTTTTATTTTATATCTCCTCTTCCTTCTCTCTGTGCTCAGATACTCCATGTACTCTTCATGCTTTTTCTTCTCGCTCTTTCCCTTCCTCTCTAATTCTTTCTTTTACATTTTCCTTTTCTTGAAATTTCCACTTTCTTTTTTTAACAATGCTGCTCAGGAGAGAGTTCCAGGATTTTGACCCAATGACACTGAAGGAATGAGGATATGTTTCCAAGTCAGGACGGTGAATGTTTTGGTAGTGATGATGGTGGTATTCCCATGCATCTTAACTGCACTTGTCCTTCTTGATGTAAGCATTTGTAGATTTGGAAGGTCTGAGGAGCCTTGGTGAATTTTGCAATGCATTTTGTCGGTAGGGCACAGTGCTGTGACTGACTGTCAATGGTGGAGGGAGTGAATGTTTATAGATTTGGTACCAATCAAGCAGGCTGCTTTGTCCTCCTCAGTGATGCAGTGATATTTGTCACTGGTTTAGTGATAGAAATCATAGAATCCCTAGGTCCCTTTTAAATTTTTTCCCTCTCACCCTAAACCTTGCCCTCTAACATAGAATCATAGAATCCCTACAGGGTGAAAACAGGCCATTTGTCCCAACATATGCACACTGATCCTCCAAAGAGTAACCCCAATAAACCCATTCCCCTACCCTATTGCTCTATATTTACTCTTGACTAATACACTTAGACTACACATCCCTGAATACTGTGGGCAATTTAGCATGGCCAATTCACCTAACCTGCATAGCTTTGGATTGTGGGAGGAAACCGGAACACACGGAGGAAATCCACGCAGACACCTGGAGAATGTGCAAACTCCACACAGACAGTAGCCCGAGGCTGGAATGGAACCTGGGTTTCTGGTGCTGTGAGGCAGCAGTGCTAACCAGTGCCACCGTGCACCCCCGCTCCCAATTTAGTAACAAAGTAATGTTCCAGGGAGCCTGGTTCAAATTCCATCAAAGAAGATGTTGGAATTTGAACTTGATAAAATTAGGAATTAAAACTCGAGTGATGACTGTGTAAGCATAATTGTAAAAGCCTTATCTTGTTTACTAATGTCCTTTAGGTGAGCATAGACTGCATCCTTACCTGATCAGACCTGCATGTGGTTCCAGACCCAAAGCAATGTACTTGACTCTTAACTCCACTCTGAAATCACCCATTCAGTTGTGTCAAACTACCAAAAAAAAAGCTACTTTGCTTGTAAAGTTAATTCTCTTTGTCTTTCCATTGATGCTATTAGACCTGCAGAGTATGACCAGTATTTTGCACTTACATCTCCAGCATTGTGATTTTTGTACCAGATTAACTTGATTCGTACTCAAGGAAACAGCAGAATCGTTATCTGTCAACCACATTTTAATGGGTCAGGACATGGGGAGTATGTGAGAGAGTCATTGACTGTCCAAGAGGGAAACCAGCAGTTTGTCCAGCATCTTTGTTTTAATGTCTTCTCTTACTCTATCCCATAAATATCACTGACATATTTTGCATGTATTGATCACTTATTTCATGATTACAAAATAACCAAAGTTCATTGATGTCTCAAACCATTCAGTCGCTTCTCTGCAAATTACAACTCATGAAACAGCCAAATATTTTTCTGGTCTTCAGCTGTATTTCCATAACTGACCCACTGGGCCAGTAAATCAGTGTAGAAAAGGAACCTATAGTGGAAGGAAGGAGACCCTACAGACCCATTGATAGCCTTCACTATCTTGCAAGAACTGTGTCATCAAACAATAGAGAAAGTCTGTTAACCAACTTCACTGAGATCACAGAACTTGCAAATGTGAAAACATGAAAAAAAAGTGGGCCATTCTGCCCTTCAAGCTTGCTCTGCCATTCAGTAAGATGTTGGTTGCTCTGATTTTAAACTCAACTCTACATTCCTGTATATCCCCAATAATCTTTCATCCCTACAACCATCAAGAATTGATCTACCTTTGACTTATTTATGTTTCAAGATTCTGCATTCACTGCCTTTTCGGTGGGAGGGGGAGGGGGATAGTCCCAAAGACTCACAACTCTAAGAGAAAAAAATGTATCCTTATCATTTAAAAAGACAACTCCTTAATTTTAAAATATGACCCCAGTTCTAGAAAGAAGCCTTGCTTGAGAAACTGGACTGGGTGCTTGCTCTTATCATCGTTTTTATGAAACTCTTACAGGGAGATTGTGAGTTTCGCTCAGAAACAGATCAAAGACGTGATCATCGGGACCAAAGATGTGCTCATCATGTGCTCATCACTTGTTCAAATGATTTGGGTCAGTAAATGTCAGCACTAAAGGTTTTAGCAAAAAGCTTGTGCAACTGGGTGCAGTGTTAATGTGGGAAATATTAACAACGTAAAAAGAATGGATTTTATTGCACATCTGTTGATTTGCACTAAAGCAATGCAGAAATAGCAGCAACCTAAATGTGTGCAGGAACTTTAGTGGTAAATCTTTTTTTAACTTATCTGCGGGATGTGGGTGTTGCTGGCAGGCCGTTATTTATTGCCCATCCCTAGAAATGTTGTACACTGTTTAGAAAGTCTTCCATCTCAGCTTCTTGTCACTTCTGTCATGTCTACTTTTATAGTCTTGAGTCAACACCTAGGTTTAGCCAATCAAGCACAGAAAATGACAGTGAGCTTAGATCAGTTATCAAGCTCACATAATCAAACACAGAGCAATTGAATTATTGAATAGTACAGCTTGGGGTCAGGCATGGAGGGCAAGTTTGAACGTTTCCTATCTCTAACCTGCTTCCATTCTATCTACTTCTGCCCAACCCACTCCAAGGAGGCCTATGGACAATTCAATCCAATAATGATTCTGTGAGCTCATGATGATTCAGCTTTTCAACTATAACCTGGCAGTCATGCTCAGACAGTGGCCTGGTGAAACCAGGAAGCGGATGCTTTGACATTTATCAGATGCCAGCCTGAGGATCCTCTATGACTGGGCAAACAAGATCAAGGTTTCAACCCCACTGCCCTATCTCCCTGCCAAAAGCTTGAATCCTCCCCACATGCCTTTAATCCTTTCCCCATCAGCATACCTGCCACTAGCAACACAGCTCCCCCTCCCCACCCCCGCAACCCCAACACCTCTCCACCCCACACACATCAAATCTCCTCCTCCGACCTTCAAACTCATTACCTATCCGCAAGGCTTCTGCTCCTCAGCCTCCAATTTGTCCAGGGCTCCACTTACCTCACACATGGACCTTTGAGATAAGCCCCAGTCAAGCCCCTCCACCTTCACCTCTCTTCCACGATCGACTCCCCTTCCTGTCTTTCTAATCACCTTCCCAGCCCCACTTCCTGGATGACGACACCCAATTTTGTGCAGCCTTTGCCAACTGGTTCCCCGCTTGATGGGACACTCTTCTATCAGTCAGGCTGGCTTTGAGCTGGGGACAAATTTGTGAGACCTCATGAGTGAAATCTGCAGATTGTGTTTGCAAATCCTGATTTCCAGGTTCCTTACTCCCTGCTGAACCCCTGCCACCATCCCATCTACTCTCTGTGGGCCAGGTAAATAACAGTTCAACTCAATATCATTAGACTTTGGTAACAGACCATTCACAGTGTGTAAATGTTGCAAACAATTTCTGTGGTAATCCAGCAGTTGTCAGGCTGGAGGAGATTGCAGAAAGTGAGGGAGGAGAAGAAATTTGAAAATAATGTTGGGCATTTTAAAACTGAGGCCATGCTTAAATACCAGTCAGTGAGCCCATGTTGAATGACAGATGAACGGGACTTTACCTGAATAAGGACAGAATTTTTGGATGACCTCAAGTTTATGAAAGATACAATCTGTGGCCCCAGCCAGGATTGCACTGGACTAGCCAATGTTTAGAGACAGAATGCAGGTTCCAGTAACATGTAAGCCATAAAAGAGATGGAATCAGTGGAATTAGAGTGGAAAATAGGTGGTCTTTGTGATGACCTGAATACAATGTCACAAACTCACCCTAGGACCAAATATGACGTCTGGATCTATTGGAAAGTCTGAAAGGGTTAAGATCTGGACCAGTTTGAATAACACCTCCCACTGTGAGAGAGAGAGAAAGAGAGAGAGACTCAGTGAATAAAGCATCATGGTTTTAACAGGTAGCCTATTATCTGTAAAGTGATAAGCAATTCTTTAATATGAAATAAACCAGTTATTGCCATCGATGATTTGCGATGGAGAAAAAAAATGTTCAGGTGTGCGTAAGAGTACTTCTGGATATAAAAATAGAAAAAAAGTAAATAGTTATTTCATGGCTCTAATAGTGCAGTGATTGCGTGCTTGCCTCTGGACCAGGAGGTCTATGTCACGCCTGGTCTGGAAGTGTATAATAAGACTCTGACAGGTTGATTAGAAAATATCGAAGCTAGTTATTGAGGGTTGTTGTGGGGCAGTGATAGTAACTCTATCTCTGAGCTAGGTGGTGTTCAAGTTCAACCCTGTCTAGATGCATGTGGTAATGAGGAAGAATCTAAAGCAATTATTGCTCAAAACTATCAGCAATGGCTCTCCTGGCTAAATGTGGCATAGGGTTACCAACACCCTGGTTCAGCTGCAGGCAGCTCCCACTGAAAGGACTGGAGTTGGCGTGAAGGGAACAGAGCAGTGAAAGGAATTGGTTGGGTCTTTCTGATATTGAAGAGGAGTAAATGTCTGCTTATTTTGTCCTAGATGTCAGTGGAACAATCTGATCATTTAGAGACAGATGCAATGGTGAGGTTGAGCTGCAATAACTCATATACAGTTCTTGGGTGGTGTTAGCAAGGGGCACAGTACAAATCAGAAATGGAAGAGGGCGAAGGATAAATCCT
This sequence comes from Chiloscyllium plagiosum, assembly GCF_004010195.1. Lineage (NCBI taxonomy): Eukaryota > Metazoa > Chordata > Chondrichthyes > Orectolobiformes > Hemiscylliidae > Chiloscyllium > Chiloscyllium plagiosum. The sequence goes on from NC_057731.1 coordinate 11,759,075, forward strand.
GATGGAATACTAGATGTAATGGTGCAGCAATGGGAAGACATGGCATTGCAAGGGATACTCTTGTTATACTTAGCGGGATAAGAAGGGAACCCAGACAGATAGCATTGGAGAGACATTTATAGGAGCATGATGAGATCCAGCTATGTTAAATGCTACAGACAAGTCAAGAATCGCATAGGATGTCATATGTGACTTTGTTAAGAACTGTTTTATACTGCATCACGGCAGAAACCTGGTTGGAAGGATTCAACCATAGAATTCCAGGAAAATATGTATCAATTTAGATGTAGAAGGACTTTGGAGCGGAAGGGAAGCCTGCATATGGGGACAGAAGTTTACAAATATATTGGAGCCATGGGATTCATCTTTAGGAGAGTGGTGATGATGATAACAGATATAAAGGAAAGAGGAACAATACCTTGAGAGAAATGCATTAACAATAAGAGTGAACATAGTGGCCAGGAAGGATGATCGGATAGTCAGCAGTTTAGTGGAATTGGATGTAAACTGCTGAGGAGACTGGTCTCATAGCCTTGGAGGGAGCATGAATAGAGGTGAGGGAGAAGCTGGAGAAAGATACAATTGCCATGCTTAGACAATTTAGTTCTGTTTTACATTAGAGCAACAAGTTAAAGTCCACAATAAAATTCCAAAATACAGTGAGAAAAAGAAAGTGTCTTCAGCGCTTTCTGTTTTTTGTGAAGTCGTTAGTTGGTGTTCAGTTCCTGAGCATGTGTTTCAATGTGTGAAAGCTTGTCCTCGCTACATATTCGTGAAAGTTATTGATTTTCTCAACTGACAATCTATTGACCAGAAGCTGCTGCTGGTTTCTATTTTAAATTGTAAACTGATTTACAGAAATTGATTAATGTCTGATTAAATTATAATTATAGGCATTCATTGAGAAATTTGGGACACCTGAGAAATTTGGAACGTTAAATAAATTGGGCATTTGAGTTTCTCACCTATAAGGGATCAATGATTTTAAGGAGCATGTAAATATGAATCATTCGTCAAATATTCATGTCAAACTAAGATCGCACGTGCAGGAACAGGAGAGTTAAGCATAAAAGAGAAAATTAGTTTTAATACATCTTAATTTGAAAATGTATGGTAAGGATTAACTTGACTGAATATAATTTAAATACACAGAAAATCTGTGCAAAAGTATGGAAATAAACTGATATGATGTGTTTTATTCTTTACCCGCTACAACTTGGCAGCAAGAAATAGTTAGCTTCTGAGTTTCAACTTCTGTTGCTGCTGTTAGTTATTTGCAGTAGTAAGCTTTTAATAAAGATTGCCCCGCACATTATGTGTTTCCAGCACTCTAATACCCTCATGAGTGGAAATAAAATGGTCAAAGGAAGCCAAGTGTGTGCAAAGGCTACTATTCAATCACTGTTACATCATGGCTTGGTGACATTGGCACATTTCCTACTTATGCGTGTCAAGAAATTATCACTTAAATATTGTGTGCATTGATCTATTATCTGTTGCCAACATTATTACTGCTGTAAAAGCATTTTGCTTTTGCTTTTCACATTCAAATTGTGAAACTACATCATAGGTTATCAGATTTGCCTCTGACCTACTCAAGATCCAATTGTAATATTACCAGTTACTAGTTTGTTGGTGCTATGTTTACACTGGAAATCAAGTCCATCTTTGCACGCAAGGCGCGGCTGTGGTATTTCAATATTTAAAAATAAATTTTCACTTCCATTTATTTCAGTTCCATCATTCAGGTGTGTAGCTACAAATCAACTGGGTTGGTCCAAGAAGGTTTGATTTAAGTCTGGATTCTCACTGGATAATTATTGTACCCTTTCTTTAAGAATACAAGAATTAGAAGCAGTAATATGTCATTCCTCACATTAAAGCTTGAGTCTCCAGTCAATGGCTGATCTTCAACCTGTATGCCATTTGCCTGCACTATCCTTGTCTCTTGATATTCTTAAAATGTAGAAACTTATTGATCTCAGTCTTGAATATATGCAGCAACTAAGCTTGTACAGCCCTCTGGTGCAGAGAATTCCAAAGATGTGCCACATGCTAAATGAAGAGAATTCTCCTCAGCTCAATCCTAAATGGACTACTCTTTATTCTGATGTGTCCCCTGGTTCCAGATCCCCTGCCCAGTAAAATATCCTTCCTTGTCGATACCTGTAAGAATTTTCTATGTTTGAATGAGATCACCTCTCATTCGTCTAAATGCTGAAGAATATAGTTGCAAACTATTTAATCTTCCCTCAGGGGCAAGTGATCAGGCACAAAAGAGTGTGACTGTAAGTGAGGCAGGTAGGGGGAACCGGAGTTCAGGAGTGGAGGAGCCTCAGCCCTTGACCTTGTCCAACAGGTACGAGATTCTTGCTCCCTGTTCGGATGAGGAAAAGGGGTCTGGACAGGATGAGCCAACTGACCAAGGCACCATGGTCCAGAAGGCCATTCAAGAGGGGGGAGCTAATAGACAAGTAGTGGTTATAGGGGATTCTATAATTAGGGGACAGATAGTATCCTTTGCAAGCCGGATCGAGAGTCTCGCATGGTGTGTTGCCTGCCCGGTGCCAGGGGGCG
>NC_057731.1:11764755-11773334 GCF_004010195.1 Chiloscyllium plagiosum
TCGTCGTCGTCTTCGTCGTCTTCTTCTTCTTCGTATCTAATTCTTCTTCGTCTTCTTGTCTCTGTCTGTTGTCTCTTATCTCAAGAGGGTTGGAATATAAAAGCACTGTTGTGCTACTGAGACTTTATAAAGCTCTGGTTAGGCCCCATTTGGAGTACTGTGTCCAGATTTGGTCCCCACTCCTCAGGAAGGACATACTGGCACTGGAACGTGTCCAGCGGAGATTCACATGGATGATCCCTGGAATGACAGGTCTAAAGTATGAGGAACGGCTGAGGATACTGGGATTGTATTCGTTGGAGTTTAGAAGATTTAGGGGAGACTTAATAGAGACGTATAAAATAATACATGGCTTGGAAAAGGTGGATGCTAGGAAATTGTTTCTGTTAGACGAGGAGACTAGGACCCGTGGACACAGCCTTAGAATTAGAGGGGTCATTTCAGAACAGAAATGCGGAGACATTTCTTCAGCCAGAGAGTGGTGGGCCTGTGGAATTCATTGCCACGGAGTGCAGTGGAAGCCGGGACGCTAAATGTCTTCAAGGCCGAGATTGATAGATTCTTGTTGTCTAGAGGAATTAAGGGCTACGGGGAGAACGCTGGTAAGTGGAGCTGAAATGCGCATCAGCCATGATTGAATGGCGGAGTGAACTCGATGGGCCGAATGGCCTTACTTCCACTCCTATGTCTTATGGTCTTAATCCCTCCATCCCAGGAAATTTTCTTTTATTCACTCGTGGGACTTGGGTTGAGCCAGCATTTGCTGCCCATCCTTAATTGCCCTTAAGAAGGTAGCAGTGAGCTGCCTTCTTGAACCGATGCAGTCCATGTGCCGTAGATTGACCCACAATGTCCTTAGGGAGCGCATTTCAGGATTTTGACCCATTGACAATGAAGAAATGATGATCTATTTCCACTTCCAAGCAGATGCTGGAGGTCAGAGTCAAGAGTGTGGTGCTGGTCAGGCAGCAATCAAGGAGCAGGAGAGTCGATGTCTCAGGCATAAGCCCTTCATCAGGAATGAGCATTTGCAACAATCTTGAGCAGATGATCCATCTCAACATCCTCAACTGGCCCTCCGTGTTACAGAAGCCAGTCTTCAGCCAATTCACTTCACGTGATATCAAGAAACAGCTGAAGTTGCTGGATACCGTAAAGGCTAAGGGGCCCTGTCAATGTTCTGGCAATAGTCCTGAAGACATGCTCAAGAGCAATCGGCCACTAACCTCCAGCCCCCACCCCCACCCTGACCCCATCACCCACCCTAAGTCAGGTTTGGAAACTGAGGGAAGGCCTGTCCATTCCTTACTCAATCTAATAATGACTCACAAATCAAGTATATCAAAATCAATCAATTAGAAGCTGTGTGGTTTGACATGATCCCCCTGCAGCCTGATTGAAAGTCAGTCATGATCAGTTCCAGCTCAGTGTGGGTGTATAGCAATGAGCAAAGGTCCACTTTAACCAGTCCCAAATCCTTATTAAAGCTGGCCTCAATGGTTCATGATATTGTCCTACCTGCATCTTTACTAATACCAATGCCATTCAGTCAATATCATTTCTGTCTTGCTGAGCACTCCCAAAAAAGTATAGAATTGCAGAACAGGAGTAGGCCATTCAGTCCATCATTTAGCTAATTGAAGTATTCAATGCCTTTTACCTACACTACCCCCATAACTCTACCTGGTTGATAATCAGAAATTACAAATCTCTAAAACATACTAAGACTGAGCTGCTACAGTCCTGAGGGGTAGATTCCAAAGATTCACCATCCTCTGGGTAAACAAGAATATCCACATCTTAGTCCTAAATGGCATTGCCCTTATTTTTAAATTGTGCTCCTGGTTCTAGACTCACCAACCAGGAGAAACATCTTACCTGCATTTACCCTGAATAACTCTTTTACTACTTTGTCAGTGTCAATGAGATCACTTCTTGTTTTTCAAAACCCCAGAGAGTACAGGCCCAGTTTGTCCAATCTCCCTTGTCAGTCCCACCAACGCTGGATTAAGCCTGATGAACCTTCATTTTCAATCCCTGTATGTCAATAATATCTTTTGGGAGCTAAGGAAACTAAAACTGCTCACAATACTTCAAGTGTGAAGTAACCGAGCTCTTGTACAATTGTCGCCATGATCCTAGCATTATCCTCACACAGCCACGCCCTGTCAGCTATCATCATTCACCAGTTCAAAAGATAAGAAATATATTGTTCAAAGTAGATTGGACAAAATGAGATGGTTTCATTCCAAAAAGCAGGCAAAGAGAGTAATCATCATCCATTCTGGACTTTGTAATGTGATTTTCGATGTCAATCATTAAGGAAAGGTGCATGTGAATTAGCATGTTTTGTCAGGTACATCATTGAACTGCTTTTTTAAATCACCTGCGTTGCCTCAAAATGCTCATGGAACACAGGGAGAGCTAGCCATTTGGATACAGAACTAGCTCGAAGGTAGATGACAGAGGGTACTGTTGGGGGTTTCTTTCACACTGGAGGCCTGTGACCAGTGATGCGCCATAGGATCGATGCTGGGTCCACTGCTGTTCATCATTTATGTAAATGCTTTGGATGTGAACATAGGAGGTATAGTTAGTAAGTTTGCAAATGACACCAAAATTGGAGCTGTAATGGACAGCGAAGAGGGTTACCTCAGATTAAAACAGGATCTTGACCAGATGGGCCAAGGGGCTGAGGAGTTGCAGATGGAGTTTAATTTAGATAAATGTGAGGTGCTGCATTTTGGAAAAGCAAATCAGAGCAGGGCTTATACACTTAATCGTAATGTCCTGGGGAGTTGCTGAACAAAGAGACCTTGGAGTGCAGTTTCATAGTTCCTTGAAAGTAGAGTCACAGTAGATAGGATAGTGAAGAAGGCATTTGATATGCTTTCCTTCATTGGTCAGAGCATTGAGTATAGGATTTGGGAGGTCATGTTGAGGCTGTGCAGGACATTGGTTAGGCCCCTTTTGGAATATTTTGTGCAATTCTGGTCTCCTTCCTTTTGAAAGGATGTTGTGAAACGTGAAAGGGTTCAGAAATGATTTACAAGGATGTTGCCAGGGTTGAAGGATTTGACCTATAGAGAGAGAGCATGAAAAGGCTGGGGCTGTTTTCTCTGGACCATCAAAGGCTGAGGGGTGACCTTATTGAGGTTTATAAAATTATGAGGGGCATGGATAGGATAAATAGACAAGCTCTTTTTCTATGGGTTAGGGGAGTCCAGAACTAGAGGGCATAGGTTAGGGTGAGAGGGGAAAGATATAAAAGGGACCTAAGGGTACCTTTCTCACACAGAGAGTGGTGCGTGTATGGAATAAGCTGCCAGAGGAAGTGGTGGAGGCTGATACAAATACAGCTCTTGAAAGGCATCTGGGTGGGTATATGATTAGGAAGGGTTTAGAGGCATATGGGCCAAGTGCTGGCAAATGGGACTAGTTTAGGTTAGGATATCTGGTTGGCATGGACGAGTTGGACCAAAGGGTGTGTTTCCGTGCTGTATATCTCTATGACTTCATGACTGCATGGCTCCCTTAATCCCCACATTACCAACCATCCCAGGATGGTGTTCTTCAGGGTGGACCATGCTGAAAGTGTAGACATGTGTATGAATATTTTGAGATTGTAGTGTAAGGGGTTAATGTCCAAATGTAAGAAAGATGGCCAACATCAAAAGAGAAATAGTGTAAGATCACATGTCAAATAGAATTACCTGGACCGAGAGAAATTTCCACCAAACAACTCATGCAGAGTCTTGTCAAGTATGCAGAGCTTGTTAGGTACATAGATCGCAGTTAGCATTTTCATTAAGAGCCTCCTGAAATCTGTATCAGCATCATTCCCACACACAGCCAAACCACAATTCCCAATACTAATTCCATATGGATGCTACAGACACAATGTTGTGGCCTTCTTTTCATTGTACTTGATGAATTACGATTTTTTAAAACTTTTAAGGCTAAGTTTCCACTAAATTTATGCTGAGTCACTTTGAAGGGTGTAACTGGATAAATGTTTTACGTTAGCACCTGATTACAAATTTCACTATGATTCAGCTGGAATCAACATGTAACTGCAGAAAAAGAGTAAAAAAGACACTGGATAGTTCACTGGAAATCACACTCCAACAATTCCAACAGTCATCACAAAAGTTAAAGATTTAACACCAAATTACCCAATTTATCAGTCTTATAGATCCAAGTTGATAGACACCAGGAAGGGGAAGTTATGAGGAAGGGTCACTGGACCAAAACGTCAACTCTGACTTCTCTGCACAAATGCTGTCAGACCTGCTGAGCTTTTCTAGCAACTTTTGATTTTGTTTTTGGTAGAAACCAGACTTGTACACTTCACAAAAATGATGATTTATCACGGATGGATCCTATTTACGGATGAACAATTATTAACTGCCGATATATAATTCTCCAAGTTAAAACTCTTCATCTACACACACACTTAGAAAGGAACAGAAAGAAAACAACATGTGTGTTTTGGGCAGAGGAAAAGATTGGGAAGGTGGTTCAGTGATTCCTGTTGAAAGGGATCACTGAGATGTTTCCTTTGTTGATCAGAACGCTGTACTTGATCTTCCTTCTCAAGATAGTTTCATCTGTTTTCAGGAGACCCATGGTGATCGATTCACATCTATCAATTAAAAGTGAAGGCTTAAAGGAAGTTGAAGGGGGAGAATGGACTATCTTCAGGCTTGCGATGCTGTGAAGAAAAGAGACAGCTCCTACCTTTGTGGAGACCTGATAGTTTTTGCCTAAACAGGCCAAGCTATACAGCTACCTGAGAACCAATCACATCGTTGTTGGCAGGGCAGGAGGCCTTTTCCATTGGCAACTGATCATTAGTTTACAAACCAATCAGCAGCCAAAACTCTACTCGTGGACAGCCTTTGGCGCCAGTTCGTCTCCAAACTAGGTTTTCACTACTGCTTTAACAGTCACCAGTGTAAACAATACTTACACTGATCATCAGGTTACTCACTTTTAAAAAGTGCAACGATCCTTCAACCATCCTTGGTTTTCAAAATAGATCTTTCTCCACTTCAGACCATAATCAAAACTACAGAAAAATAAAACAATATCGTCTTTACAATGTCTAAAAAATGTGAATTTCAATTTTTATCTCTGTCAAGGTTTAATGTCAATAAATGAGAGTTTGAAGAAGCTCAATTAATAAACACAGGAAAAAGAATTGCTTTAAAACAACTGCATCATTAAAACCTTGTTGTGCCAAAGCACTGTAATAGTGGCTATTGCTTAAAATTGTGTTCTGTAAATGAACCCCCAACTTAGAGCAGAGTTGAGAGTGTGTTGCTGAGAAAGCACAGCAGGTCAGGCAGCATCCGAGGTGCAGACATTTCGGGCATAAGTCCTTCATCAGGAATGAGGCCTGTGGGCCAGGGCTAAGAGATAAATGGGAGGGAGGTGGGGTTGGGGGTAAGGTAGCTGAGAAAGCGATAGGTGGATGAAGGTGAGGGAGAAGGTGATAGGTCAGAGGGGGGAGTAATGGGCAGGTCCGGAGGGCTGTGCCAAGTTGGAGGCTTGGGACTGGGATAATGTGGGGGGAGCGGAAATGAGGAAGCTGTTGAAAATCCCACATTTATCCCGTGTGGCTGCAGGGTCCCAAGGCGGAATCTGAGGCATAGCTCCTCCAGGTGTCAGGTGGTAATGGTTTGGCAGTGCAGGAAGCCTCCAACTCTCTCCAACTCAGCTATCTTCTCCCCAACCCCACACCCCCTCCTATTTTTCTTTCATCCCCGGCCCATAAGCCTCATTCCTGATGAAGGGCTTATTCCCGAAATGTCGATTCTCCTGTTCCTCGGATGGTGCCTGACCTGTTGTGCTATCCCAGCAACACATTCCAGCATCTGCAGTCCTCACTTTCTCCCAACTTAGAGCACAAAAGCATTTCACTTAGCATTGCTTATAGCTATGAAAGATTTCTGTCAGACCACCACATGCTTCCTACGTGACATGCAGTGTAGGGCAGGAGAAGAGACATGTAAATGTTGGTGCCAGAACAATTTCAACCCGTACAACCCTGACATTACACAATTGAAGTGACACTGGGAAAGAAAACTTGCCCTGACTCAAGTTCAGCTACACATTGGTACGCCATTCATCAAAGGTCTGATGTGTGGCAGCAGAATGGGTCTTGAACCTGTGCTACTTTGAAGAACCGCTCCTCAAGTTGAAGGAGAACTGGTTCCCACTGGCCCACTGGAACCCCACCTTGTTTCTGGAGATGTTCTCTTACAATAAGAATTAGGCCAGGGAGACTACAAGGCTATCTGACCCAGGTACGGGGCAGTTTTCTCATGATCTGAAGCTTGTCCAGGACCTAAAAGGTAACAGGCAGAGCACATATCCTGTGAGGAAGTGGAGGGGGATATAAGAAGAACAGTAGAATGCAAGGAGAAGACATCCTGGACCCCATGTATCTGGGCAGAATGTTAGACAATAGATTGTGAGGGTGGTTTCCATATTGAACAACTTGCCTATCTAAACATGGATCCGCCAATCAACTCACTTCACACACCCCATCACAACATCCCTTGATCATAACCAGACATCAAGGCCAGCAGTAAGCCATAAAAATCTTTATGTCTTGACATCTCTATTTACTGATCAATTTCTATCTGCCTACATTACAAAGTTGGTCACACATTAAGATGTAAGTTGCATGTAAATATTGTTCCATGAAACTCCATGATTTCATATCACTCCAGTAGCTGGTGATTATGAAATTAAATGCCTCTCCAGCAGAATAGTACTTCTTCCCCACCTTTCTTCTCTTTTCTCACCTCTTTGGCAAACAACATGGAGTTACAGTCCATAAGGTTTATTTGAAATCACAAGCTTTCGGAGTGCTGTTCCTTCACTTCACTTAACCAAGGAGCAGTGCTCCGAAAGCTTGTGATTTCTAATAATCCTGTTGAACTATCACCTGGTGTTGTCTGACTTCTGACTTTGTCCACCCCAGTCCAACATCGGCAGCTCCACGTCATTACACTTTAAGGAGTACATCCTGCCATGCAGTGACTGAGGAGGTGAAGTTAATTTTAACGATATTGTTGACGTGCAAGTACGCTTGTCAGGGGACCATAAAATTCCCTCCTCCATTTCTATAATAACACCTACCTCTAACAACCCTCTGAGATATATGTGGCTACATCTGATTCCCTAACTTTAACTTTGGTTTCTGAGCCTCCATAATCTTCTTCACCATACTTTCTCCTTTAATATGCCTCTTGAAATCTCTCTTTTTCAACCTTTCTACCATCAGACCATTCCTTCGGTGGCTCCTATGAAAAGTTTTGCTTTACACTACTCATGTGAAACACCTGGGGAAGTTTTATTACTTTAAAGATGTTATAAAGTATTATTGTTCTTGTAATGTCATGCAAATCATTTAACACATCATTATTTGACAAAGTAATGTCATGGTGCCCTTTGCTTAGCATTGTTTGTAATACACTCTAAATGTACAACTCTTTTGTTTGTATGTGAACTATTAGATGTGCATCACAGATTATTGGAAAGACACAATATTCTTACTTCAAAGTTTTAAGCCTGATCTGTTATCCTTGAATTTTGACATTCTATGAAAGATCAATTGAGTACAGTTTCTAAACTGTCAAGTATTTAGTAGACATTGGAAAGTTTAATTGCTGGAAAAATGCATTGTGATTGAAACATCTTGCTGCATTATAACAATATTACTGTGCCCTTTGTTTAAAGTTAACAATCACACAACACCAGGTTATAGTCCAACAGGTTTAATTGGAAGCACACTAGCTTTCGGAGCGATGCTCCTTCCCCACACCTCCACTACTTGCCTTTAAACAACCGCCAAACCACAAACAGGTCATTGTTCGTAGCAAGCTGCCCAGCTCTCAGGACAACTCCATACAACCCTGTCCCAGTAGGTGCTGCAAGACACGTCAGAGTGTGGACATAGATACCACCATTACGTGTGGGGACACCTCCCACCTTGTACATGGCAGGTACCCATGTGACTCAGCCAACGTTGTCTATCTTATACGCTGCAGGCAAGGATGCCCGGAGGCATGGTACATTGGGGAAACCGAGCAAAGACTATGACAATGGATGAATGGGCACAGCACAACAATCAACAGACAGGAGGGTTCCCTCCCAGTTGGGGAACACTTCAGTGGTCCAGAACATTCAGCCTTGGACCTTCGGGTGACCATCCTCCAAGGTGGACTTCGGGACAGGCAGCAGAGAAAAGTGGCTGAGCAGAGGCTGATAGCTAAGTTCGGTACCCACAGGGAGGGCCTCAACCGGGACCTTGGGTTCATGTCACATTACAGGTGCACTATACACTATACACACACACAGATACTCCTACACACACACACACACTCACACACACATAGGCACTCCTATACACACATACACACGGACACACATACACACAGACGCGCATACAGACACCCACACACACCCTTACAGACACACACACTCCCCCTCACAGACTTAAGACACTCTGTACTCACTACACACACACACACATACACTTTCTCACACTCACAACCCCCAACCCA
>NC_057731.1:11773509-11894343 GCF_004010195.1 Chiloscyllium plagiosum
CAGGAGAATCGACGTTTCGGGCATAAGCCCTTCTTCCTGAAGAAGGGCTTATGCCCGAAACGTCGATTCTCCGTATACTTGGATGCTGCCTGACCTGCTGTGCTTTTTCAGCAACACATTTTCAGCTCTGATTTCCAGCATCTGCAGTCCTCACTTTCTCCCCAGAGAACAAACGGGACCAACACCTTCAACATACTGTCTAGCTATCACCATTGTTAACAGCTAACCCGAGAATGCAACTTTTTAAAAAAAGGTTTTGTGATTTACACATGAAAGAAGTGAAACTATCATGGTATTCAAACAGATGAAAGGCTTAACAGACAATCAATTTTTCAATGTATAATTTCAGTTACATCACACTGTCAATTTTTGCTATAAATTCTGTGTGTTAGGATTGAGCCCTCCACTACCACCTGATGAAGGAGCGTCGCTCCGAAAGCTAGTGTGCTTCCAATTAAACCTGTTGGACTATAACCTGGTGTTGTGTGATTTTTAACTTTGTACACCCCAGTCCAACACCGGCATCTCCAAATCATGACCCCTTTGTTTAACATTGACTCTAAAAGACTTTAAATGTACCACCCCAAAATTTATTTGTGGACTTCTAAAATTCTGAAGGGGAAAGCTGAGGAGATTATGGAGGCATTGGTGGTAATCTTTCAGGAAATTGGCTAATGTTACACCCTGTTCAAGAAGGAAGGGAGGGAGGCAGAAGACAGGAAACCAAAGGCTGGTGATCCTGACCTCAGTTGTTGGTAAGATTTTAAAGATCCATTATTAAGGATGAGATTGCAGAGTACTTAGAAGTGCACAGTAAAATAAGGTTGAGTCAGCACAGCTTCATCAACGGAAGGTCATGCCTGACAAATCAGTTGGACATCTTTGAGGAAGTAATGAGCAAATTAGTCAATTTGTGGACGTTGTCTATTTGGATTTCCAGAATGCCTTTGATAAGGTTCCACACTGGAGACTACTAAATAAGATGTTGTTAGGGGCAGGTTTCTGACACGGGTACAGGATTGGCTGACTAGCAGAAGGTGGAGCATAGGGATACAGGAATCTTTTTTAGGATGGCAGCCAGTGATAGGGGAGTTCCACAGGGATCAGTGTTGAGACCACAACTATTCACATTATATATTAACGATCTGGATGAATGAACTGAAGGCATTATTTGCAGATGATACAAAGATGGGTGGCAGGACTGGTAGCATTGAGGAAGCGGGAGGCTGCAGAAGAAGTTGGAGAGCTATGAGAATAGCCAAAGAAATGGCAGATGGAATACAATTTTGGAAAGTGTGCAGTTATGAACTTTGGCAGCAAAAGTAGTGGTGTAGACTATTTTCCAAAAGGCAAACACTTTGGAAATCTGAAGCATAAAGGGACTTGGAAGTCCTGGTTTAGGATTCTGTTAAGGTTAGCTTGCAAATTCAGTTGGCAGTTAGGAAGGCAAATGCAATGTTCACATTAATTTCAAGTGGACTAGAATACAAGAGCAGAAATGTACTACTAAGGCTGTATCAGGCTCTGGGAGGACTGCATTTGGAATATTGAGAGCAGTTGTGGGCCCTGTGTGAAACAAAGGACTTTTCTAGCACTGGAGGGTGTTCAGAGGAAGTTTACAAGAATGTTCCTAAGTATGAAGGGCTAATTATATGAGGAGTGGTTGACAACTTTGGGTCTGTACTCGATGGAGTTTAAAAGGATGAGGGTGGATCTGAATGAGACTGATAGAATACTGAGAGGCCTGGATAGAATAGATGTGGAAAAGATGTGTCCACTAATAGGAGAGACTAGGACCTGAGGGCAAAGCCACAGAGTGAAGGGATGACCGATTAGAACTGAGATGAGGAATTTTTTTTCAGCCAGAGGATGGTGAATCTGTGGAACTCATTGCTGCAGAGGGCTGTGGGGGCCAAGTCATTGAATGTATTTAAGACAAAGATAGATAGTATCTTGTTAAGTAAGGGGATTAAGGGTTATGGGCAAAAGGCAGGAGAATGGGGTTGAAAAACATATCATCAACGACCGAGTGCCAGAGCCAAATCACTTAATTCCGCTCCTATATCTTTCAGTCTTATAGTCTAATATATTTCCAAGTCAGGATGGTGAGTGGTTTATCTCTTCATGTTTTGTGTTCCATATTCCAATTTACCCTTGATTATCTTTGATTCCCTTGACCAATAAGAATGCAGCTACCTCCATCTTACAAGTATTCAGTGCCCCTCCTCCACTGCTTTCTGAAGCAGAGAGTTCCAAAGTCTCTCAATCGTCTGTGAGAAAGAAACGTTCTCAGTACTGTCCTAAAAGGATGACCCCTAATTTTAAAAGAGTGGCCCTGGACTGAACTGCAAGATGAAACATCCTTTCCATGTCCATTTTGCCAAGACCAATCAGGATCAAATGCATTTCAAACAAATCACTCCTCACTCTTCTAACTTCCAGTAAAAACAAACCCAGTGTGTCTAACCTTTCATCATAAGTCGATTCACTTATTCCAGGTATCAATCTAGTAAAGCTCCTCAGAACTGCCTCCAGTGCGTTTATAGCCCTTCTTAAATAAGGGGACTAAACTTCCACTCAGTGCTTGAGAGGTTATCTCACCAGTGCCTTGCATTATTAAAGCAAAGCATCCTTCCTTCAATGATTATTTTTTCTTGTAATAAAGGATCGCAATCCTTGAGTCTTCTTCATTACTTGCTGAAACTATACACTAACTTTACTTGATTGTTCCACGAGAATATCCAAATCCCTCTGCACTTAGGAAGACTTTCGTTGTTTAAGCAATTTGCTTGTGCTTTGCTTTTTTCATTTTTCTTGCTAAAGTAAATTAGTTCATATCTTCCCACTTTATATTTCATCATCAGATTTTTGTCCACTCACCTGCCCTACCTATGTCAGTCTGCAACGATGTTGTAGCCTCTTCATGACATACCAGGTAAAAACTGATGAAGGGCTTTTGCCCGAAACGTCGATTTTGCTGCTCCTCGGATGCTGCCTGAACTGCTGTGCTCTTCCAGCACCACTAATCCAAAATCTTCATGACATACCGTCCTATCTATCTTTGTATCATCTGCAAATTTAGCCATCATACCTTCACTAAGTTGAGTGCCAGCTAACCAATCTTATATCTGTGTTATTATGTTACCCTCTTCACCAAGAGTGCCCATGTTCCACAGTAACCGTTAATGTGGGACCTTGTCAAATGCCTTCTGGAAATCCAAATACTGTACATCAATGGGCTCCACTTTAACCACAGCACACATCCCCCTTAAAATTATTCCAATAATCTGCGTTTCATAAAACCCTGCTGACTTTTCACAATTACTGTGATGTTTACTAACTAACAATTAGAATTAGATTTTCTGGTCACGTTATCTCAAGTACAGAAGTACACGAGTACGGAGAAAAATGTACCATGTCAACATTCTTGGCACCATCTTATGTACAAAGTACCTTGGTACTAAATCTTTGGTAGAAAATCCAAGATACAAAGTAGAAAAGTACAGAAACAAAGTTAAAAGTTAAATATTACAGTCCTTCTTAATATAAAGTTGAAAGTTAAAATGTTGTCATTCTTAGAATAGTACAGGTTAAAGGTTAATTCAAGCACTTAATTTAAACTTAAGCAAGTATTTTCCAACTAAAATAAATCAAGTTACATGTTCAAATGAATGTCCTTCAACAGATATGACTGCCTTAATGCTCGATTCTAATAGTTTCTCCACAACAGATGCCAAGTTAACTGAATGATCATGGTGTTGTTTTCTGGCTCCCTCTCTTCTAGAATATAGGAATTATCTTTGCCACTTTACAGTGAGATGCGACATTTCCAGAATCTCATAACTTTTAGAAAATTAACATCATCGCATCAATCACCTCATTATCCACCTCTTTAAAACTCAAGGATGAAGTCCATCAGTTCCATCAATTTATTCATTACTGCTCCACTAATGAATGAAATAAGTGAGTAAGGAAAATGACTAAGGGAAAAGGACCAGGGGCACACCCCTGCAGCAACAGACACACCCTCGGCCGCGGTGCCAGCCTCCGCGAATGTCCCAGGTGACTTACCTGTGGAGCAGAGCCTGGTCTTGGAGTTTGTGAAACTCGGGAGGAGACTCGAACCAGGATGGAACCGATCTCGACCATGCTGCAGAAGCATGACCAGGAGATCCAGTGTCCCAAGCAGCGCGACGTGGAGGTGGAGCAGCGGACCGTGGCTTCCGAAACCGTGGCAGAATCCTCGGTGGGTTGGGTCCAGGCTCTCGAACCTGCAGTAGAGCAGGTTGATGATGTTAAAAATTGAGAACGTCGGAAGAACATCTGCTTGGCCGGGCTGCCGGAACGAGAAGAAGGAGGCCAGCTCGTCAGCTTCTTAGGAGCAATGGCTGCCACAAAAATGCGGGTCGAGCGGGCCCACCAGGTTGCAGTATGCATGCCCGAATCGGACCAGCATCCCCACCCGATCTTAGTGCGACTCCAGAGCACTGGGGAAGGATCCCCTGGCTATGGTATATAAAGGATCACAAATTATGTTTCTCCAAGACTTTTCTGTGGCCATGATCCACAAGAGGAAGGCCTTCGATGAAGTAAAAAGGAGGCTGAGGGACTTGAATATTCAGTACTCCTTAAGATATCCAACAATATTACTTTTCAGCCACAGAGGGTTCGTGTTTAATTTTGATTCACCGGAAAAGGCAAAGGACTTCCTGGACACCTTAAAATAGACTGGCTGGCACAAATAATATGGACAATAGTGTTCACTTAGTTTTCTCTGTGGTTTGCCTGGTTTACCTGGTTTTGGGGATTTTTTTTAATAGGTGGGGATCCCATTTTTTTCTTTCTCTCTCTTCTCCCTTCTTCCTCCCTTCCATCACCCTTTCTTTTATCATTTCCTTTCGTTTCTCTCTTTCAGTATGGGATTGGTTGGGGAGGGGGTCTATGGGGGAGGCGGGAGGATTATTTTTTTTACCAGGATTGCCTAGGGTCAAAGTATGAATAGGACAGGTTGAATGCCCATTTTTAATTTTCTTGTTGTATGATGTGTATAATCTTTTTTACTTTGTTTTGCCTGGGTTTGAGGTGCAGCTTCAGCTAAAAGGAGCCATGGAGGGGTTGATGGGTAGTATGAGTGCCCCCTGTGGACAACGGGGAGAGTCTCCTCTTATTTGTGTTGTATGTTGGTTCATTGTAGAAGTAGTTGTTATAAGTTTCGATTTGATAGTTTTGGTCGTTGTATTTTCAAGTTTATACAAACTGTTTGCTGTTTTCTCTTGGCATGCTATGAGTGGGGTTCATCCTCCCGGGGGGGGGAGTCATGAGTTGTTTCAGATGGCTATGGCTAACCGTTCATTTAAATGGTGTACCTGGAACATTAAGGGGAGTCATTCACCGACTAGGAGAAAAAAAGACACTTTCAAGCCTTAGAAAAGAAAGAGTCGATGTAGCCTTGCTGCAAGAAACACATCTAACTGATAAGGAGCACTTAAAGTTACAGCAGGGAGGGTTTGGACAGGTGTTTTTCTCATCCTTTAATTCAAAAGTAGAGGAGTTGGTATACTCATCCAGAAGAATCTCCCATTTCAGCTGTTAGAGCAAATTAAGGATGAATATGGCGGCTTATGATCCTTAAAGGTTTAATACGTGGAGAGGAGTATGAGATCTTGAATGTATATTGTCACCTGGCACGCCCCTTCAAATTTTTAATGGATGCACTTTCCAGGTTGATGGCCCTTGGGGCACGTCATACAGTTACAGGGGGAGACTCTAACTGACATACAGGCCCCAAAGTGGACTGGATGCTGAGGGGTCTTGCAGGTATGTCCCTGCAATCCAGGCAGTTGGTGGACCTGAACAGGGAGCTGGGGGTGGTGGATGTGTGGAGATGTTTTCACCCTGAGGGTAGGGATTTCACCTTTTTCTCTAAACTACTTAAGTGCTATACTAGGATTGACATGTTTTTTGCCCCATCTGCCTTTTTGAATTCTGTGCTGTCCTGCAGAATTGGGAACATAGCCATTTCTGATCATGCGGCACGGTACATGGAGGTTAAGGCCAATTGGCGCATGGATCCTTTCCTCCTGAAGGATAGCAAGTTTATTGAGTATTTTTTGTGGGAATTTAAAATTTTTTGGACATTAATTCGGGTAGGGCCAGTAATCTGTCGGTGCTCTGGGAGACTGCCAAGGCCTATGCAAGGGTTTGATTATTTCTTATTCGGCGACCCAGAAGCAGCAGAAGGGAGAGCAGCAGCATCTGCTGAAGGCTTGCCTGAAGGCAGATGAGACAGCCAGCTTTGACAGACTGTCTGTAACCAGGTTGCAGTGGATTACAGCCCTCAGGGCTACTCTGAATGCTGCACTCATCCAGACAGCAAAGAGGGAAATTTCCTTTGCAAAACAGAGGTTATTCAAGTAAGGTGATAAACTGGGTAGATATATCTAGTGTACCTGGTCAGAAAGAAGAATGCCCGCCAATCTAGCATATCCATTAGAGAGCGTGCTGGTAATCTCACTTGCGATTCCAAAAAAATTAATGCAGCATTCAGAAAGTTCTACTCTGAGCTGTACTGGTCAGAGAGCTGTGAGGACAGATTGATGAAGATGGAGTCATTTTTAAAGATCTTGGACCACCCAGGTGTAACTTCAGAGCAGGCGTCTCTTTTGAATGCCCCTCTAACAATCCAAGTGATATGGGAGGCAGCGAGGCAGCTCCAGACTGGTAAATCCAGATGGAGTTCAGAGTTTTATAAGGCGTTTATAAACATCCTGGCAGGGCCAATGTTGGATATGTACAATTATTTGTACAGTTAGGACTACCTCCCACCCTCTCTGAGAGAAGCAAATATTTCTCTTATTCTCAAGAGAGGGACAGCACCAGAGGATTGTACTTGGTTCAGGCCCATTTCATTATTAAGCATGGATTTTAAAATTTCGTCGAAAATGCTGGCGTTGAGGTTGGAGAAAGCTTTGCCCTTCATCGTAAAGGAGGACCATACAGGTTTTATTAGGGGCTGCAGGTCTTCTAATAATATTGGAAGGGTATTAAATATGGTTCAGGTATGCCAGCAAGGGTTGATTCTGGGCTTGGTAGTTCTCCCTGGATGCAGAGAATGCCTTTGATTGGGTGGATTGGCCATACCACTTTTATGTCCTGGAACGGTTTGGTCTTGGAGGGGTCTTTGCCAGGTGGGTGGCAGTGTTATACAGTGACCCTAAGGCAGCAGTTCTCACGAATGGTATAAGGTCTGACAGTTTTAGTATTGGTAGAGGCAGCCGACAAGGGTGCCCCCATTCCCTGTTACTATTTACATTGGTGATTGAGCTGTTGGCAGAGGCCATGCAGAGGGACCCCAATATAATTGCCCGGAAGTAGGATCAGGCAGGCATAAGATCAACCTTTATGCAGATGGTTAAAAATCACACAACACCAGGTTATAGTCCAACAGGTTTAATTGGAAGCACACTAGCTTTCGGAGCGACGCTCCTTCATCAGGTGATAGTGGAGGGCTCGATCCTAACTCAGAATTTATAGCAAAAATTGACAGTGTGATGTAACTGAAATTATACATTGAAAAACTGATTCTCTGTTATGCAGATGATGTTCTTCTCCTTCTAACTGACCCAACGATATCTGTGCTTTGTTTAATACAAATGATTAATCTATTTGGTTCTTTCTCAGGGTATAAAATCAATTTTATGAAGACAGAGGCCACGCCTGTGGGGGGTCTTAGAGTTTCCAATCTTGGGGGTGGAATCCAATTCTCTTTCAGGTGGTCACAGAGAGGTTTCCTGTATTTAGGCATTTTTATTACCCTAGCCTTTGATCAACTTTCTAAAGCTAGAGAAGATAAGATAGGACCTTCTGCACTGGGAAAATCTTCCGATATCCTGGTTGGTAGAATAAGCTCTGGTCAAAATCAATGTTCTTCCTCGTTTATTATATCCCAAGCGAATGCTCCCTTTGATGCTGCCTGGGCAAGCACTAGGGAGGCTTAACAGTTGGCTTGGATCTTTCATCTGGCGTCATAGGTGACCTCTTACTAAACTGGCCAAATTGCAGCTTCCGCAGGGGATGGGAGGTGTGGATTTCCCAGATTTTAAGAAATATCAATTAAGTTTCCGATTACCACATGTGGCTGACTGGGCTTGCCAGGACCAGCGGTCAATCTGGCGGGACATCGAGGCCTCCCAGACAAAATGTCCCCCTCATTAATTTGTTGTTTATGGACAAGATGAGGACTGTTATGGACCATTGCAGAAATCCGATTGTCCTTCACATGGTTAAAGCAGGGGGAATGATGCGACAAGGTGAGGGGAATTTACAAAAAAACTTCCCTTTTCACCCCCACAGTGCGAGTGTTAGAATTCCAGGCGGGATCGATGGATTCTGGCTTTAGGCTCTGGGAGTTTAGAGGAGTCTCCTGTTTGGGAGATTTATTTGGAGATCATGCTTCTTTCAAGCAGCTGAGACAGAAATATGACCTATCTAGGAGGGATCTCTTCCGTTACTTTCAGATTAGAGACTTTATACGGAAAAGAACTACATTAATGGTTAGTCCCTGTAAGTCGGATATGGAGAGGAGAGTACTTTGGTCCACGGGTACTCTCTCGGTCAGCACCCTCTATCATTTATTAGGAGGTAGTGTCTTGAAGGACATTGAGCAGCTGGGCAGAATCTGGACTCAGGAATTGGGGGTGGAGATCTCGTCAGAGGCATGGGAGGATATTTGGGAGAACGTAAGGAAGATTTTGATTTTCAATAGTACACAGGCTATGCAACTGAATGTACTCCACAGGGTTTATTTGGCACCGGAGGGGCTTGTGAAATTTAAGACAGGAGCATCCCCAGTGTGCCCCAAATGTAAAACAGATATTGGTACTCTTACTCATTGCTTGTGGTCATGCCACAAGCTTCGTAGGTATTGGGGTGCTATAGCGAGGGTTTTGGAAGGGGTCTTGGGAACCAAGGTCAAGGTAGATCCAGTGTCCCTTGTCTTGGGTCTGCCGAATCTCCCCTCTATGGATGCGCATGGGAAGAAACTGTTTAATATTCTTTCATTTTGTGTGAGGAAGAACATTCTGATGAGCTGGGTGTCAAAACATCCCCCAGGACTCTCAGTTACGGAGCACATCTCCCTGGACATCCTGGAGGGTGGCAAGGTGACTTGGTGGTTAGCACTGCTACCTCACAGTGCCAGAGACCCGGGTTCAATTCCCACCTCAGGCAACTGTCTGTGTGGAGTTTGCACATTCTCCCCGTGTCCAGGAAACTGGATCCATCAAAATTGCCACCCGAGTTGACAAGGTTATTAAGAAGGTGTATGGTGTTTTGGCTTTCATTAACAGGGAAATTGAGTTTAAGAGCTGTGAGGTTTTGCTGCAGCTCTATAAAATCCTGGTTAGATCACACTTGGAACTATGTCCAGTTCTGGTTGCCTCTCTATAGGAAGGACATAGAGGGTCTAGAGAGGGTGCAGAGGAGATTGACCAGGATGCTGCCTGGATTGGAGGACTTGTCTTATGAAGAGAGGTTGAGTGAGCTTGGGCTTTTCACACTGGAGAGAAGAAGGAAGAAAGGTGACTTGATAAAAGTGTACAAGGTAATGAGAGGCATAGATGGAGTAAATAGCCAGAGACTTTTCCCCAGGGCAGAAATGGCTGTCATGAGGGGTCATAATTGTGATTGGAGAAGGTATGGGGGGATGTCCGAGGTAGATTCTTTATTCAGAGAGTGGTGGGTGTGTGGAATGCAATGCCAGCGGTAGGACATTAGGGACATTTAAGCGACTGCTGGACAAGCACACGGACGATAGTAAATTGAGGGGTGTGTGGGTTAGGTTGATCTTAGATTAAGATAAATGCTCAGCACAACATCATGGGCTAAAGGGACTGTACTGTGCTGTACTGTTCTATGTTCAAAAATATTATTCTTGGAGCCACTTTTCTCCTTTTTCAAGCTGGATTAAAAAACTCCATTATATTATGGTCACTGCTAACTTGAGGCAATTTACTTTGAGGCAATTAATTAATCCTGTTGCGTGCCACAATACTAAATCCAACCTACTCTTTGGTTGAGTACACAGTGTGCTGCTAAGAAATTATCTTGATTGCATTCTACGAACTCTTCATTCAAACTGTCAGTGCCAATCTGATTTTTCCAGTTTGTACCAGGCTAAAATCACTCATTATTGCTGTTCCTTTTTCTTCTTGTGTACATTTTCATACCTTGTGGTTACTGTTAGCTGACCTGTAGAATGCTCCTGTTCCTTACCTCCACAAACCAATTCTACATCCTAATTTCCTAAACCAAGGTCACTTCTAACTATTAAACAAATGCCATCTTAGATTAAGCATGATACCCTTCCACCAATCTACTCTTCTTGAATGTCATTTATACCTCAAAATCCAAACATAATCTGTCACCTTGCAGCCATGTCTCTGTAAAGGCTATCAGACCATATATGTTTTCTTCGATGTGAGCTATCAGACTGTTTATAGAATCATAGAGTCACACAGCATGGAAATAGACTCTTCAGTCCAACCAATCCATGCTGACCACAATCCCAAACTAGTCCCACCTGCCTGCACTTGGCCCATATCCCTCCACACATTCCTTTTTCATGAACTTATCTAAATATCTTTTAAATGTTGTAACTGTACCTGCATCCACTGGAAGTTCATACTCCCACAGAAGAAAAAAATCAATAGTTATTTCAAACAATAGATTAAAAGCATATATGTGAATGAGTTCATGTATTTAAAATGGGTAATGTTACCATAGTGATTTAACAAGACAGTGTAACTAATACATTTAAGAATTACAGAATTGCATAATTACAGAACTAAACTACTGCTGTGAATGTATTTTTATCTATAAGCTAAATTTAAAGTACACGTTCCAGATTGAAAAAAAAATGTCTTGTTATTTCAGTATATAAGAAAAGATCCTTAATATGGAACAGCTTCCCTTTAATGCAATGTTGAGGTTTTCGATGTAGGCAGGAGCTCTATACGGGTTGAGGGAAATGAAGTAATAGAACAAATCAAAATGAACAAGTCCTACCTTGGAAAGTGTAGCAATCCATGACCATCTTTATACATCCATCTTAGCCCACTGTACTGGCAGCTTTGGGGTGAAATTTTCTCTTAGAAATTTGAAATAATTGTCCAAGATGGAACAAAGTGAATTAATTAATTGAATATGGTGTTGACTTGAGGTATTTTTGCAGTGGCTGCATAACCTATTTATTGATTTTTTAAATTCACTTATGGGATGTAGTCATCATTGGCTGGGCCAACATTTATTGTCCATCTTAGTTGCCTTGCTGAACTGCTGCAGTCCATGTGCTGTAGATTCACAATTCCCTTAGGAAGGGAATTCCAGGATTTTGACCCAGCACTGGCGAAGGAACGGCAAAATGGTTCCAACTCAGGATAGTGAATGTGTTGGAGGTGAGCTTGCAGGTTGTGGTGTTCCCATGTATCCCCTGCCCCCGTTATTCCAGATGGAAGTCATCGTGGATTTGGAAGGTGTGTCATATTTTGTTCTATAATGATCCTGTGAAGCATCTTGGGTTGTTTTATTGTGTTAAAGGTGGTAATAATAAGTATAAGGTGGTGTTGTAATGCATTAGACAGGCTTTGGAATGTCAGAACTAGGTGAGATAAAGACATTGACTGTGTTTTCCTTCCACATAACACATTGACTTTTCCACTGTCTGGGTGGACTCTGCATTTGGTCAGAAATCTATTTGGCTATGAGACCATAAGATATGCAGTTATAGAGTCATAGAGATGTACAGCATGGAAACAGACCCTTCAGTCCAACTCATCCATGCCAACCAGATATCCTAAATAAATCCAGTCCCATTTGCCAGCATTTAGCCCATATCCCTCTAAACCCTTCCTATTCACATATCTATCCAGATACCTTTTAAATGTTGTAATTGGATCAGCCTCCACCACTTCCTCTGGCAACTCATTCCCTACATGCACCACCCTCTGCGTGAAAAAGTTGCCCCTTAGTCCCTTTTAAACCTTTCCCCTCTCATCCTTAACCTATGCCCTCTAGTTTTCGACTCCCCGACCCTGGTTAAAGTCCTTGTCTATTTACCCTATCCCTGCCCCTCATGATTTTATAAACCTCTGTAAGGTTACTCCTCAGCCTCTGACACTCCAGGGAAAACAGCCCAGCTTATTCAGTCTTTCCCGATAGCTCAAACCCTCAAACCCTGGCAACATCCTTGTAAATATTTTCTGAACCTTTTCAAGTTTCACAATATCATTCCTATAGCAGGGACGCCAGAATTGCACACAGTATTCCAACAGTAACCTAAGCAATGTGCTTTACAGTCACAACATGACCATCCAACTCCTATAAACAAAGCGGGGTGGCATGGTGGCTCAGTGGTTAGCACTGCTGCCTCACAGTGCCAGGGACCCTGGTTCGATTCCAAATTCGGGCAACTCTCGGTGTGGAGTTTGCATGTTCTCCCCATGTCTGCATGAGTTTCCTTTGAGTGCTCTGGTTTCCTCCCACAATCCAAAGATGTGCAGGTTAGGTGAATTGGCCATGCTAAATTGCCTGTAGTGTTCAGACACGTGTGGGTTAGGTGCATTAGTCAGGGGAAATAGAGGATAATAGGGTAGGGGACTGGGTATGGGTGGGTTACTCTTTGGAGGGTCAGTATGGACTTGTTGGGCTGAAGGGCCTGTTTCCACACTGAAGGGATTCTATGATTCAATGTGCTGACCAATAAAGGAAAGCATTCTAAACGCCTTCTTCACTATCCTATCTACCTGTGATTCCTCTTTCAAGGAACTCTGAATCTCTTGCTCAACAACACTCCCCAGGACCTTGCCATTATAGGAACAGAATTGGGCCATTTAGCCCATTGAGTTTTCTCTGCCATTCAATCATTGCTGATATGTTTCTCAATTCCCTTCCTTGCCTTCTCTCTGTAAGGAGAAAGTGAGGACTGCAGATGCTGGAGATCAGGAAGAAGGGCTCATGCCCGAAACATCGATTCTCTTGCTCCTTGGATGCTGCCTGACCTGCTGCGCTTTTCCAGCAACACATTTTCAGCCCTTCTCTCTGTAAGCTTTGATTCTCTTGCTAATCAAAAACCTCTCAATTTCTGTCTTAAAAATTCTGAATGCCTTGGCCTTCCCAGCCTTTTGCCTCAATAGGTTCCACAGATTAATCACTCTGTGGCTGAAGAAATTCCTCCTCACCTCATTTCTAAAGAGTTGCCCCTTCATTCTGAGCCTGTGTTCTTGGGTCTTAGTCTCACCTACTAGTAGAAATATCTTCTTCCTGGACCCTCTATCCAGGCCTTTCAGTACCCTGTAAGTTTCAATTAGATATTCCCCCACCCATCCTTCTAAACACCATCGAGTACAGACCCAGAATCCTCAGCCACTCCTCATAGAACATAGAACATAGAACATAGAACAATACAGCACAGAACAGGCCCTTCAGCCCACGATGTTGTGCCGAACATTTGTCCTAGCTTAAGCACCCATCCATGTACCTATCCAATTGCCGCTTAAAGGTCACAAAGATTCTGACTCTACCACTCCCACAGGCAGCCTCGTACGACCTATTCTCCATTCCAGGCAACATCCTGGTAAATCTTCTCTGCACCCTCTCCAAAGCTTCCATATCTTTCCTAAAGTGAGGCGACCAGAACTGCACACAGTACTCCAAATGTGGCCTAACCAAAGTCCTGTACAGTTGCAACATCACTTCACGATTCTTGAATTCAATCCCTCTGCTAATGAACGCTAATACACCATAGGCCTTCTTACAAGCTCTATCCACCTGAGTGGCAACTTTCAAAGATCTATGAACATAGACCCCAAGATCCCTCTGTTCCTCCACCTCACTAAGAACCCTACCGTTAACCCTGTATTCCGCATTCTTATTTGTCTTTCCAAAATGGACAACCTCACTCTTGGCAGGGTTGAACTCCATCTGCTACTCCTCAGCGCAGCTCTGCATCATATGTAAGTCTCTTTGCAGCCGACAACAGCCCTCTTCACTATCCACAACTCCACCAATCTTCGTATCATCTGCAAATTTACTGACCAACCCTTCGACTCCCTCATCCAAGTCATTAATAAAAATTACAAACAGCAGAGGACCCAGAACTGATCCCTGCGGAACTCCACTTGTAACTGGGCTTCAGGCTGAATATTTGCTATCTACCACTACTCTCTGACTTCGACCGGTTAGCCAGTTTTCTATCCAAGCCTATGACAAGCCTACATGATCATTCCTGTAAATCTCATCTGGACTCCCTCCAAAGCCAACCTTCCTTAGATCTTGGGGCTCAAAGGCTGCTCCCGATATTTCAAATGGGGTCTGACTAGAGCTCTATAAACATGGGAATCAGGTCTGCAACCAGTTAGTGGTAATATTAGAATGGAACATAAATGTTATGAATATTATGAGCCCAAACCTGCACTTTCTCCAGTTAAGCTGATGAAAGGCTGTCAAAAGTGAGTTCATCACAGACAATGATTTCTACTGGTGCACTCACTTTCCCCAGATACTTTTTCCAGCATCTTTAACCGATATTTCAGCTCTGAATATTTCACCCACTTTATGATACTGTCGTGCTCACAGCCACAACATATTTCTCTGTTTGTGTTCATGCAGGTGTTCAAATCATACAATGGATCTAATGATTTTCTATAATTTTGTTGCACCCTTTAAATTCCATCCAAATTCTTTCCACAGGTATTTCAAAGTGAATAAGCTCCCGAAACAATAGGTGAAGAAAACTCAAAGGTCAGAGACAACCTGTAATGATATGGCAATTTAAGTTTACAAGTACCCTTAGGCTGTTGTCATGCATTGATGTATTATACTATAAAAAATTTACTTTCAATGTAAAGTTTAGTGATAAAAATCTGAGGCTTTTTATCTGAGGTTTAAAAGGAAATAAGGCAGAAGGAGGTGATCACTAGCAAAGAAAAGTAACCATTAGCCATCAAAAGTGATAACTAAGTATCAAAAGCAATCATTAGACATAAAGTGATCATTATTCCACCCCACCCACAGACTGATCCATAGCCTATATCCCATACCATGGACACCCAATCTCTCATTTACACTCACTCAATCCATTCTCTCATTCATGGTATCCCACGTGACCTGTCGTAACTGCACCTCATGGTGGGACCTTTATAGCAGTGAGAGTCACTCCATATGGAACCCTTATGTTATGAGAGCCAGTGTTTGCAGAACCCATACTTCAGTGAGAGTCAATGCATGTGGAGCTTGTACTCCAGTGCAAGTCAATGCGTTTGGAACTCATACTCTAGTCAGAGTCAATGCATGTGGCACTTGTACCCCAGTGAAAGTTAATGCATGTGGAACCCACAATCTAGTGAGAATCAATGCGTGTGGAACCCATACCCCAGTGAGAGTCAATGCATGTGGAACCCTTACTCCAGTGAAAGTCATTGTGTTTGAAACCTGTACTCCAGAGAGAGTTAACGTGGGTGGAACCCGTACCCCAGTGAGAGTCAATGCGAATGAAACCCATATTCCAGCGAGAGTTAGTGTATGTGAAACCCATACTCCAGTGAGAGTCAATGTGTGCAGAACTTGTACCCCAGTCAGAGTCAATATGTGTGGAACCTGTACCCCAGTGAGGGTCAATGTGTGTGGAACTGTACCCCAGTGAGGGTCAATGTGTGCGGAACCTGTACCCCAGTGAGGGTCAATGTGTGTGGAACTGTACCCCAGTGAGGGTCAATGTGTGTGGAACTGTACCCCAGTGAGGGTCAATGAGTGTGGAACTGTAACCCAGTGAGAGTCAATGTGTGCGGAACCTGTACCCCAGTGAGGGTCAATGTGTGTGGAACTGTACCCCAGTGAGGGTCAATGTGTGCGGAACCTGCACCCCAGTGAGAGTCAATGTGTGTGGAACTGTACCCCAGTGAGGGTCAATGTGTGTGGAACTGTAACCCAGTGAGGGTCAATGTGTGCGGAACCTGCACCCCAGTGAGGGTCAATGTGTGTGGAACTGTACCCCAGTGAGGGTCAATGTGTGTGGAACTGTACCCCAGTGAGAGTCAATGTGTGTGGAACCCGTTTCCAAGTGATAGTCGATGCATTTGGAAGTCATACCCCAGTGACAGTCAATGCGTGTGGGACCTATATCCCAGTGAGAATCAATGCATATGGAACCGATGGTGGTAAACCTCATCTTCCTGAAAGTTGCATTTTTTCCAGTCCCCTGAGTGAGTAAGAGAAATTGGAATATACCCAACCCCTCACACCACCATGCGAAAAGATTTGTTGATTCTTGTATTTATCCTTAGGCTTCCCTGTATGTCAGTCTCAGAGGAACCACTTAGATTCTGAAAAGGAGGGATATGAAATGGCTATGGCAGGAATCCAGTAAACTACTGCCTTCATGACATGATTGGTCAAGGCATCTTATTGGGATTGATCAGAATTGATGAGGTGAGACACTGGAAAAAAAAGTTGGAGTAGGTTGGGTCATGTTTGTTCTCTCATTGTTTTATGCGCTAACGCTCTGATTAACAATATATGTAATGCTTCTGTATAGCATTGTCAGCGGGATCTTACAGGGATCTGAGGAACGAGGGCTGAGGTGAGATTTCTGGCAGACTCGGGTGGGAAATGAGGTGTGGTTGGGGACATTTCACGCCATCCTTTACACTGTTGCGGAGCGGCGAGGTGAGTTCCTCGCAAGGCAGCAGATAGTTTTCAATTCAGGTGTACTAGAGATTGTTAAATTTTGTTAACAGCCATGCTCATCACATTAATTTCCAGCTTCTTAATTTACTAGATGCATCAAATGAATCATACTTCTTCTCCAGTATGATCAATACATGATCAATATGATCTGAGATTCTGAAGAAGAGTCATACCAGACTTAAATGTTAACTCTTTCTCTCTCACACTGAAGATGCTGAAAGGCCTAATGAGTTTCTCCATCATTCTATATGCTTGTGGCAGTCGATTTGCATAATTTATCATCAAATGAAATCACACAATGTTCAAGTAATGTCTCTTATGATTATTTAGAATACTCTAGTTATCTTCAATATGGAAGTCAGAGAGGGTACTTCATGACTTCAGTCAGGCTGTGAAAGACCTCCATTTTCCTCAGCACTAAATAGCACTTCATGGCACGATCCATGGGCACCAGCCGCACTCGTTCCCTCATCCACAGATATTGACATCCAGCATTAGCCAACATCTCTCAACCATCATGGCACCTCTCCAAACTACTTGTTTGCAGCTCAGGAAGACCCACTGTTAACTAAAATTGAAAGGCTGCAATGAAGACACTATGTGCAAGGACAGGCACCCAGCTCACAGATCGGATGAGGCTGCCACTCAGGGATTCTTGCTTACCCACTTAGCACCTACTTTGCCCTGTCATGCCTGTCACCACATTGGCACCTCAGCCAGAGCCAAAGGTTATCAGTACTGCCATATTGATTTGCCCTTTTGCACAAACACATGGACAGGCAGCTTGTCAAGCTGGTCAGTCAGAATCTGCCAGAGGTAGGAGTGTGAAACATGATGTAACATTAATTTAGCATCGACAGTAGATGTCAGCAGCATGGCAAACACACCACAAAAAAGACATTACTTGAACATTGTGTGATTTCATTTGATGATAAATTATGCAAATCGACTGCCACAAGCATATGGAATGCTGGAGAAACTCATTAGGTCTTTCAGCATATTCAGTGTGAGAGAGAAAGAGTTAATATTTAAGTCTGGTATGACTCTTCTTCAGAATCTCAGATCATATTGATCATGTACTGATCATACTGGAGAAGAAGTATGATCAATTCTGAAGAAAAGTCATACCAGAGGCAAATTTTAACTCTGTTTCTCTCTCCACAGAAGCTGCCAGACCTGCTGAGTTTCTCCAGCATTCTCTGTGTTTGTTTCAGATTTCCAGCACCAGCAGTATTTTGCCTTTATTCAGCTGATTGCGACTTTTCTTAGCTAATGATAGCTGAAAGGTTGCTTTTGAGTGCAATTATGTCAATGATGGTTCACCAGTACTTCTGTGCTCTGATTACTACAAATCAATACAAGTGATGGACTGTTGAATGTTCTAATGTCAAAATTTCCAGGTTTATAATGTGGAATGTAAATGTCAGTTTGATTGAATGGCCAGTTTCTGAGTTCGATTTCTACACAATCTGCTATGTCCTAAAAACAATTTCCCCTGTAAAATATGAAGTAAGAGACTACATTCAGATGCTGGTTCTCAAAGTAAAGCAAGTTTAGAAAGCAAGCCTTATAAGTGTTGCATCGTCAGGAGGCTCTGATGTAATCGAGGGACCTACTTGTAGAATCCTGCCACTTCAATGAAATGCTAAGTGAACATCTGAATTGAGTAAAAGGAACAAGAGAAGCTATAAGGGTTTTTTTTAACATGAACTATTTGAAGGTTCTTTTAAAGTTTAAAAATCCCTCTTGCTGCCCTACAAACATACAATTTGTTTCTTAATAAATTTTAGATGAAATTTTAGCCCTACCTGATTTGATTCCAACAATATTTCTCATTTTCAAGTAACAGCCTTGATATATGTTTTGAAAGTAATCGTGTCACAAGCAATTGCTGTTCTGTTCAAAATAATTATTCTGACCCTAATTTGACTTTTAATTGTTCAAAAGAACAATCTCACAGGTTCTGATAGATATCATATCACCATTTGGCTTAAGCACCTCCCAATTTAAACAAAGCACCATTTAAACTTGCCAGAGAAATTTCAAACCCAATTTTTTGCTAAATGGTGCTGAGCCCAACAGCAGCCCAGTGCCACATTGAAGAATGAATTCTTTCTTTAATTTCTGCCTTGCAACAGCCTCTTCAATTATTCCCTTAGACTGTAACTATTCTTTGAGATATTACCGCTTTGATTTGACCTGTAATTGTAATTGGCAAAAGAAGCAAAAATAGAATGAGACACAATGTCCTTTCCAGCACTGAGGAACTGGGTCTGGAATGACTAAGGTGGAAGTGATTTCAACTAATTCATTTAGAAATGAATTCGTTTATGGAAAAGGCACAATGTGCAGGGTTATGAGGAGAGGGCTGAAGAATTAACTGAAACGTTCATTTGTTGGGCGAATTTAAGTATGATGAGCTGACGGCCGCCTCTGTGCTGTCTGTGATTGAAGTAATGAAGATTTGCATTTGGCAAAATTGAGCTATCCAAACATTTGCTTGTAAACTCTTGTAAACACTTTCTTTTCACTCCCCACAAGTTCCCCTCCAAAGGTTTTTTTCCTTGTGTATAAAATATGATGAAATTGAATGATTTCTAACAGCCCCTTTTAGAGATGTACAGAACGGAAAGAGACCCATCAGTTCAGCTCGTCCATGTCAACCAGATATCCTAAATTAATCTAGTCCCATTTGTCAGCATTTGGCCGAAATCCCTCTAAACCTTCCCATTCATATACCCATCCAGATACCTTTTAAATGTCGTATTTGTACCAGCCTCCAGCACTTTCTCTGGCAACTCATTCCATACACACACTACCTTCTGTGTGAAAACGTTGCCCCTTCGGTCTATTTTAAATCTTTCCGCTCTCACTTTAAACCTATGTCCTCTAGTTAATTAGAATTCCTACACTGTGGAAACAGGACATTAGGTCCAATAAGTCCACGCTGATCCTCTAAAGAGCATCCCACCCAGACCCATTCCCCTATATATCTCCTGACTAATGCACCTAACTTGCACATCCCTGAATACTATGGGCAATTTAGCTTGGGAAGCTTAGTTTGGCCAATTCACCTAACCTGGACATCTTTGGATTGTGAGAGGAAACTGGAGCACCTGGAGGAAACCCATGCAGATATGGGGAGAATGTGCAAACCCTACACAGACATTCACACGAGGCTGGAATCCAACCTGGGTCCCTGGCGCTGTGAGGCAGCAGTGCTAACCACTGAGCCACCCCACCCCAATGGTTGGATAGTTGTGGACTCCCCCACTCCAGGGAAATGACCTTGTCTATTTATCCTATCCATACCCCTCATGATTTTATAAACCTTTATAAGGTCACCCCTCAGCCTCCGACGTTCCAGGGAAAACAGCTCTAGCCTATTCAGCTTCTCTCTATTGCTCAAATCCTCCAACCCTCACAACATCCTTGTAAATATTTTCTGAACCCTTTCAAGTTTCACAACATCCTTCCTGTAGGAAGACTAGAATTGCACACAATGTTCCAAAAGTGCCTAACCAATGTCCTGTACAGCTGCAATAAGACTTCTCAACTCCTCTACTCAAACCTTTGACCAATAAAGGCAAGCAGACTAAACATCTTCTTCGCCTTCACATTTACCTAAACTAAACTCCATCAGCATTCCTCAGCCCATTGGCCCAGCTGATCAAGATCTTGTTGTACTCTGAGGTAACCTTCTTCTCTGTCCACTATACCTCCAATTTTGCTGTCATCTGCAAACTTACTAACTGTACCTCTTATGCTCACAGCCAAATCATTTATATAAAAGTCAAAAAGCAGTGGACCAAACACCAATCCTTATGGCATACCACTGGTCACAGGCCTCCAGTCTGAAAAGCAACCCTCCACCACCACCCCCTGTCTTATACCTACAAGCCAGTCCTGTATCCAAATGGCTAGTTCTCCTGTATTCCATGTCTTACTAACCAGTCTACTATGGGGAACCTTGTCGAAAACCTTACTGAAGTCAACTATTGTTCTATTGGGTCACAGAACCCAAAACGTTGACTCTGAATTCTTTCCACAGTTGCTGCTAGACCTGCTGAGCTTTTCCAGCAATTTCTGTTTATTTTGCCTGTTTTTTTGCACAGGCCCAAATAAACCAGCTGTGCTGACAGCAATCTTCATATTGCCTTTAATTAGAAAATGATCACACAGCACTTCACTGAATAAAACAGCTCTCTGTCCTTTTGAGCGATGTGGGTGCTGACCTGATTGTAGAGATGAACTTTGTGGAAGAGAGCTGAAGAAGATGGGGGGACAGGGAAAGGAGGGAAGGAAGTTTGGTCTTGCTGAGTGAGGAATTAGCTGGAGACAATATGGTCAACTGCTTGCAAGCTCCTGCTTGCAGATTTAATTTCCCTATTTCCTACAATCGTTCTATGCTTTTTAAACTTAATAGCATATTTTCACCTGTACCTGTGTTTTTGTTTTTGCTGCTGATTACCTATTATTTACTATCTTTGCTATTTAACTCTGTGATCTGCCTGTATCGCTCGCAAGACAAAGCTTTTCATTGTGCCTCGGTACACGAGACAATAAATTCAATTAAATTCAATTCCAGTATATACTTGGTGCTTTGAATGGGGCTTAATCAAATGCAATAAGTTGTCATTACTTATTATTCCAAATAGGGGAGGTGATGGCCTAATGGTATTATTGTCAGACTGTTGATCCAGACAATATTCTGGGGACCAGGGATCAAATCCTGCCATGGCTGATGGTGGAATTTGAATTCAATTTTTAAAAGTCTGCAATTAAGGATCTAACAATAACCAAGAATCTATTGCTGATTGTTGGAAAAACCCATCTGGTTTACTAATGTCTTTTAGGGAAGGAAACTGCCATCCTTACCTGGTCTAGACTATATGTGACTCCAGACCCAGGGCAATGCAGTTGACACTTATCTGTCCTCTGGGCAATTAGGGATGGGCAATAAATGCTGGCCTAGCCAGTGATGCCCACATCCCATGAATGAATGGCTTTTTTAAAAATTCAGTGGGAGAACTGGGTGCACATTCCTTCCAGTCTGACATATGACTCACTTTACACGAAATGGTACGAGGGGAGAAACAAGTTTTTTTTTCTAAAACGGACACTTGGAAATGAAGTCTTGATCATACTAGAGCACTGTTCTGAGGTAAGCAGGAGAAGTCAGACCACTAAACGTCTTTGGCAAGTAGAGTTCCCTTGGCAAACCTTTGAGGGGCAGCCTGCACGCGAGAAAAATTAAGTTCAGTAAAATGCAGAAGTCCTGGTTCTGGGATTCAACATGAATTTCCACTGCTTTCCCGGGAGGTTCTTTGTGATTTTTCGACCTCAGCCAAACAGATTATTGCTCAGCTTTCTGAAGACCTCTTTGAAAAGCAGCCCTCTTCCTCTATTTTTTTTCTCTCCCCCTCGCTCTTTTCCAACTAGATGAGCAACTGGTTTCCTGTGTTTCAGCACAGCCGGCAATGACGTGGCTGGTGTGAATATGCAGATTGTGGCTCTGGGGCTGCTGAGAGGGCAATGCTACGTGCCTGGGTGATTTAAAAAGCAAACGGAGTCTCCATCTCTCCAACCAGCCTGCTCCATTAAGACAGGCACACACACATATACATATACACATACATACATAGATACAGACACACAGTGGGGACTGGTAGGGAGAGGAAGAGAGATTCTGTCCAAACCGCTCCTCATCCCAACATGTCAGGCAACAAGAAGCTGTGCACGGTAAGACAATGGGGGAGTATTTGTTTTATTTGGGGCGGGAGGGGGTATTCACGTTCAGCTGCCGGATGTGGCAAGGCGTTCTGCTGAAAGTTCTTCGGTTTGTGGAGCTCTCAGACAGTTATTCCCCGTCCAGCTTTGTTTACGAAGTGCCAGCGTGCTCCACCGAAGGCGCACCGGACCCACAGGTCTTCAGCAACAGCCTGCCTCGGGTTGTTTTAGACTGGGAGCTGAGACAGGAAAAAGAAATTGGCAACTTTTTTTGCGGATGCATCTGAGTACAACAGAGGACTTATTATGTGTACCATATATATTTATGATAACGCAGTGTGAATACAGGGATTAATGTGAATGTGTTTATGTTCAGAACAATGTTGGTTTGAATAGACTTTCAATGCATTAAATGTGAATATATTTAAGAATAGCAGAATAGTGTTGATGTCAAAATACACAACAGAGCAACATTCGTTTCTGAAAGTTGATTAACACTGTACCTTGTTCAGTACAGCCAGTGATCTGAACAGGTCAGTACTTCGTTAAGAATATGTCGGTGTCCATTACCTAGGCTGGTATTATCAACACAAAGTTGCTATTTGGAATAATTTCTATGCACAGATTGTGCTTGTCTGATCTATGTAGGGTGTAATTTGTATTCCCATGCACACTGCAACAAACATTGATTGTGCGTTATGAATAGTGGCTCATTCATGAATGCAAACCTTTCATAGTTTAGGATGAAATCAGACCTATTCCCCAGTGATGTTGGGACTTTTGGTATTTCTTTCCATGGATACCAAGTAGAGATTGGCTGGTGGTTAGCTACCTACTGACAAGGGGACTCATCAAGGGAAAAAATGAAGTACTTGTATAAGGGGAAAAGAAACTATGCTAAACTATAGTTTTTTTAAAATGTGAGACAGTGCTGGTTTGCCAACAGTCAGTATGGACAGTGTATCATTGTGGTGAAGCAGACAGGTCTCCTGTCTGGTGAAAAAACACTTGTCAAGAAAGTTTTACCCTTTACAATGTGCTATTCAGATCTACGGTTGTAACATGCTCTAGTTAGTTTCTCGAGTGCATTTTATCAGCCCACAGCTGAAATGTGTGTACAGTGTTTCCATTCTAACATGCCTTGGTAGGAAGGAGGGAAATAGATTTTAATTCAGCTTCTGCAAGTACACAACATGGTTTAAAAGACCATTCCATATGGTGATAAAGCATTTCTTTGAGAGCTGAAGATGCTGTCTAACTGTGGTTTTTCAATTCTTTGATCAGCCTTATTGCTGAGAAAGAGAACTCCCATCTCTTTTTGAACTGGTCATTCAGATTTAAACACTTGATTGAAAATTTGGAAACACCCACAGAGATGTATTCTTATGATCAGAGGATGCAAATTAGCAGCAGCAGCAGCAGCAGGAGGCCATTGGGCCCCTCGATGGAGCTTCACTACTTGTAGCTGACCCAATTGTGGCCCCAACTCCATATTCCCATCAACAATCTGTTTTTTGAAATCTCTCCTCTACTGCAGTGGGAAAGGGAGTTTCAAAGACTCACGAGCATCTTGAGAGGAAAAACAACTCTTGTCTCTGTGTTAAATGGGAGACTCCTTGAGAGGAAAAACAACTCTTGTCTCTGTGTTAAATGGGAGACTCCTTTTTTAAACTGTGCCCTTTAGTTCTCACAGCTCCCAAAGGAGACACATTCTTTTGGCATCTAACCTGTCGAGTCCTCAATGACCTGTATGTGTCAATACTGTCACCTCTCATTCTTCCCAACTCTACTGGATGCAGGCCCAGCCTGTCCAATCTTTCTTCTTACTGGGTAGCAGGAGAATAACCTTCTCTCCTTGAACTGTTCCTAGCTCATTTATATCCTTTCTTAAATTAAGCTGAACATTTACACAGTATGCCAGAATTTCTAATTACTAAGTGGAGTTCACATCCCTCTCTTTGCAACCCATATTGAGGTACTGAATTCAGGCTGGATACAATACCACCAGAGAGCCCTGGAAGGTGCTCCAATGTATACATGCCAAAGACGATTAAAACTTGCCTGAAGCCAAGCAATAGCCTCATAACTTGCTGAGTTTAAGTTGATTAGTTAGCCATTGTGGACAGGACAATCTTTTGGAATATGCGGCACTGGTTGTGTCTCTCCCCAAGTGGAGAAGGGGAGTTTCCAAGATTGGAAGTTGGCTGTAGAATTATATTTTACCACAATGTGTAGAGTAGCCCTGAATTACCATCACTATAATGTCAGTCTCTTGGGTAACTAAGCCAGATTCATTCACTCGGAGCAGTACCAACCACAACTGAAAGCATACAAGCAACCTGGTGACTCTTGTTTTTCAAAATAAAATCTTTAATCCTTCATCAATTGTACGAGGTGCGCATGAATTTAGAAGGTGGATTTGCCAATCCAGTATATGTATTTAACTGTTTGTTGTGCTGGTTGTAAAGAATTTGGGCGGTCAGATTTTCTTAAATAAAAGCAGAAGGTGCTAGATAAACTTGGTCTGACAGCATCTGTGGAGTGAGAACCAGAATTGATGTTTTGAGAGCAAAATTACTCTTCATTGGAATTGAAGAGGGATGGAAAGGGGTATCGCAAAAGCAGGTAAGGGAAATGTTAAGACAATGAGGGGGATTAGATATCGTAGATCAAAGGGAGTAATACCAGGTGTACTAAGAAAGAGCAAAAGTTCAAAGTGTTAATAGCAGAGTAAGATCAACTTTGACTGAAAGTAAAAGCATGAAAACAAAATGCAAACACTTGGTTGTAGTGGTGTGTTTGGAGTATGGATAAAATATCAAAATGGAACACAGAGTTCATGGTTTGAAGGAGCTGAACGCAGTGCTGACTCCAGATCGTTGTAAGATTCCTAATCAGAAATGAGGTGCTGTTCCTCCTGCTTAAGTGGGCTTCACTCGAATGCTGCAGCAGAAATGCAAGCGAGAGAGCCAGAAGGTTTTCTTATGTTTTTATCAAGGTGAAAGGTCAAATCTAATACTCTTAAGCTGACCACAGTTAAAAACAATCTGAGTCCCAAACTGCAACACGTGGACTCTAAGTACACACACGCAATTGCAGATTCAAAATATAGGTATGCAAAATTAGCCAAATTCTAAATTTGCAAGCAAGTGTTAGCTAATGGCCGGTATCCTGATCCTCTTTTAATTTGCAAGTTTTCAGTTCTCAACTTGGGTGATGTTTCCAAAAACAATTAGAATGTTTCTCTTCCTTTTGAAGACATTGCTGTAGAGATTCAAAGGCTTCTCCTGTAGTAGAATCCGCTGTCAACAATGTAGACACAATGCACAGTTCAGACAGATCTCAAAGCTTAAACTGATAGTAGCTTGTGATAAGGCAACAGCTTGCTCACCTATTTCTAGGTATGGAAAAGGCAGTAGCTATGAGGTAACTGGCTTTCAAATTGCAAGTCACGATCTTGAAGAGCATCTCATAATAATCCCATCCAACGGTTGATCACTCTCTTACCTGGAACAAAGTGTGGCTCAAGGAGCCCCAGAAAGATTGAAGTTTATTGGCATTGGGGTGATGGAGGGGCAGGTGGACCTTCCATTGGTGAGAGTCATGCCAAGCACAAAAGAAAATAGTACTTGTTTCGACGGGTGTTCATCAGGACAGTGTTGTAGGTTCAAACATCTCCAGCTGCTTCATCAATGACCTTCCAACCAAAATAAATCAGCAACAAGAGCTGAGCAACAACCAGCTGATAACATTCATGCCATGTGAATGCCAAGCAATCGCCACTTTGCACAAGGGATCTGATTATCTCTGTTTAACATTCAGTGGCATTATTGGTGCTGAATCCATCACTGTAAAACATCCTGGTGATCACAGTTGATCAGAAGCTTAACCGTCTAGTCACCTAAATGCTGTGACTTCAAAAGCAGCTTGAGGTTAGGTACCTGCCAACTGATTCCGCAAAGTCATTCCACCAACTGTAGTGCACAGGAGAGTGATTTTATTCTCTCCACTTCTTGGATGAATGCAGTTCCAAGAACTCTCAAGAAGCTAGACATTATTCATCAGCATAGTCAACAGCTCCGCCGTTTCCGCCTACTACAAACCGACCTCACCACCGGAGATATATATCCCTCCTCACCCCCATCTGTGTTTCGGAGAGACCACTCCCACCGCGACTCCCTTGTCAGGGCCACCCTACCTCTCCCCCGACCCCCCCCCCCCCTCCCCACTAACCTACACTCCATTTCCGGCACCTTTCCCTACCGCCTGCAGAAAGTACAAAACCTGCTCCTCACCTCCATCCAAGGCCCCAAAGGATCCTTCCTCATCCAGTATAAAAATTACCGGTACTTCCACATGTCATCCACTGGATCCACTGCCCCCAATGTAGTCTCCTCTAACTTAGGGAGACAGGACGCCAACTTGCAGATCGTTTCAGAGAACATCTCTGGGACACCTGCACTAACCAACCCCACTACCCCGTGGCTGAACACTTTAACTCCCCCTCCATTCTGCCAAGGACATGCAGGTCCTGGGTCTCCTCCATCACCAAACCCGAACCACCCGATGTCTGGAGGAAGAACACTTCATCTTCTGCCTTGGGACCCTCCAATGTGGATCAATGTGGATTTCACCAGTTTCCTCATTTCCCCATCCCCACCTTATCTCAGGCCCAATCTTCCAACTTGCCACCACCCTCTTAAACAGGCCTACCTGTCCATCTTCCTTTCCACCTATCCACTCCACCCTCCTCTCTGACCCATCACTTTCACCCCAACCTTCATCTACCTATTTGCATTTTCAGCTACTTTCCCCCCAGCCCCACCACCTCCTCCCATTTATCTTTCAGCCCCCTTGGCCCACAAGCCTCATTCCTGATGAAAGACTTATGCCCGAAATGTCGACTCTCCTGCCCCTCAGATGCTACCTGATCAGCTGTGCTTTTCTAGCGCCACATTCTTTGACACTAGCATCTGCAGTCCTCACTTTCTCACGGTCAACATCCCCCACTCACTATTTTAAATAAAGTTGCTCTGCAGCAACTCACTAAGACCTTTACATAAGCAACTAGCATAGCTGCAATCTCTGTCAACTAGAAGGACAATGGATGCAGACTATTGAGAACGGCACCACTGTAAGAGTCGCACACAGTCCTGACTTGAAAAGATCAATGTGTCTTCATGGTTGCTGGACTAAAATTGCAAAACTACATGCCTCCACCATGTAGATTGTAGGAGCTCAAGGCAACTGCCCATTACCACCCATTTAAATGCAGTTAGGAATAGGCAATAAATATTGGCTGCTCACATTCCACATCTGAGTAACTTAATTTGCAAAAAGGTGAGGATTTGTTGCACAAATGTGGATTGTATTCCCTTGAATTTGAGTGGTGATCTAAGCGATGTGTTGGTAATGTTTAAAATGAATCAATAAAATCAGTAAAGAGCAGGGGCCAGTTAGATTCTGTCAACAGGAGCATGGTGCCTAATAATGGGTTTAAATCCTTGACTGGCTGCACTTGGCTACCTCTTATTGACGGTGCAGAGAAGTGTGGTGTATAATTAGCAACCATTGGACAATGAGAATGCAATGTGCAATGTATAGGAGGTGGAAAAGCTATTGCTAATAATAAGGCATTCCAGAAATTCAGAGCAATTTTAGCATCTTCATTGTCATTGGTTCTTCCACCACCTACATATTTCTCCATGGCAACCCAGAAGAAGACTTCTAGAATGCTACATTTTCTTCAAATGTTGATTGAAAATAGCCCTCAATTGGGAGAAGCAAATGATGCACTTCTCTCCAAGCTTTCTGCACTGCAATAATTTCAAAACTATTTAACTTGTGTTTCCCAACCACTCCCGCACTTGCAATCTTCCAAGTGCAGTACAGTATTAGCTCATGTAACGATCAAGGTTAATGCAAAGAAAATTCTTTTTAATTGGAGGATTATGGTAGCTACATTTTCATTAGTCTAACCAATGAATGAACTCATCGCGATCAGTCTGGTGTGTCACTTCCCTTTGGAAAGCTCTGAACTAAGTACTTTTTATAGTCCCTTTATTAGGAGTGCTTTGTAGCAAATGAGCCTGATTAACTCGGGAGGGTCATGATAATCATGTTAGTGTGGAGCACTCCATATCAGAAACCAGCCGGCTATACAAAAACATGCTGCATACACCACCCCCACACCCAATGCAATCACACACCTACACACCAATCTGTGTACACCCCCTGTTTGTTTATAGCAGACAATGAATCAGCTGGTCTCATTGCTGACCAAATGAACTTTGACTCCAGTATCTTCATTTTTCTCATCTTGCTCATTTTTCTCCATCTTGATGTTTGCATGTTTTAAATGATATGATATTAATGGTGTTTGGATATATACATGGTCTACACAAGCCTGACTTCGATTTTCAAGGTAACAGCCTTATCTTGAAGAAACAGGTACATACACACACACACCAAAATATGACCTTTGCCCCTAAAGCAGCTTTCATTTAACTATTGAGCATGTTATGGACCAGGCCAGACTCCCTCAAAACATTTCAAGAAGGTAGCCCAGACCTTAACTTTTCTGGTTGTTTTAAGCAGGTGTACAGTGGATATTCCAGGAGCAATGCAGCTGGCCCAACCACTCAGTTTTAAACAAGACAGAATTTATTTGCATACAGACAAATGAAAACCAAATTTGGAATCACATAACTATTTGAAAACCCAACCAGCAGGAAAACGCAACCTAACAAAGAATTGTTCCAAATACTTG
Organism: Chiloscyllium plagiosum; assembly: GCF_004010195.1. Lineage (NCBI taxonomy): Eukaryota > Metazoa > Chordata > Chondrichthyes > Orectolobiformes > Hemiscylliidae > Chiloscyllium > Chiloscyllium plagiosum. The sequence goes on from NC_057731.1 coordinate 11,802,749, forward strand.
CAACATCCCCATAAACACTCTTTTGGCAAAAAAAGGCGAGATCCTACGCAGGTTCCTACAGGAGAGAGATGTCAGTGAGAGTCAGGATCAGCATGGAGCTGTTTCTTTGACCACTCGTCTCAAATCCAAAACAGCTTGCTAAAACCAAACCAAACCAACCATGAACTAGGTGAACTGGCCACTCCCCTTTCATTGTACAAATGCTTTTAAAAAAAAACACTTAATCATCTTCACGTAGATAAATCCATACATATCGGAACTTCTGGCTTTACTATCCCTCCAGAAAAAAAACAAGGACAACATAACCTTGTTCAAGGAGCAGCATTGTCACAAGCTGAATAATCAAAGATAACCATGTTGCCATTTTGATGCAGTATCCAAGAATTTAATGAATTTGCAACTTCACTTCACATTATGAATGAATTAAGAATCCTCCATGTATAGTGGAATGACGTCTGTCATGTATTACACCACATACACATTCAGAATTCTGTTCTATTCATTTGGAAATCCCATGGGTGCAACCACACAACATTGGTAAATAATTAACATGCTAGATATAAAGTAGAGAGGTTCAAAGATTAATCAATACAGAGATAACTAGGCAACTGTAAATTAACCATTTTAAATGGTGATAACAAAGCTAGAAAGTATACACTAGGTAATTATGCTAAGGCTAAAGGGAAATGGAGTGATGTAATCTAAATGGATCAAAAACCTTAAAAATATTCTCGTATTTAAAAGTGCAATGTCATTCTTCTGTTGCACAGCCGAATGAATGGGAAAGACCTTTATATTGTTTGAATTAAGCAAAAGGAGAAGTGCATCCAAAGTTTGGTTGATAAAATTGGGCCACTATAGTGCACACAGTATGTTTCCACAAATGTGATGAGATGTTTATGAATGACATGGTACAATGTGTTCTTAATGACATTTGTTCAGAGCTAAAGATTGGCCAGATCACCCCTGTTCTTTTTCAAACGTTGCCATGGGATTTTTTTCCCTCCACCTGATCACACAAATAGGACTTCAGTTCAGGACAGCATATCCAACAGTGTGATACTGCCTTCACCCTGGACTGGAATGTCAGCCTTCTTTTGTGTCCCTTTGATCAGTAAGGCAGGTGATAGCCCTCATGGTATTATCGCAAGACTGTTAATCTAGTGACCCAGGTAATGTTCTGGGTACCCAGCTTCAAATTCTGCAAAAGCTGATGGTGGAATTAAAATTCAATAAATATTTGGAATTAAGAGAGTGATGATGACTGTGAAACAATTGTCAATAGGGTGCTTTAGTTTGGAAAAAGCCATCTGGTTCACTAATGTTTTTCAGGCAGGAAGCTGCCTTCCTTACCTGGTCTGGTCTACATGTGACTTCAGACCCACAGTAATGTGGTTGACTCTTAAATTCCCCCCCTGGGGAATTAGGGATAAAGAATAAACCTTGGCCTAGCCAGTGATGCTCTCACCCTGTGTATAAATAATAAAAAGATTTCAAGCAATGGAGTATGACTGAAATTATTTTACTTTTCAACTGTTGAGGGATATGGACTGTTGAATTTCTTAAACTGTTTTGATCCAAGCCTGCTTACAGATATAGCAGCAGATAATGCAAGCATAGACATTGGTTAAGGACAAAAAGAATTCAGATAAGCTGCAGAAAATAGCGAGTGGCAGTTTTAGTTGGCTAGAAATATTGGGCAAGCACGTTAATTAAAAGACAGGTCATGTTACAAAGCTTTCACAATTGTTCAAGAAATTACAGTTATGGGGGACCTTCCAATACTTAGCAATCGGAACATTCATGAAGATTACAACATTATTTTCATTTGAACATTCAGGCGTTATAGAGTTTTCACACAAAAGGCTTGTACTACACATTGGGAGGAACCTTGTTATTTTGAGACTTAAGTGGACGTACTTCTTCAGGATCAGTTGGATATTCTCAAGTACTAATATCCTTCTTGGAATAATCATGTGTGGGTAAAATGACTAATTTTATGGGAAGGCAGGAAATTCTGCCATCTATCGGGACCTTCACCTTCCAGACTTTGTATCCCAAAGGCACCCAGACAGCATTTTATCCTCTGCAACCCTGGAGCATCATTCAGACTCTGTCAACCACCCCACTGTATGTCAAACAAACAACAAACAGCAAGATTTAGCAATGCCTCCTGTGAGGTTCTCTTGAAGGCTGTCCAGAAGAGAAGGGAAATGTTTCTTCCCCCCCAGGATAGTAACAGGAGACCAACCTGAATGAGAAAGAAAGCCTGGACAGTGGTTGATGAATAGGTCAGCGCCTGTAGATAGTTCCAGAGAACCAATGCTGCCAGATGGTGAATGATCTGCTGTTCTCTGCCAGGGTGTGTGCCACTGTCTACTCACCGCTTCATGTCCCTATGAGTTTGAGTTAGCATTACAAGCTTGCTAATGGACAGGACTATTTCAACAGTGGTTTAGGTGCCAGACACCTCCTGCAGCTATCTGTCACTTCATGGCAGCTACCTTTGTACCATTACTCACACAACAGTGGAAATGTCTCTCACACATAGTCATACAGCATGGAAACAAACACAGAACATAGTACATTACAGTGCAAGACAGGCCCTTCGGTCCTCGATAGTTTCACAGGTCGGTGCAACAATCTAAAGCCCATCTAACCTACATTATTTCATTATCATCCATAAAACTATCCAATGATCATTTAAATGCCCTTAGTGTTGGTGCGTCTACTGCTGTTGCAGGCAGGGCATTGCAAGCCCTTACTAATCTCTGAGTAAAGAACGTACGCCTGACATCTGTCCGATATCTATCACCCTGAATTTAAAGCTGTGTCCCCTCATGCTAGCCATCACGATCCAAGGAAAAAGGGTCTCACTGTCCATCTTAACTAATCCTCTGATCGTCTTGTATGCCTCGATTAAATCACCTCTTAACCTCCTCTCTAATGAAAACAGCCTCAAATCCCTCAGCCTTTCCTCATAAGACCTGCCCTCCATACCAGGCAAAATCCAGCTAAATCTCCTCTGCACCCTTTCCAAAGTTTCCATATCCTTCCATATCCATATGCGGCGACCAGAAATGTACGCAATACTCCAACTGTGGCCACACCAGAGTCTTGTACAGCTGCTATATGACCTCGTGGCACAACTTGTCCACACCGACCAAGTTTCCCAAACCAAACTAAACCGGTCCCATTTGCCTCTGCCGGGATTCGTCCTTAAAATATAAAGGGAGCTCCAACACTCAGCAGCTCACATGTCGTCACCACCTTCCACCACAACTACAACATACCCATCTTCTCGCTTCGCACCAAGAGCTGGCACAAAAGCTCGACCACGAGAGGTGTCTTCAGGTTGAACACCTCACAGTGTTCTCAGGCATACGCACATATTTCATTCCGTACTTTGTAGATTTACATCAGCTCCAGCTCTTTGATGACACTGAATCACCTACCATGCAGAATGCATTAACTCCTGTCATCCCCATTCCACATTAATTTTAGTACAAAAGCACACAACAGTCATAGTTCTGGGGATTGACATCACTCCCTGTGCCCTGGAATGCAAGGGAAGTGTTCATGCTAAAGTCTCTTAACACGTCTCTCTTTCTGCAGAAGAGCACACACATGGACTGCACCAAGAGGGGAAGATGGCATGCCTGACATTAGGCTCCTGATCCCTTAGGGAAGAAAACAATCAAACAAGGGGAGTGTGTTAATAGGAGATTGGATACCATCAGCCTTCTAGTGAGGAAGCTTCCATTTGCTGTACATCATGCAGCAGCATCTCAATAAAACCATGTGTCGGGGATAAGGGTGACAGATTGTGACTATAACAGATCTTGAACTTTCTCTACACAGCCTCTGGATCCAACTACTGGACCAGAACCAAAAGAAGAAGGGCCCAGCCCTGAGGTACATCTTTATCAGCCCCTCTGAGAGGGAACAGCCTCAAAGGTCACACTGCCAAGATCGTCTCCGCACCTTCCACCAGCATAGAGATACTTACATAGTGATTTATCTAGACTAGGCTCAGGGTCACCTTCTGGTGGGCACAGTACTGATGTGACACACAGCTATAGGAGGAAGAGACTGAGGCCTCTGACACTCTACTGAAGAATAGGCTCCTGCCAAGTCCATTACAGAGGATGAGCTTTTGGAGCCGATGGAGATGCCCGGACAAGCAAGTGGAGGTCTGGCAGAGCTGCCAGGAGTCATGTGGAGCAGAAGGCAGAGGGGTCTGCCCATGCTCTGTCTGATGACACCCGAGAGTTGGCAGCCATCTTGGACGGCCTGGTGCAGCAGAATGATCATTGTGTGCTGGGTATGTACACTCCATTCTCAAGCCACAGATGGTTTCATTCACTGACTACACAAGGGACAGTCAGGTGGTGCAACGGACTTTTTCCACCTCTAGAGGAATAGGAGGGTGCTATGCGAGCCTAAATTGAGGAGGAAATGCTGCACCATTTCCCCTCTACCTGGAACCCAAATACCTCTATCAACTCAGGCCGAGGTAGTTGCACCAGGAGATACCCTCTGGGACGTGTGCCCCTATGGTGTGCCTGCCAAGTTGTCTGAGCCAAGTTGGCAAAGCAGCCTGGAAGCTTCCTCAAGCTCAGCTGGGGCTACTGAAGTGGCACTAAGTCAGAGCCAGAGGGCAAGAAACAGCCTTGAAGTTACTTTGGATGTGTGAGTATCAACATTATACTTTACATGCTTGTAGCAATTTGTATAACAGCCCTGTGCTCATGCAATATGTTTAAGGCTTATGATTACAAGACATAAGAGTGGAAGTAAGGCCATTTGGCCCATCAAGATCACTCTGCCATTTAATCATGGCTGTTGGGCATTTCAACTCCACTCACCTGCACTCTCCCCGTAACCCTTAATTCCTTGCGAGATCAAGAATTTATCAATCTCTGCCTTGAAGACATTTAATATCTTAGCCTCCACAGCACTCCGTGGCAACTTTACATTAAAGCAAGAGTCTCATTTTTGGTTACTTAGCAGCTCCATTCTTGCCAGTGATGATCTATTTATGCGATTATTTATAATAATCATGAATCATTAAATAATCATACATACCCTAATGGGGTATTGACCATCGCACATGCTCACATTGCAAATCATGTGCAGCATTGTAAAGAGCTCTGAGCATCACATTCACTGCCGTACTCTTGGAGGAATGATGTGGAGGTGCCGGTGATGGACTGGGGTAGACAAGGTCAGAAGTCACATAACACCAGGTTATGGTCCCAACAGGTTTATTTGAAATCACAAGCTTTCTGAGCGCTGCCCATTTTGTCAGGTGAAGTAAAGAAAATCACACAAGCACAGAATTTATTGGCAGAGAGATCCAAAGGTCACACAGATGGTGTGAATGGCATGTCAATAATAAGTCTCTGCAGGTGATCAAAAGTGTCAGGCGGTGTGAGTAAACTGTCAGACAGTGAATACTAAGTGAAGGCGATAATCTATAATTCCATTAATTGAGGCAGAGAGAAAAATTACAAAATATTAATCAGAGACAAATCAAACTGCTGGAATAACATGGTAGGTATATGCCGAGGGTCTAACCAAAGCAACAAGTAATCCAAAACTGTATAAACTAGGTAAGGTAGAGAGATCATAACAAGTTATCAAAGTGATGGTGTTAAAACAGGACAATAAGGAAAATTTTACAAATACAGAACGGTATAGTGGGATTACATGTAGCATGAGATGAACCTAAGATCACTGTTGAATGTTATTCAACACTCCACTCAGACCATTTGTATGATCTTTTGATGTCTCTGCCTATATTCTTTTCGTCATTTCACCTGATGAAGGGGCAGCGCTTCGAAATCTTGTGATTTCAAATAAACCTGTTTGGACTGTAACCTGGTGTCGTGTGACTTCTGTTCTCGGAGGAACACAACCTCTGGAAAGCTACTGGATGTTACGCTTAGTGGGTGGATTCTGGAAGTCAGTCAACATAGTCATTCTTGAAGAAGGGCTTATGCCCGAAACGTCGATTCTCCTGTTCCCTGGATGCTGCCTGACCTGCTGCGCTTTTCCAGCAACACATTTTCAACATAGTTTAGTCCCTTGGTATCTCAGTGACAGGCATATGCCCCCTTGCAAGTCAAGATTTGACTCCCACGTGATCCTGCATCACTCCACACTGATGTACCGTCCAAGAAACTGAACAGAAAATTCAAAGGCAACAAATTCGTGTCCAATATATGCAAAAACAAAATGATTTTAAGGCATAAGTCAAGCATTCCCTTCAGGGTAGGCACAGCTCTGCATAATTATTAATTTATATTTTAAGAAGAATTTAGATAGACGCACGAACAGGCAGAAAATTGAGGGATAAAGACCACAGCAGTGGCTCAGTGGTAAGCACTGCTGCCTCACAGCACCAGTGACCCAGGTTCGATTCCAGCCTCAGGCGCGTGTCTGTGTGGAGTTTGCACATTCTCCCTGTGTCTGCGTGGGTTTCCTCCCACAATCCAAAGATGTGCAGGTTAGGTGAATTAGCCATGCTAAGTTGCCCATAGTGTTCAGTGAGGCCCATTAGTTAGGGGTAAATGTAGATTAATAGGTTTGGGGAATAGGTCTGGTTGGTTACTCTTCAGAGGGTGTGGACTTGTTGGGCCTGTTCCACACTGTAGGGATTCCATTCTATGAAATGCAGGCAAATGGGATTAGCTTTGACTAGATCACGGTCAGCAGACATTGTGGGCTGAAGGACCTGTTCCTATGCTGTGCTGTTCTATATGTTCTAGATTGCTAATTGGGCACACTCCTTAATGCAAAGGTGTTCGCCCTAACATCTCACTGCTCTGAAATTCTCTCAGGACTTTCTGCCTCATCTCACTATTGCTGTGACTTGACGATTGTCTTCATCATCAGCGGTGGCTCCTTTAACCTCTTCCTCAGATTCGCCTTCCTCCCTGGCTGGTCCGTTTCCCTCTCTTTCAAGTTATGGCCCATTGTTGAGTGAGGTTGTGCGGGTCACAGCAAACAACCACCATTCTGGACACCATAGTCAGTGTGTACTGGAGTACCCCTCCTGAGAAGTCCAGAAAACAGAAGCACATCTTCAGCAGACCAGTCATCTGTCCACTGATGGTCATTGTAGGTGTATGGTTAGCATTGTAGCACTGTTCAGTATCAGTCTGAGGGCTGGACACTGGGATCGTTACATCTTGCGGAAGTGCCCTTGTCATCCACAAGCCAGCCCTGGAGATGGTGTTAACAATAATTTTTTGAAGAGCCAGCGATGGGTGCTATTCCCACATCTCTGGCTGTCTGGGTCTGAGGCGAACTGGACAAACTGTCGCTTTCCTGTGAATGGTATCAATTAACTCATGAATGCATTTGAGGCTTGACAATTGGGAGATGCTACAGGTGACTCCACTTGAGATTTGAAAGGAGCCCATAGCAAGAACTTTTATAACCACCGTAATCCTCAGCGTGATAGTGCTGCCTCCCAACCCAAGCAGCTCCAGATCTACCTGCCGAAGGTGGCACATGTAGATGACAGCTACCCTCATCTTGCAATGCCACCTCCAGCACTGCCCTTCCCTCATTTACAGGTGACTGGGACCCATCGCTCTGAAGACTTCTGAATTAAGCCTTATTCCTGTCTTCAGCTGCTACTAGCTCATTCGCAGCTTTAGCCCCAAGTCTAGTGTTTCTGGTTCTGTTGACATTGTTCAGCTGCCTCTTCCTCCTCCTTTAATCGAAGTAAAGCTGATGAAGTTGCAGCATTTTCCATTTGAGATACCAGTCTGACCTCTGTGCCTTCATCAGGCAGCCCATGTGTTGGATGAAAGTCTGCCCTACAAATCCCTCTACATGGAGAGGTGGATTCTCTATGTCCCATGAGTGGTTATCCTTTTCCTCATTCTGTTCCTGGCCACGATCTTTGCATTGCTTTCCATTAGCTCGATCCAGTTCTCAGTGGCCTGCATTATCCCCTGTGATACAGACCTTCAACCCTGGAATCTGCAGGCTGCATAATAGTTTCATCCCCATGTCCTTAACTTTCAGATACATGGGTCTGGGAAAGTTCCTGCATTTTTTTAAATTGCAAAATATACTTAATTTGTTATGAATAATCTTTATGTACTAAAGCAGTTCTGTACTCAGTCTTTGGCATATAAAGAAAAAATAAACAATGAAATTTGATAGTTGCAAAACTATCATTGCCCACTTATGGAGGATACTATTTGCTTACATTGAGACAAAGAGGGGGTCTGATAACTGCTCAGACCCTTCAGCAGAAAGACCTTAAACAACGGTCTTTTCCCCTTGTGCTTGGAGGGAAGCTGCCCCAAGCTTTAGTGTGTTCCTCAGCACATAGTCCTGGACCTTGGAATGTGCCAGTCCGCAACACCTGAGGTCAAGGAAATGTTCCTATGGAATGGCCAAGCCAGGCACCATCACCACAGCTGGAGATTCTTAGGTGGCCTATTACTTCCAGTTAAAAAAGTCCTAGAGCATGGTGGGGATATCAGTGTTTGGAGTTGGAAAAGCTTATTCATGTTATTTTTGTGGTGAGTGCTTATCTTCACTACTAAGCTCTTAACCCAGAGCTGTGCAATAGTATTTTTCAGTTTGTTTCAATTCCCTTAGTTTGGTGCATTAGTGCTCTGTTGCACCATATCCAAATGGATCCCTGCCATTTGAACTGTGCGTTCTCTGTGAGGCCTCCTTTTGCGAGCTGTTTTAGAGAAAATGCTGGGTGTGAACTTTTCCTTTGAGTCATTCTCCCTCTGCCCTCCCCTGTGCAATGTAGTGTTCCCCTCATAAATGTAGGTAAGCTTTCTCCTTCCCTCTGGAGTCCCCTCTGTCCTTCTTCCGTCTCCCATGACTGACAAGCCTTTCACTATCTCCCCTGGTGTTCCTACTCTTCTCTCTCAGCCCACTCCCTCCCAGATTCTCCCCTTAGCCTTACACTACCACTTATTCAATTCACTTATTCCCCAGCATGCCTAATTCCTCTGTTGTGTTCCCCATCCTTAATGTGCCCTTCCTACCCTTCCTGTCTCCCTTACCTCATCACTTTTTGATTCTCTCCTGTGCATCCCAGTTTGTTCCCATCTTCCTTCCAATATCCCCACAACACCCTTTAAGTTCCATTTCCTCCTGTGCCATTCCATTCAGCTACCCCTTTCTGTGAAGCTATTCTCCTAAAACTCCTTTCCTAGGGAGCATCTTTTTCATTTCAGACTCTTTCTTCATTTGAGCCCCACCTACTTGCTCTGGTCGCGTTTTCTGGTGCTAGTTCGTGTGGCTGGCTTTCATGGTCAGGCTTTACCTCTTATCCTTAAGCATTTAACTACAACAAGCAAGAATGTGTATGGCTGAGACTTCATATCAGCTGATTGGTGTGTAGAGTCTTCACAACTTGATTCTGAAGGAATCAAGAAATGGAAGGAGTTTGTACTGAACAGAGCTTGAAGGAAGCAATCTATGTACATGCCTCGTATGTATAGTCAGGTTTGTGAATCTGCATGTTTCCCATTTTTAGCTAACAAGATGAACATGTTTCCAGTGGGCTGGGTCTTAATGAGTATTCATAACATGCTAATGAATTCATAAGTGTTTCCCAAAGCTCAGCTGTCTGAAAGGATCTTAAGCAAAGCTTTAACCCTCTGATTATATAGATCCCCTACTCCACCCCACAGCCGAGGATTGGTTCAGAAATGTGGTCTGCATAAAGTTTGATTCTTAACATGCCTTTATTTCATTCTGAGGATCAATCAAGGGTGGCCCAATGGCTTGGTGGTTAGCACTGCTACCTCACAGCCCCAGGGACCTGGGTTTGATTCCCTCCTTGGGTGACTGTCTGTGTGGAGTTTGCACATTCTCCCTGTGTCTGTGTGGGTTTCCTCCCACATCCAAAGATGTACAGGCCAGGTGAATTGGCTGTGCTAAATTGCCCATAGTATGGTTATACTAACCATAGTGTTAGATGGGGTGTGGCTCTGGGTGGGTTGCTCATTGGAGGGTCGGTGTGGACTTGTTGGGCTGAGGGGCCTGTTTCCATACAGTAGGGACTCTAAGCTGTACTGGATGCCCCCCTGAATTGGAGTTTTCCTCTAGGTCAGAGCCTGAGTTTTTTTTTATTGCCAAAGCAGCCAGCAGGTTTTGGTTGAATTGTAGAATATTGTAGATGCTTTAAATCTGAAGTTAAAACGCACACAGTACTGGAAATACCAAGCAGGTTATGACAGCATATAACAGTGAAGGAAACCGAATTTGCACTTTAGCTCTGTAATCTTTCCCCATTGATTTGAATCATCATTTTACTTTTGCATAAATTTACATTGAAAGGTTGAGCTGCATCACTAAGTGTAATACAAAATAGATTTGAAGTCAAGAAAATGTCACCATCTGTTTTGGGTCTAAAAAGGGACACATCAGGGTCTTTTTTCCTAAAAGATGAAATGCTTTGGGATTGAGTTACAAGTGCAGATTATCCAAAGAAGTGGGTGGCACAGTGGCTTAGTGCTTAGCACTGCTACCTCACAGCACCAGGTACCTGGGTTCAATTCCAGCCTTGGGTGACTGGCACATTCCAAGGTCCAGGACTACGTGTTGAGGGACACGGTGAAGCTTGGGGCAGCTGCTGCCAAGGCATGGTGGGGAAAGACCACTGTGTAACGCCTGCCTAAGCATAGGGGGCTGACGCAGTCAGGGGGCTCTGCTGACCCCCCTGCTAAATATGTGAATAGTAATTGTACAGACCTGTATATATGAATGATTACTCTGTCTCTATATGCAAAGAAATAGAATGTTTACATATGTATGGCATGACCAATTGTACAGATCATCAAAATATTTTATGAATAAAGTATATTTTTGAAATAAAAAAGAAATGTGCAATTTGCACATTCTTCCCCCTGTCTGTGTGGGTTTCCTCTCACAGTCCAAAGATGTACAGGTTAGTTCGATTGGCCATGGGAAACACAGGGCTGGGTCTGGATGGGATTTTCTTTAGAAGACCGGTGTACACAAAATGGGCCAAATGGCCAGTGTCCACACTGTTATGATTCTATGTTACCATTCTTGAAGGTGTGTAACCTGCTATCCTGGCAGCTGTCACCACCCCTACATTCTGGAGCACACTTGTGTACCTGGTGTGTTTGAGGGAGTCCAGGGGCCTTACGAAGCTGGTTACTGGGAGTAAGGGATACCCACTGTGCCCATGGCCCATGACACCATTGAGCACCCCCCAGGCTGATGCAGACACCGTCACAATGCTGCCCGTGCCCTGATCAGGGCCGTGTGGAGTAGACAATGGAGCTGCTGAAGATGGCGTCCCACTGCTTGGACAGGACTGGGGGGGGGGCCCACCAGGATAGTCTGGACAGAATGTGCTGCAGCATCCTGGGGTGGGGTGCTCTGCACAATTGGAGCAGGTAACATGATGATGGCGATAGATGCTGAAGGAACCAGGGGAATGGGAGCAGTCCTCTGAGGAGGAGCAGCAACATAAGGACATTGTGAAGGAGGAAGCTCTCCTTTCCATGACAGAACCCAGCTGCATTGGGTGCTATAACGCAGACAGCATCTGACTGCCACTCCAGTATAGTAGATAGGAACTGGGTGCAGCAGACCATTGTAGACTGTATTGTAGTCATTGGCCATTGTGCCAGCCTTTGGTTTTCTTTTTAACCTTAACAACAAAACTGAACAGCACTTGAGAAAAGTGAGATTTCAGAATCTGATGACCATGTCGTGTGAACAGTGCAAGTATTCAGTATTGCAGAGTATTGGATAACACTCAGAGCTGAAAGCATTAGCACCAGTTTTTCTTCTTAAAAAAAAACTTTCAAACACTGCGTTAGTGTTTCAGACACCTGGCACACCAAAGTGTCAAACTGTTTAAAATGAGATCAGCAGACTAGGTCAACAAGGACTGTCAGTGAAGTAATGACTGCAATTCTGGCTAACTCTGTAAAGAGGGAAATGCCTGCACATTTAACTTTGTTTTTGCAATGGGTGTTTTTTATTAAGTCCTTCACTGGCATTTTATGCTGGTTGCTTTTCCTGAAAGACTTGCTTTATAATTTTCCCACAAGGGAAGCTGATTCTGTGACTCAACCATCTCTGAGGTTTTCAAATGTAAAGGGCCTAGATTGTCCAAATCATCTTGAATTCTGGCCGATAAAACACTGCTACCCTCAGAAAAAAGGTTTAATTGATATTTTGCAACAGGCTCATTGATAAAAGTAAAATCAGAAAGACTTTGTCCATGAGTTAGGTTCCAGTTATAAATAACTCGGAAAATATCGCAAATTAATTTTTCAGCCATAACAAAGTAAATAAGCATAAATGTAATCTTTAGTACAGACTAATAACAAATGCTCTTGATATATGGACTATGCTTTTGTACTAAATGTATGCCTATTAAATCTAAGGAGATTAGTGCTGAGGGATGCAACATTTCCTTTTTCTGCTTTATAAAGGTCTTGAAGGTTGCTCATATAGGAAATTGAACTGTTCATCTTGGTGCAGTGAGGTTTGAGTGGAATAGTAGCTGTTGTGAGGCTGTTTGAGATGTACCTTGTTATAATCCCAAAGGCAGGAATGTCTGAGTCCGATTGAAGGGGAGGAGGTATTGGTTATGTTTTATTGAAGGGCTAATTGGGTGAGAACACAGTGTTAAATAGGAGGAACAAGTCATCACTGTGATGGAGTTTTGAGATCTGTGAACCAAATTAAAACTCATGACTAGAACATGTAAAATTGCTGCTCAACCTGACCTGTTGGCTTCCTGCAAGGTGAGTTCAATAAAAGTAATTGGCATATATGTCTCCATGGAGCATATCTGGTACAACTTGACTGATCTCCACTTAACCTGCCTTGGTCTAGCTCTCAACAGTATCCACTATTGCAGCAAGGTGAATACAGTCAGTTCTGATATAACGCAGTAGGTCTATTTTTGTGCGATCACACGTTATAACAAAATCACGCAGTAGCCGTACCATTTAAACTAATGGGGCCAGAACTGCATTATCGCCAGTACAGGTAAGGAAAGTTCGCGTTCTACAAATAACGGTCTAAATTCTTCAATCATATTAAAGCCAATTTGCGTTGAAGAAACATACATTATAGCAGAAGTGACTGTATTTCCAAATCAGCCATCTTCATCATTTTTCTGGGATTGCTTGCCAACTTTGATTGAGGTGAGGAGTCAGTTTGCCATGTGGATTGAAACTCAACCAAAACAGGTTCAGGTTAAGTCGCTTCTAAAGGGCCCTTGTTGAAGACAGAGAGAAAGGATTTTCGGTCTGTATGTCAGGGTGATGTTCAATGCAATCTCACATACAGGTGGTTAATACCAGAAAAATAATACAACTTCACAATTAGCAGTGGGGATTCAGTGGGTTCCCAGCTGGGGGTTGAATATGTTGGCTTGTTTCACACTAGCAACTCTCCACCACATTTTCACATTAGAATAGAACTAGTATGCAGACTTGGAAACTACTAATTTTGCAACTATGCTTTATCAACTTGATCAACTTTTGCCATTACTGTATCCATCCATTTTCTTTTGCTTTCCCTGAAAGAGAACTCAGCAGCATTTCATGAACCACGACCCCATGTTAGTCTGCTGAAATACTATTTTCTTTCATTCATGGGATGTGAAGGCATCACTGGCCAGGCCAGCATTTATTGCCCATCCCTAATTACCCAGAGAGCAGTTGAGAGTCAACCACATTGCTATGGGTCTGGAGTCACATGTAAGTCAGACCAGGTAAGGATGGCAGCTTCATTCCCTAAAGGACATTCATGAACCAGATGGGTTTTCCCAACAATCGACAATGGTTGTCGCTGGACTGTTAAATCCAGATTTTTATTGAATTCAAATTCCACCATCTGCCGCTGCAGAATTCATACCTGGGTCCTCAGAACATTACCTGGGTCTCTGAATTAATAGTCTGGTGAAAGGCCATTGTCTTTCCTCATTTTACTACCATGTATCCTAAAAGCCCTCCAGCTATTGCTGCCTCAGTACAGCAGGCATCTCCCTGGTCTCAAGTTTATGCGTTAGATATTTGAGCGTATGGAGAACATTCAGTTTGCTACTTTATTGCCTGAGTCATCTTGAATGAAGCAAATCTTCCAAAAGTTCAATATCAGCTCAATGAAAGTCACCCTGTCAGTACTCAGCAATGAACTGTGCTCCTGACTCTATCAGCCTCCATGCAGCTTGCTTGATGGTGCATAAACTCAGCAATGTATCGAAACCTGACCTGAAATTTCAACTCTGTACAGAATCCTCAGGAAATCTGACTGCTTTTTCTTCTAGAATCCCAGACAAGCTCTCAATTTGTCATGTCCAGTCCCTGGACAAAGTTCCCCAAATTGTTCCAGGTCCAGACAGGATACCCTGAATCATTGACCTGTCAGGTGAGGAGGAACAAACTGATTGCCCTTCATTCACCCAACCACTCGCTTTGTTGCAAAAACATTAATTTTAAAATAGGGCCCTCCCATGTGGATTGTGTTCTCTCAGACCCAAATGAACTTATGCTTTAAAAGGGGATAATTCAATATATTTTCTTGCATTAACAAAGAGTGAGGTTATTAGTTATTAAACATAAGAAGAATTAATGTGCAACACTCAGATTTGAAATTGGTGGTGACTCCAAAACAACAATGGTTAAAGAAAATATACAAATCAGTCTCTGAATAGTTCATGAAGAGTAGGTAATTGAATATTTTAACAGCTGCAATAAAGATTACTAATAGAATTGACATTGGTAGTTGAACATTTTCAAGATTGAGTTTTGCAGGTGAGTTGAGATTCTGTTGTTCTACTGAATTCCAGCATTCAGGGTGACAGTCCCTTTGCTGTCCTGTCTCCTTTTGTTTGGTTAGTTAACAAGGTGACTGCTAGCACTCATAAAAGAGAGAGTTAATTGACCTGCAACACAGGGGACACGTGGAGTAGTTCTTCAACTGTGTCCTTTATGGCACGCTAGTGCTCAGACACAGACCATACTACACATGGATATCTTAACCCACTGGCATACACCAGAAAGTGCAGTCCAACTAACAGACTCAAGTTGTGTTGAACTGGCTTTTGAACCTCTGAACTGACACCATGCATTCCCACCATGTTTGCTAGTCCTGTGGTTTCGAGCAAATCTGGAATTCTGTCTTCATCCTAAAATTGCTTCCAAAGCATGCCCCACCTTGGTAATCATTTCCAGCTGAGCATCCCAGCCCAAATTACTCACTTACTCAATTCTCAATCACTTCTGCATCTCCATTCCTTCTGGCCCACATCAAAGACTGATCTTCTGGCTGTGTCCATGTCCTCTGAAATATCCTTTCAATGCTGTCACAATACACTGTCTTACTATTTGGTGCGAAATATTGATGAACTGATTCAAAATCTCTCTTTCTTTAACATTCCAGTGCCCCTCTTTCACTCCCCACACATTCTAGCTTCCCATTGTGGTGCATCTTATCCCCATCCTATCAACCTCATTGAACCTGTGCACGTTGTTGTTAGCACTTGATATTCATTTGATATTTTGACTCTTCCGAATTAACATTGTTCCACAGGTAGTATGAATATTTGTTTAGCCATCCATTATATTTAATAAAATTCACACATTTAAGCTCAAGAATATTGTGAAGGTTAAATAACCTAGAGACAATATTGTAAACCAGTTTCTAAATGAGATTTCCATTCCCCTTCTAACCCAATGGTATAGCTGGTAGATAGAAAAGATGCAAAAATTATTTTTGTTTGCTTGCTGCCGAAACATAACATGCTTTGAATTTTTTTTGTCTCCACTTTGTTATATCTAGTCACCAGAAACTTTGGTAGGAGTACTTCTTTTGGAAACAATTAGACTGGGTTGTTCATTTAGAGTTAGTGTTCCCTTAAAGTTGGTGCAATCACATAAAATGTTTCCCAAATGTAAAATTAATCAGTTTGGAATGTTGTACTTGTTGAGCTGAATTTATAAAAAGGAGCAATTTCATGAAATTATACTCTGATGTGAAAAGTTATTGTTTCAATGATGGAAATGGTAATTCAGTTCCATTTAATCTTCGCCAGAGTGAAATTGGTGTGATATCCTAGTTCCAGTTGTTACTTATTACAGCTTTCATTTTATCACCCTATCAGTTGTCATGCAAAGGGCTCAATTTACAGTGAGCTATGACCTAGATTTTATAATGCTCAAATTAACAATATGCACAGTTGTAGACCTGAAACTTCAAGATTGTAAAACAATGGCACAGTGTAAGATCAAACTTTCTAAATGACTTAAGTGTCAGCCTCTATTCATACAGTTCCTTTGTGAAAACTGTCTTATGTTTTCAGAGACTGTTGAATGAATGCCCTCGCTTTGTTCCTACTGTGAAGTGCTTCTTGTTTAACCAATGCATTGTTCCCCAGCTTCACCTTTTTTGGATTTCTGAAATTATCACAGTGATACCAATCTCCACTTTGCTCATTGAAAACTGAGCTCTCACTCACTCACATCTTTTCAGTCTGCCGTTTCACTCTCATTTGGCACTATTTTCTATCAATATGTTGTCTGCAGCTAGGGATCGCTACAACAAGGCATAAATGAAACAGACCAGAACAATTTCTGAAACTGTAATTAGCACAAACTTCACTAACAATGACTAAGAAATTAGGTGAAGTAATAATAGCTACCATTGCAGTGCATGAACAATGCCCCAAAGTGCTTAACATGAGTATTATCAGACACGTAAGGAGATACTCGGTGTATAAAGATCTGGGCAACGGGGGAAAAAAATACACCCAATGCCACCCTCACCCTGATGGCCACCTTTGTGTGTGGTTGCATCAAGCTGTGCGTGGATCCCCGGTACGCAAACACCAAGTGTCACTACGTACTGAGGTTCTACCTGTCCCCGGTGTTGCGAAGGATGGGCCTGGCCCCGCTGCCGCGGAACGCTCCGAGTAGTTGGACCGTTCAGTATCACCTATCCTTCGTGGAGAAATTTATCAAGAAAAACACCTTTGACCACAAGTCAATCAGGAAGTGGACAGCACGTAGTGTCCTTGAGACCCTTCGGGAAAAGGAGAGGGCAGATCCTGTCGGGGACGAGACTGTCACACACTTCCTTCTGGAATGTGCCTACGCAGAGGGAGTCTGGAGAGGAATGCAGTGGTGTTTGTCGAGGTTCGTCCCGAGCAGCGCCGTGACGCGGGACTCCGTGCTCTACGGTCTGTTCCCCGGGACGCACACCGAGACGAACATCAACTGTGCCTGGAGGATCATCAACTCGGTGAAGGACGCTCTCTGGGTGGTCCGAAACCTGCTGATCTTCCAGCTGAAGGAGTTGACCCCGACTGAGTGTTGCAGACTGGCACATTCCATGGTGCAGGACTACGTGTTGAGGGACGCGCTGAAGCTTGGGGCAGCTGCCGCCAAGGCGCGGTGGGGAAAGATCACTGTGTAAAGCCTGCCTGCCTAACGAAGAACAGGGGCCCATGCAGTCATTTGGGCTCTGCTGACGCCTCAGTTAATTATATGGGCATATGATTGAAAAATGTACAGACCTGTATAAAAATGATAAGTTTTGATCTCTGTATGTACATGTTTACATATGTATGGCATGACCAACTGTACAGACCATCAAATTATTTTATGAATAAAGTATATTTTTGAAATTAAAAAAAAGTAAGGAGATACTCGGTCAGGTGGTCAAAAGCTTGGTTAGCAAGCAAGCTGAAGGCATGTCTTAAAAAAAGAATGAGGTATTGAGGATTAGCCAAGTATGTTAAATCCATGGCTGCCAGTGGTGGGGCAAAAGAAACAGGGAATATGGAAAAGATAAGAATTGAGGAATGCAGAGATCCTAGAGAGAAAGATGTCTTTTCTTACCTTCTACAACTAACTAAAGCAAGACACTTAAGATAGTTTTGTATCCTGTGTCCAGAGAGTATTGGCTTGCCACATTTTATTTGGTAGTTAGATTCAATCAATCAAAAATGTCATTTTGTATTTGTTTGTCAATGGTGTAACAATGATTAGATTCCGAAAGTCAAGGAGAAACCAGCCCCTAAACTAGTGAAGACTTAAGCTTGAAGTCACAAGCATGGTATGAGTAAATGACCTTTCATATGAAGTTATGATCCCAGCTAATGTTACTACTGGACAAGTCAGATCCTAGAATGAAATATAGCTTAATGGTTTTGTTTTGCTTAACTTAATGTGGTGGTCTTTCATTGAGCTATAAGCATGAAGCCAGGCTGCAAAACAGACGTTTATGATGTAAATGAAAGAAAAAGAAAAAGGAAACAAACTAAGATATCCATATTTAACATAATTTAAAACAGTTCCAACATCTGGCAAAACAAAATTTAATCCATTCCCCCAATACCATTGTTTTACATTAATCAAAAGCCAGTGAGATTTTCCTCCCTATCAAACCTGTAGGTTGAGTTAACTGCTTTTTTTC
This sequence comes from Chiloscyllium plagiosum, assembly GCF_004010195.1. Taxonomy (NCBI): domain Eukaryota; kingdom Metazoa; phylum Chordata; class Chondrichthyes; order Orectolobiformes; family Hemiscylliidae; genus Chiloscyllium; species Chiloscyllium plagiosum. The sequence continues at coordinate 11,821,214 of NC_057731.1, forward strand.
AGTTCCAGTAGTGTGAGCTATGAGGTCTTTTTCTTTGGCTCATACAACTGAGTCTTTAGGCTTTCTCAGCTTCAAATACTCAATGCTGATTTCTAACCAAACATCCCTGGTCTAGATGCTTTCACAAACTGCACTGATTACACTGAGCTAACATATTCCCTTAACAGCTCTGAATAAACTCCTCATCCTAGGAGAAACTATTCTTACATCTGATTTTAGTTAGCTCTCCTTTGAACTAGAGAAGCTTTTAACTAAATTTTTGCAAATTTGCTCAGACATGGCTAATGCCTTAATATTTCAACTATGTCTGCTAACACCCAAGACACGTTAAAAAAAAACTGTCAATGCGTAACAATGAAAAGAATTGCATGAAAGAATATATTCATAAATGTAAAGAAGTGTCAAGTAGACTGTTTAGAACAAAATTTTGCATTTTTTTTATTGCACATGCGCAGAATAAGAAAATCTAAAGGTGAGCATGCAGAGTCAGTAATTACCAGTTGATTGCTGGTGTCATTAAACCCCAACATATAAACAAACTCCCATTAACCTTCCAAGAGGATTTTAGTCATCTGCACTCTGACACACACTGTGACACTTGATTTTAAAATCAGGGTTTGAATAAGGCTGACCTAGTTGAAAATTAAATTCCTTCACACCCACATACCACCATAAAGTCGCAGATAGATGACTCAATGGTAGTATGTGGGTGTGAATAAGTTTACTAGAAACAACAGCAATTTTTGCGTATATCTAAATCACACATTTTTCGCAGGAGACCTGAAGTAACTCTGCATTATACCTTTAAAAAATGTGTAATTTGTGTTATGGTAACTTAAAATTATTGACAAACTGTATCCTATTTACTAGTTCCCTCCATTCCAGGCCACTCCCATTTCTCTTAATGACAACATCTATCGGAACAATGTTGCAAAACTTGAAATGGTTCAGAAAAGATTTACAAGGATGTGGCCGGGGTGGAGGATTTGAGCTATAAGGAGAGGCTGAACAGGCTGGGGCTGTTTTCCCATGAACGCCGGAGGCTGAGGGATGACCATATAGAGGTTTATGAAGTAATGAGGGGCATGGATAGGATAAATAGACAAAGTCTTTTTCTGGGGGTGGGGGCTTCCAGAGCTAGAGGGCATAGGTTTAGGGTAAGAGAAGAAAGATATAAAAGAGACCTAAGGGGCAACTTCTTCATGCAGGGGGTGGTATGTGTATGGAATGAGCTGCCGGAGGAAGTGGTTGAGGCTAGTGCAATTGCAACATTTAAAAAGCATCTGGATGGGTATATGAATAGGAAGGGTTTGGAGGATTAGGGGTCAGATGCTGGCAAGTGGGGCTAGATTGGGTTGGGATATCTAGTCGGCATGGATGGATTGGACCAAAGGGTCTGTTTCCGTGCTGTACATCTCTATGACTCTATGTTCATGGAATAACATGCAGTGCACGTTTCATAGGCGATTGCATTAGTTAAGATAACCTGACATCTCAAACTCTAACTCATTCAAAACTCATATGACAGGCTCATAACGGACAATACAGAATGAAATGTCCCAGTACATCATCCAGTGCTGACTACAAATTTCAATACATTGTAAATCTTCCACTGACCTATTTAAAAAATACCTTTTAATTTCTTTATTGCCTTTATTTTTAATCATAGTAGTCTTTAAACCCCTCAAGCAGTGATGCAATACAAATGCAATACTCATTATCTTGTTAGCACTTCCATCGTTCAACATAAGGAGCAAAATGCTCCCTATGGGTATTATTCCATCACTTATTGATTGCTACAATAAGAAATATAAGAATTCAGTTGAGAGCTGTTAAATTAAGTAGTCATGCCAAATAAAGCTTATATTTATATAACAAATTTCACAGCTTCTAAAAGCCCAATTCACAACCAGGGAATTACTTTTGAAGCTGACATACTGTTGCTTTATAGAAATATATGACAATCATTTCATGCACAACAAATTTTGCATGAAAACAAGCTTGTTGTACAAGTGAACACAGCATTAAGCTGCCCAGGAATTCAGATGGATATCCTCCTCCATGATTGTTTTATATTTTGCACCATGTTCCACACAGATTGTGATTGCACCAATATCTCCCGTGTTCTCTTGCAGTATATATTGGGAGAAGCACAGGGAAGTGAGATTTACTAGAGGAATGCTGTAAGAAGAATTTAATGATTCCATGTTTGAGTTTGATTTGATATGCACCACTAATAATTGGTTAAGAAAGCAGCAGCCTGAAGTCAAGGCTTTAAGAATTGCATTGTGGTAGAGCCCAAATGCAAAAGGGAGGAGTTAGTGCAGAAATACGATGTTATTGAAAGACCTTTTTCATTATGAAAGAATCTCATAATTAGCCATAGGTCCTGTTGCTTCAGGATGGGATTATTGAATAACAAATAAGCTTGATTGAATGGTGCCACAATGTATGTTGAAAAATCATTCTTTATCCAAAATGTTTTACCTTTGTCTTTGGTTTCTATTTAAAACTGATGAAAAGCAATCAATTTATCTTTGAAGTGTAGTCAACCAGGTGAATGTTCCATCTGAACCTTCTCCAGTGGTTCCCCCATATCACAGATACCAGTCTTCAGCCAATTCAACTCACTCCAATGATATGAAGAAATGGTTGAAGGCACTGGATACTGCAAAGGCTAAGGGCTGTGACAGCGTTCTGGTAATAGTACTAAAGGCCTGAGTTGCAGAACTGGTCACACCCTGAGCCAAACTGTTCCAGTCCAGCTACAACATTGGCATGTACCCAACAATGTGTAACATTGTCCAAGAATGTCTTGTGCGTGAAAAGTTGGAAAAATCCAAACCAGCAATTAGCAACCAATAAGTCTACTTTGAATCATCAACAACATGATAGAAGGAGTCGACAGCAGTGCTATCAAAAGCTACTTGCAAAGCAAGTGCTCAGAGACATTCACATTGTGTTCTGGCATTGTCACTCAGCTCCTCACCTCACTTCAGCCTTGGTCCACACATGGACAGCAAAGCTGAACTCCAGAGGAGAGGTGAGAGTGACTGCACTTCACCTTAAGACAGCATTTGACCCCGTACAACATCCAGGAAGTCTAGCAAAACTGGAGTCAATGGGAATGGGTGATGTATGGTGGATGAAATATAATGTGAATAAATATGAGGTTATCCACTGTGGTAGCAAAAGCAGGAAGGCAGATTATGTTTGGATGGCAAGGAGGCAGGACAATGAGTCCTGGATCTCCTTGTACATTAGCTGCTGAAAGTAAGCATGCAGGTGCTGTAGGTAGTGAAGGAAGCAAATGGTATGTTGGTATTCATAGCAAGATGATTCAAGTACAGAAACAGGAATGTCTTCCTGATTGTACAGGACTTTGGTGAGACCAAATCTGGTGTATTGTATACAATTTTGCTCTTATCTGAGGAAGGGCATTAGAAGGAGTGCAACAAAGATTTACCAGACAGATTGCTGGGATGTCAGGACTGACGTTTCAATAGACTAAATCTATTATAACTATATTTACCAGGTTTAGAAAGAGTGGAGATCTCCTTCTAAACCTTCATGGTAACCTATGAAATTCTAGTCCAGTTCAGTTTCTGGTGAAAGAACAGAATCATAACCCTTGATATTGGGGATGTGGACTGCTTCAGTATTTGGAGTTGCAAATGATGCTGAACATTGTCTAATGATTAGTGAACATCCCCACTTCTGACTTTAAGTTGAGGGAAGGCTATTGATAAAATAACTGAAGCTGGTTGAACCGAGAACACTACCCTAAGGAACGCTTGCAATCATATTATCCGACTGAGATGTCCAGCAAACCACAACCTTCTTCCTTTGTGCCATGTTTGACTCCAACCAGTGGAGACTTTAAACAGGGTAAATGCAGGAAGAATGTTCTCAATGAGCAGGGGTTCCAGGACCAGGGATCAGATTCTAAGGATAAGGGGGAGACCATTTAAGATGGAGACTAAGAGAAATGTCTTCACCCATGTTGTGGTGAGTCTGTGGAATTCACTACCACAAAAAGTGGTTGAGGCCAATGTATTGAATGTTTTCATGACTGAATTAGATATAGTTCTTAGGGCTATATCTTCAGATCAAAGGTTATGGGGAGAAAGTGCAGACAGAGTACTGAGTTGGATGGCTAGCCAGGATTGTAAGCTCAAAGGATCAAGTGGCCTACGACTGCTCCTATTTTCCATGTTCTATGAATCGAGGGAAAACTCTCCACAGGTTGGAGTCATACATGGCACAAAGGAAGATGGTTGTGGTTTGTTGGAGGTCACTCATCTCAGTCGGATAATATGACTGCAAGAGTTCCTTAGGTTAGTGTCCTAGGCCCAACCAGCTTCAGTTATTTTATCAATAGCCTTCCCTCAACTTAAAGCCAGAAGTGGGAATGTTCACTAATGATTAGAGAATGTTCAGCACCATTTGCAACTCCTCAAATACTGAAACAGTCCATCTCCCCCACTATCAAGCAGTAAGGCTCTATTCTGTGACCAGAAACTGAACTGGACCAGTCATATACATATTGTGGCTTCAAAAACAGGTCAAATGATAGGAATTTTGCAGTGAGGTACTCATTTCCTGTCTCTCCAAAACCTGTCAACCTTTTAGAAGGCATAAGTCAGGAGTGTGGTGGAATATGCTGCATTTGTCTGGATGAGTGCAGCATCAACTATGCTCCAAAAGCTCAACATGATCCAGGAGAATGCAGCCTGCTTGATTTGCACCTCATCCACACCATCAACATTCAGTCACTTCACCACCTATGCACAGTGACAGCAGAATGTGCCATTTACAAGATGCAACAAAGTAATTCATCAATCCTTCTTTAGACTGCACCTTCCAACCCCGTAATGTCTATCATCCAGAAGGACAAGACAAGCAGATACATGGATGCACCACCATCTGCATGTTTCCCCCAAAGCCACGTGCCATCCTGTCTTGGAAGTATATTACTGTCACTGGATCAAAATCCTGGAACTCGCTTCTTAACATCATTGCGGGTCTCCAGAATTAATCTTTTAAATCCAATATATCACTTCTTCAGAACCCTAGTCTTTGACAACATATTTATTGTCAGTCAGACAGTGCAACCATGGAATCCATTACTTGTGCCAACAATTTGGCTTAATTTACTGGAGGCAATGGTGCAGTGTTAATATCACTGGACCTAGTAATCCAGAATCCAGAGTTAATGTACTGGGGAATGAGTTCAAATCCTGCCAATGCAGATGGTGAAATTAAATGTAAAGAAAGTATCTGGAATAGATCAGAAATCTTATGGTGACCATGACACCATTGTCAAACTTTTCTTTAAAAAAACTGGTTCACTCATATCCTTTAGGGAAGGAAATCTGCTGACTTTACTTTTGTCTTGTCAACTCATGAACTCCAGAGCCATTGCAATGTGGTTGACTCTTTAACTGCGGCCCTTGATGTTTTTTAAGATTTTATGTGAACGCTTTATGTTTGTATTCGGAGACTGTAGATCTGCATGTGTTTTACACTGAAGTTGATAAGCATCCAGCATTCCTGTTTTACGATTGCAGATTAGTTTTAGTAAGTAAACATATGGGAATGGTATCTCCTAAATGACTGCATCCTGTTTTTGTTAATCAGCTAGGACAAGTTTAAACAAACAGAAGTCTTCAATCATTCTTTTTCCAGTATCATTCATCAAAGAATGTGTCTCATGATTGTGCCTTTGCTTTATTTCGGCACAAATAGAATTTTCATTTATTTTCTCTTTGTTAGTCTTCTAATATATAGTAATTCTGGAAAACTGGGTGTATTTCTGGTAAAGTGTCCTGTCAGAAAATTGCTGATATGTAACACTTTTTTTTCCCTTACAGGAAATTCACAAATCCACCAATGTGGTTTACCAGTCCCATCACGTTAGTCGAAACAAGAGAGGCCAAATAGTTGGCACCCGTAGTGGATTCCGTGGTTGTACAGTCTGGCTGACAGGTAATGCATTGTCCAAGACTAGGATTCCAAAGAGAGGTTATATTGCACTCCATGGTAATTCTGTTTCTGTCTCCACTGATACCAAGCTCTGCTGAGTTTGTCCAGCATCTTCTGTTTTAATTGTCTGTGACTATTTCTGAGCACGTGATTTTTCATCAACATAACTAAGATAAAGACGTCACATTCTTCACTCCAGAACATTTTATTAATCTTATAATGTCCAAGACACAAAGAGCCCTGTACTCTTCCAATCAGTTTATACAGTATTGTGCTGGTCCTACTCCTGCTCCTGAAACTACAGCTCAAGCCTGCAGCACCAAAACTAGAAAGGGAGGACAGTAATCTCAGATTGTAGTAAAAGTGAGAATCAATTTAATAGGAAGGAGAATGTTGCCTGGAACAATGGTGCTGGCACCACTGGGTTTTATTGTAAATGTGTGGAGTAATATAGAATCATATAACCCCTACACTGTGGAAACAGGTCCATCACTCTAATAAGTCCACACAAGCCCTTCAAAGAGTTTCCCACCCAATCCCATTTCCCCACACTAATGCTCTACATTTATTCCTGACTAATGCACCTAACCTACACATCCCTGAATACTATGATCAATCCACCTAACTTCACATCTTTGAACTGTGGGAAGAAACTCACACAGATGCAGGGAAAATGTGCAAACTCCACACAGACAGTCACCCGAGGCTGGAATCATGCTCAGGTCCCTGGCACTGTGAGACAGCACTGCTAACCAATGAGCCACCGTGCCACCCCATGGTGATATAGACATGGTGATTATACTTGTGGATCTTTCCTTTGGGAATTTTAGAAAGCTCATTCCATCTCATTGACATCAGTACTTCCTGTTCAGGTCTATCGGGTGCTGGAAAGACCACCATTGGATTTGCACTGGAGGAGTACTTGGTAACCCACGGTATTCCTTGTTACTCTTTGGATGGTGATAATATCAGACAAGGACTGAATAAAAACCTGGGGTTCACCTCTGAGGACCGTGAGGAGAATATCCGGCGTATTGCTGAGGTGGCCAAACTGTTTGCAGATGCTGGTCTTGTCTGCATCACTAGTTTCATCTCTCCCTTTGAAAAGGTAAGCTCATTGGACAGAAGTGTTCTAGACATGAAAGACCTAGCTATCTTTTCTTCCATGTCTTGACTGACTGAAGTCAATGCGTTTTAAAACAAATCTTTAACCCCTGAGTTCCATAATTTCCAGAAGCAGATAACAGACAGGTCTTCTGAAAAAGCGAAAGAACTGCGAATGCTCTAAATCAGAAACAAAGACAGAAATTGCTGGAAAAGCTCAGCAGGTCTGGCAGCATCTGTAAAGGAAAATCAGAGTTAACATTTCAGGTCCAGTGACTGTTCCTCAGAAACATTAACTCTGATTTCGCTTCATGGATGCTGCCAGACCTGCTGAGCTTTTCCAGCAACTTCTGTTTGTGTGCCACATTTTCTTGTAAGCTTTCAAGAAAGAGAAATGTTAATAAATTAGCAGCCAAATGTGTACATGACCATACCCAGTTGCACAGATAAACTCGCACTCAAGAAAAGATTGGATTTACAGAATTGGTATGCATTTGGCTTCAGGATTCCAAGCATTCTCTCTTACATTTGTTCTGGGCTAAAGATATTGCCATTTGGTTTAACGTCCTGTAGGAACGGAAATCTGCCATTCTTACCTGGCCTGACCTGCCCTACACGTGACTCCAGACCTACAGCAATGTGGTTGACACGTAGCTGCCTTCTGGACAATTAGGGACAGGCAATAAATGCTGACCTAACCCTGATCCCATGCACAAATATAAACAAAAATTATGTTTCAGGAATATATTCAGAGAGGGTATTTGTATTTAAGTGACTTCAAGAAGCCTTGACCAGACAAGATTAGCTTCGACAGTTGTAGTTCCATGTGTGCCAACGGGAAAGAAAAAGTCAACTCCATGTTCTTTTCCAGTGAAGTTTCTCTTTTGGGTTTAACCTTCGTTAGCTCATATTTAACTTGTACATTCGTGAGGGGTGAGCATGACAGAAGAAAATGACATGTTCTATTATGTAAGTTCATTTTGGTCTCCATCCTCCAGACAACCAAGGTACTTATATATTGAGGTTGCTGACCATCTTCCTCTTAAAACAATGTCTAATTCAACATATCAGCATTATACTTTTGAATCTGAAATTTAACAACCTGCATGAATTTTCTGTAAACTGTTGCTATTGGCCAAACGTTTTGAGAGGAGGGAAAATGCCTGCTGGAAAGGAATTTCTCAAGAAATTCACATCCTGGGAATAAATGAAGACGCAACATTTTATGGTGCTATGGAGTTGCCTGCAGAATAGGTTTATCCAACCTCTTAATCAAAGAGGAATGTTTGGGTCGGAGGCTCAAAAAACAGGAGAGTAGGAGAGAGAAGTGGTACACCTTTTGAAAGCTCCAGATATACTGAACTCCTCCATATACAGCTATTGTACATTGGAAAGTTAATTACCAACATACCAAAGTCCCTTTTACATGGAATATGCAGGAGACATAATGGCCTAGTAGTATTATCACTAGTTTACTAATCCAAAGATGACCCAGGAAATGTTCAGAGGACCTGGCTTCAGATCCTGCCATGGCAGATGGTGGAATTTGAATTCAGTAATAACCTGGAGTTAAGAGTCTAATGAAGATCATGAAATTGTTGTTGGTTGTTTAAAGCACCCTTCTGATTCACTAATGTCCTTAATGGAAGGGAAGCTGATGTCTTTAACTGCTCGGGTTGACACGTGACTCCAGACTCCCAGCAATCTGGTTGTCTGTTAATGTCCTCTGGACAATTAATGGACAATAAATGTTGACATAGCCAATGTTGCCCAAATCCTGTGAATGAATAAAAAAAGTTAACACTAGTTTCTATCAAAAAATGGTATGTTTCTAAAATCTACCTTTCTGTTTGAAAAATCAATGTTTTTTAGAAATATATTAATAAATGTTGGGTACATCCAATCCATTGACCCTTACTTCCTGAATTTCAGATTTGATAAATGATTGTTCACAACCAGAGATGTAATTGTTGGATGAATAAGTACATTTAACTGTTCAGAACTGTCAATTTAAAAGAAACTAATGTCCAAGCTTCTCTCTAATTGTTAAATGCCAATGCAGAAAGAAGCAAATTGATCTTTAAGATATTATTTTCAAATGTTTCAGTCAAGGTCATTTAGGAGGGAGACACCTCATTTGATGCCTTCATTACAGTGCTCACTATAATGGGTGTTTTAATTATTGAAGCCGTCACCAGCTCTTATATTAATGTGTTATCATGAAAAGCTGAAGATATGTATAAAATACATCCATAGAGATTATCAGACAGAACATTTGCTGCTGACTTCAAGTGTTGCTGTGTATTGTTAACAGGACATGTTTTAACAAAGACCACTTAAACCATATATTTGAAATACTGAGAAGGGCAATGTTATCCTAAACCATGGAGTACAATTAAAACAACCTGATTTATTATCTGAATAATTTGCTTTGCATTGACTTCAGCACAATATGGTTACTTCCTGGGCTGACTGGATCACAAGACAGCGTCAGTGGCCTCTGACAACTATCACAAATAAACAGTATTAATTTGGTATATTCATTTCCATCTTCAGGATCGTGAAAAAGCAAGAAAAATTCATGAGACCTCCAGACTTCCATTTTTTGAAGTCTTTGTCGATGCTCCTTTAGATATCTGTGAAAGTCGTGATGTGAAAGGTCTCTATAAGAAGGCTAGAGCAGGAGAAATCAAAGGTATCAATCTCGTACTATCAATGAAGAGCTGTTGTGATAATACCATTGACTCAATATTCTCTGATAGCTGTGAGACCTTTCTCTACTACTGCAAATTATAAGTTTGAGGATTGTTGATGGTTATCAGTTAAGTGAAGAGTTTCAAGAGTATCTGCACAGTAAACACGCAGCCCCATTTCGTGCAGTGAAACAGTGTTCATTTAGTTTTTTTACGTAAGACACGTAAAAAAATGTATTGGTATTTTACTTCTAATATACAGCATGACCTTGCAGTGGCTTTGCAAAGAGAATGCAGGAACATTAAACAACTGCAGCCAAAGTTGCACTGATTTTGAACTTTGAGCAGAGACAATGCAAATCTTAGAAAACTATTTGTGAGGAAATGGCCATTCCAGTTTAATGTCCAAAGGGACAAGTTCACTCTGCTGCCCCATTGCCATAATGCACAAGCATGAGTGCTCAAGTTTTCCAAACCTAGATTTTCAGTACGGGTTAATTAACCCAACTGTTTATGCTTCACTAGGCAGAAGTGGGTACTGAGATGCTGGAGATTAGAGTGGTGCTGGAAAAGCACCATAGGTCAGGCAGCATCCGAGGAGTAGGAAAATCGACGTTTCGGGCAAAAGCCCTTCATCAGGTTGTTGATTCCTGATGAAAATACCAATACATTTTCCCCGGAACATTGATTTTCCTGGTCCTCGGATGCTGCCTGACATGCTGTGCTTTTCCAGCACCACTCTAACCTTGTTTATGCTTCACATGTCTCCACTTGCCCACTCCGTCTCACAGTATGCCTTAATGGTCCTTCCACACTCATGGATAATTCTAAATATTCATGAAGTGGATCTGTACTATCGACCTCAGCCTGTCCATATGGTAGTGAGTTCCATTTTCTAAACACTCTCTGGACTAAAAGATTTCTCCTAAAATCCTGGCAGGATTTCTTAGTGCCTATCCTACTTTAATGACCCTGGGGCAGAGTGTCAGGATTTTCAGCACCAAAAAGACCATCAGACATAGGCTGAATAGCCTAATTCTGTTCCTATTTGCTCCATTATTTGATTATGGCTGATATGTCACTCACCCCACTGCAATCTCCCAGCTCTCTGGTCCCAGTACCACATTCAGGCTGATGGTCATACTGAAACTGTATCTAAGTTTCCAAGAAAAGAACTAGCTAAGGGCCTTCCACTGGGACCAAGACAGAAGACACTGCTGGAATGTGACAGGGTGAGGAACATTGTTGCAAAGGAGTTGGGGAGCGGATGGTGGTAACCTCCACGAGGTAGAGCTTGACATGATAGGGTGGTGGGGGTTGGATTCTAATTGGAAAAGGGAGCCTATGAAGCAGAAATAACTCCACTCCCTTTCCCTCTAACCTTCTGAGTGTCTGCCTCCCATCCTGGTCACCAACCTATTCCCGCTAAATAAAGATTTGTGGCCAATGTTGAGTGTCCCTTAAGTGACCTGTAATTTATCTCTTAAGAGCCTCAGTGGGGGACAGGGTGTATGGGTCACCCTTAGGCTTGTCATTTTGGCCATAGAATTGCAAGGAGATCAAGCATTGGGAAGTAGGTAGCAAGAAAACCAATTGTAGAATTTGGCAACATACCCCTCAAAAACCCTTCCACCACACCAACCACAAATACATGTCCTCAGAATTCTAACGTAAAAATGTAAAATTCTTGCATTTAGCTGGCTCCACAAGTGGAAACATCTTCTACCCAGGAAACACTTTCCCTACTAAATTAGCCCTCAGCCTTTTTTTTCAAGGATCATGAATGGAGCTCCGGTCATATCACTCCAGATGCAAACACAGGAGTTGCATGTTCTATCTTTTTAAAGTTAATAGGTGAAATATAAAGTATGAGACTCCTGAGCTTTCTAGACCATCTCAGAAATGCATCATCCTCTGTACACCACTTCTGGGGCCAGGATGTGACCTGGGCTCATGGTGCAAGCACACAAAGACGAACTAAATTGCTGCGGGGATCACAATGAAATGCTGATGGTGTTTTTAACTCACATTCACTCCGAGTACAAATTGAGAGCAGAAACACGTGTCCCCTGGCCAAGTGTCTCCAAGTTAAATTGTCATGCTTTGTCCTAATGCCCTGATTCAGACAGCTAACTCAGCACATGGGCACTTTTGGTTTATGTAATGGTACCCAGTGACCTTGTAATCCATTGGGCTTTTAGGGTAGATGAATGGTTGGTGTTATATAATGTTAGATAAGCTATTTTGTTTGGAAGTGTCTTAGGTCAATAACAAGTCTGCTAACAGTTTAGGGATTTGCATATGCATGTCTTCAAGTCACAGAGTATTCTCCACTGCTTCACCCAGTTTCTTTTATTCATTTGTTTAGGATTTACCGGCATTGATTCAGAATATGAGAAGCCAGAAAGTTCAGAGCTGGTGCTGAAAACAAACCTCACATCTGTAAATGAATGTATCCAACAACTGGTTGAGCTTTTAGAAGAGAGGGTAGGTAAAATGTCTCAGTATTGTTGAAAGTTATACCTAGCTTTCTGAAAATGAAATAGCTGCTTACAAGTCAACAGCTGTTTCAGAGAGAACATTATTTTTTTTTATATATTTCTGAAAACACACAAATAATGATAAGACAGTCTTTGCTATGAAGCTCGTTGCTCTGTATTTTACATTCCTGACCCCATCCAAAACCATGGGATCCACCTAGAAATGTGAAAATCCAAGGAAATAAAAGCAAAAATTCTCTTTCTGACCCACTTTGGCAGTCAAAACCAGAGCAATTACTCTGGCTGATGTGAGATATTGTGTTATAGGTTATCTTTGCTAACTCACTCATCAGAGCTGAAAATGTGTTGCTGGAAAAGCGCAGCAGGTCAGGCAGCTTCCAAGGAGCAGGAGAATCGACGTTTCGAGCATGAGCCCTTCTTCAGCCCTTTTCCAGCAACACATTTTCAGCTCTGATCTCCAGCATCTGTAGTCCTCATTTTCCCCCCTAACTCACTCATCAGCTCACTATATTCATTAATACTGAGCTCCTGTTCATTTATTCATAACCCTTTACTAACCCGTTCTTTAATATAACACGGTTTCATTCATTCATTCATGAAACCACGGTTCTGTAGTGTATTTTACTATTGCAAGATAGACTAAACTAACTGTCAACACAGGGCTTATGTGAAATTGCATGCATGAATGAAACTCACATTGGCAAATAGTAAACAAATCTCACATCCCAGCTGTGGTAATCAGTTTAATACCCTTTATTCATTTAAGTACAGGTACAAGTTCTAACTTATTTACAGCATATAGGCCTAGTATTTTTTACTAACATTTACTAACCTAAAAGACAAAAAGGACTAACACCTCTCCATTATACAAGCAGACTGGACAGACACTCTTAATCCCATCAAGAGTTAGCACTTAGCACCCGTTTTAACCCAACGCCTGTCTCCCAGGACAGAAGCCCCTCAGACCTTTGTGTACTATAGATAAAACAACATAACACCATAGCAATGGAATTTTGATATATGTAAGAACTGTGTATAAAGAGGCTACTGTAAAAACTATATTTCGGGATTCTATTGCCGCCCTGAACTACTGCAACTACTGAATAAAGAGGCTATTTTTGCCACTCACTAATTTTGGTCATTACTTGAACATGATCCCACACCGAAATGAACAGCACAATATTTTTCTAAGTTAAATATTATTCACCAAATGTGGGTTCAATTCCTCAACAGACTGAGAACTGTTTGTAGTAAGTCAAGCAAATGCAGTTTCAGGTAGTTCCCTCATCACCATAATCAATAATAGACTCAGTGATAAAATTTGTTCCAATAAAAATTGCAAAAAAGTTGTTAAAGAATTAATTATTTTTAGTTTCCTTCCTTTGAATGTGGAGCAGTTTAGAGAAAACAACAATTTAGTATTTCAAATTGTTTCTTGGTAATATGAACTTGCGTATTGCTGAAAAATACACATTTCATTGAAGCATTTAATCTTGAAATCATCAGGATAGTCCCAATAATATCAATGTAAAGGGGAATAAGGTATGAGGAGAGAATATTGATCAGTTGACAAATGAATGTGATTGGTAGCAGTGTTGCCATGGAGATCGCATTAGTAAATGATGATTGACAGTTAAACGCTGAACTTTGTTCATGTTTAAAGTTGGCAGATTGGCTGTGACCAATCAAAGAATTGCCCTTAGGACTGAATCAAAGAATAGCTATTACTTATTGTGTTAAGGTGAAGCAGGTCCAATGCGTGTACATTTGTTTTTCTGTACAGGGTTTTGTGCATTAATATGTGCTTAGATTTCAATCCGCAGAAGTGTGCAGGATTGTCAGTCCAACTGTCGTTCATAAATTGGTTGTCAGTGTAATTCTTAGCACACCTGGGATTGTTTGGCAGATGCTTTCCAATTGCAGAATCATGACACTCCTTCATGTACCACATTACTCATGTAGGCTATAGGCAGAACATTTATTTGGCTTGACAGCAGCAACAGCAGTTAGTGGCAAACACTACCTGTGTTGCTGCTGTGTATGTCACAATTTGCTCAACCTTTCTGAGATACATTACCTCAGATTGCCCTGGAAGGATAGATGGGACACTATTTAGGATTGAAACTGACAGCCTTAGACTCATCATGGGTTTGTACAATATAAGCCAGAAATAATCAGACCAAGGTAGCCATTACCTTGCAGGATGATTTTGAAGTGCCTTATTTCGGCATCAAGCTTTCATGGTGAGCAAATAACTCAGGCCCTAGTTAAAAATATAGAAATCCCAACTAGTGAATTAGTGAAAATAGGTTTCTAGTAATTAGTAGTAGTGAAAGGCCTTGCAGATTTCTCAACTCAGATATCAAAGAATGGGGAACTCATTTGGACTGCTGCATTTCAAAATCAATCTGCATGCAGGACGGAGCCCAGGAATGTAAACGATAGTTTTCTGGTAGTTACTCATGAATAGGTAAAAGGTCTTCACTTCCAGTTCTAAAAAGAACCAATTCATTTTATAACAAACATGAAGTGAAAGTAGTTAGAGAGTGAATGGGGAAGAGGACAGTTCATACGCATCAGTGGAGAGAAAGAGTTCAGGTATCTGTAAGCAGTGAGGAATATCTAGAACTCCCTGCTATGGATGAGATGCTGTGATTGTGGCCTTGAGCCATGAGAGTGCAGTTTGGATTTTGAGCTAGAAGCTAGAATTTTTGTTTATATAAATTCTGGGACAGCAGAGGCCACTGTAGTGATGTTAGTTTGGACCCATACACTAGTTATTCGTTCTGATTGTTAAACTGTGAACAGTTTAATGAACAACATGAGATGGACTGATTTAAAAAAAAAACAAACAAATTGCAAATGCTGGAAGTATAAAAACATGAAACAGAAACTGCTGGAAAGTCTCAGCAGGTCTGGCAGCATCTATGGGGAGAAATCAGAGTTAACATTTTGAGTCCAGTGACCCTTTTTCAGAATGGTTCTGAGGAAGGATCACTGGACCTGAAATGTTAACTCTGATTCTCTGCACAGGTCTGCTCAGCTTTTCCAGCAGTTTCTGTTTTTAATTAGATGGACTCACTCTGGAACCCATTCTGAAATGAAAATTAATTATGTGTTACATTCATAGTTTCTAGGAGGCAAGCCAGCAGAGTATAGAGCTAATGTATTTATTGTTACTCAAAGGGCATTGTACCTCCAGCTGCAAATGAAGAAGTGAAGGAACTCTTTGTCTTTGAAAACAAGCTGGACTTGGCATGTGCTGCTGCCCAAGTTCTGCCCACATTGCAGATAACACAGGTACCTTTTGCTTTATTCCACCCTTATCATTGTTCTCTTACCTAACAATGCAGTTAAACAAAAAGCAGGTGTATATTAGAACACAGAACAGTGTAGCACAGGAATGAGCCACCATGTCTGTGCTGACCATGATGTCATTCTAAACTAATCCCATCTGCCTGCATGTGATCAAAATGCAAAGAATTTTTCACAAAAAGTGATTGAACATTTACTGATGTCCGATACCTGCATGGTAACTGTTAATATTGTGCAACAGGAAGAAGCCATATTGCTTTCTACCAACTCTCTCCTATCAGTCTATATCTATAACTGTGTGATTTAACTGTGTCACTATCTGCATGTTTGAAGTATTTTGAAAGGCCTAAGATTGTGGTTACCATTATGGCATGTACAAGTATCAGACCATTATAGACCAGAGCAATGAAGTTTAAAACAGGCATTTTGTAGAAAACAAGGGGGCTTCAGTTTTATGAGGAATATTAGATTAGATTAGATTACATACAGTGTGGAAACAGGCCCTTCGGCCCAACAGGTCCACACCGCCCCGCCGAAGCGCAACCCACCCATACCCCTACATTTACCCCTTACCTAACACTACGGGCAATTTAGCATGGCCAATTCACCTGACCTGCACATCTTTGGACTGTGGGAGGAAACCGGAGCACCCGGAGGAAACCCACGCAGACACGGGGAGAACGTGCAAACTCCACACAGTCAGTCGCCTGAGGCGGGAATTGAACCCAGGTCTCTGGCGCTGTGAGGCAGCAGTGCTAACCACTGTGCCACCGTGCCGCCCACTATTGTTATATCTCAGTCATCCATTTACTGAAACAGGAGACAATCTGCCTTTTTTTTTTAAAGATTAGATTAGATTAGATTAATTGAGTGTGGAAAATGGCCCTTCGGCCCAACAAACCCACACCGACCCACCGAAGCGCAACCCACCCAGACCCATTCCACAACATTTACCCCTTCACCTAACACTATGGGCAATTTAGCATGACCAATTCACCTAACCTGCACATTTTTGGACTGTGGGAGGAAACCGGAGCACCCGGAGGAAACCCACGCAGACACGGGGAGAATGTGCAAACTCCACACAGTCAGTTGCCTGAGGTGAGAATTGAACCCAGATCTCTGGCGCTGTGAGGCAGCAGCGCTAACCACTGTGCCACCGTGCCACCCTTCCGCAACTTTTTTTTGCATTTCATTCTTCAGGGCAAATTGCAGTCTACTCTCTCCCTTTCTTGAATTACTTCCCATTACTGGAGAAAACGAGCCCTTCTTTATTGAAAAATTCACCACTGAATTAGCCAATTAACTGATGAAACAAACAACAATTAACAAAGTTAAAAATCTAGTGCTTCCAATTAAACCTGTTGGACTATAACCTGGTGTTGTGTGATTTTTAACTTTGTACACCCCAGTCCAACACCGGCATCTCCGAATCATAACAATTAACAAGTAATAGTAGTTAACTATTCACACAATCCAATCAAAGTAAGCCCCTTTATTCAATAGGTAATTAGATTAGATTCCCTACAGTGTGGAAACAGGCCCTTTTGCCCAAAAAGTTCACACTGACCCTCTAAAGAGCGACCCACTCCCCCACCCTATATTTACCCCTAACCCACGCAGACACAGGGAGCATGTGCAAACTCCACACAGTCGCCCAAGGCAGGAATTGAACTCAGCTCCCTGGCACTGTAAGGCAGCAGTGCTAACCACAGAGCCACTGTATCACCCCAAATTATTTTAACGTTAGCAGAATTTGCAATGAAGTGTTCAACCCTGTATCCATATCCAATTAAATCTAATTAGAAGTTGAAAAAATGCAGGTCACCGTATGAACTAGTGTCATAGGACAAGTAAATTTCGGGCTGTGTTCACATTACCATCAACCAAAAAGCACTGAAAAAGGAGGCAGAAGACATAATGTTATTCAAATGAAAGTTAATGAATTTCATTATTTAAAACTTAATTTAGATATTGTGATAAATTCTGGTACTAAATCTACCTCTGAATACATATGACTAGAAGAAATTGAAATCATTATGTTAATATTTGTTGTAAATACAGTGAGCTAATTGCACATTGGATTCACTCAATAGTTTGCTTTGTCTACAGTTGGATCTCCAGTGGGTGCAGGTCTTGTCTGAAGGTTGGGCCACTCCCTTATCAGGCTTCATGAGGGAAAGAGAATTCCTACAGGTTCTGCACTTTGGGACTCTGTTAGATGGTAAGAATTGCTGAATGCCACTGTAACTGCCAGTATACTGCTACAGTCAACTTCCATACTATTTGAAGTTTTCCGAGAATTCTTTTGCGTTTTTATTTACCAATGTTGAAAGGCTATTGAAAGAAAAATTAAGTTGGGGCTATAGATCAGCAGTCAAGCTCACAGATTTCATTGCACAATGATCTTTGCAAGAAGAAGAGTGTCTGATCAGTTCCTCCCTGCACCATTGGTTCTTGAAGTGAAGAATTAGCAGGTGTTTAACAAGCCACTGTTGCAGAGATGAAGACTCATGCTGTTGGAGAACTTAACTGCATGAATCAAGATTATCAAACAATCTGAAAACTGACAGTGGATTTGTCTGTGGTTTTGATTTAACTTCTGATGCCTCTCAAGGGATCAGTGCTGTGACGGCTTAACTTTCTATTTCTATGAATGATTTTCCCAAAGACACAATAGGAATGACATTGCCGAGTGCGGAAATGGCATCAAGTTGGGGATGGTGGTAAACTATGAGAAAGAGGACCAGAACACATTGCTCAGTGGGAGTTGGGAGCGAAGTATTAGATGCATAAAAACACACTGAATGCTGGAAAAGATAACATCCTAAATGGTAAAAGAAAGAAGGATGCATATAGCATTTGTCATGATCTCAGGACATCCTAAGTCAATTCATTACCGGTGAAGTATTTTAAAAATGTAATTGTTGCTGTTATGTAGACAATATTCCAGTTCACTTGCACACAATGTTGCACAAATAGTAAAGGAAAAGTATCTTTAATGGAGTTGGTTGAGCAATTAATATTGGCCAGGAAAATGAGATAATTCCATTGCTGTACTGCTGATATGTTGCCATGGAATCATTTACAATCATCCAGGAGGGAGTTTAAATCTTGGTTAAACATCTCACCTGAAAGAATGGACCTCTAGCAGTGCAGCAGTCCCCCAGAACAGCTTTAGAATGTTACAGTTTTCATTTTTCTGGTGTAGAACTTTACAATGCAAACTTCTAAGGCCAATGCGAGAGCCTGTGAGCCACAGCTGACATCTATGACTCATACTAAAGTGGAGAACTAGGGAGCAGATGGGAAAATCTAATGATCTAAACCAAGACTGACAAAAACATTCACAAAGCACAAAGATTTTCTAGGTTTCATATGTGGGAGCAGTTAGTATAACAGACAAGAAAGACACATTGGCTTTGTACAAGTCAATGGTTAGCCTCCAGGTTTATTGTCTGAGTTTCTGGACACAACATTATTGAAAGACTATTAAACCCATGGAATAGATGCAACAAAGATGAACTTGAAAAGAGTACAACTGTTTGAAAATATAGTTATGGAAAATTGTAACTGTTTGCTGTAACAGAGCAGAAATAGCCTAATAGCAGTTTATGAATTTATGAAAGGTTTTGAGAGGGTAGAGGTTGTTTCCATTGGCTGGTACATCAAAAACTAAAGCTGTGTACTCAGAGTTATAATAAAGAACAGAAGAAGCAGATTAAAAGAGTCTAATCTAGAATTCACACTTTAACACAGGCTACGCTACTGTGCAAGAGAATTGAATACATATTTGAAACTATGGAAAAATAAATGGATATGTGGAAAGGGCTGGAATTAAGATGAGAATAAATGATTTAAGTTGAAGAAATACAGCTGTTGTATTGGGTGGAATGGCCTCCTATATTATGAACACTAGAATTCAATTTCCTTATCCAACTCAATGCAGTGTAAAACTCTTGTTGGATGGAGAAAAGACTTTCACTGGAGGGAAGGTCACGTGATGAAACCAAGCAGAGCTGGTAACTCCATTTGTATGGCTTGTGAAGACAGGAAATTAATTTGAGTGACAACAGAGCAAAGAGATTGTGTAGTACATGGATATCACAAGGCAAGAGCTTAGTAAATTATTGTCATTCTGTGGGAGATTAGCAAAGAGTGGATGCGTCGCACTGTTCAGCAGGAAATACTGAGAGCAAGCTGTAAAGGTATTTAGTTAGCACATAACAATCAGCAATGTAACTATGCTCCCCATCACACTTGCCCCCAATTATATTACCTGTACATTACAATGTCTCAAACAGTTTTTTTTCCCATTGCTGGCCTTTCTGCACTCACCACAGAAGATGAAATATTGCAGAATAAAATTATCAATGCAACTTTTGATTGCCAGCTTTTGCTGTTGCTGAGGTGGGTTATATAAATGAGGAAGCAGCACTGTGAGATAATGGTATCATCTTCAACAAGTTATACATCAAATTACACAAAATAGATGGCACGGAGGTAGGCCATTTGGCCCATAATTTCCTTGATGGTATTAATGCTGCACCTCAGCAACCTACAATTTCTCTTCATTTAACCCAATCAGCAAAACTTTACTTTTCCCTCTCTGTGTTAATCTTTTCCTTAAATAATGTCAATACTATTCCATCAACTATTGCATACAATAGCAAGTTCCTCATTCTCATTACTGCCTGGGTGAAGAACCCTCATTTGAATTCTCTTTCCTCAGCAATCCCTCAGGATTATGAATCACTTGCTTCGTCAGCTCCATTTGATGGCTTCTCAGCACAACCTGCAGGCTCTCCCCCATGCAGAGCAGGTGATGCGCAAAGAGATAGGTGGATTGGATAGATAAGGGGAAAGCAGTGAATGTAATATATTTGGATTTCCAAAACGTGTTTCAAAATGTACCGCATATTAAACTACTTAATAAACTGAGAGCCTGTGGTGTTTAAGGTGGTATATTGACATGGATAAAGATTGGTTAGCTAGTAAAAGACAGAGAGTTAGGATAAAGGGGGCATTTTCAGGATGGCAGCTTGTAGCTAGTGACGTGCCACAGGAAATACTGCTGGGGCAACAACGAATACTGATGGCTTGGATGAGGAATGTGAATGTACTATAGCCAAGTTTATGGATGACACAAAAAAACGGTAGGAATGCAAGAGCTGAGGATGGAACAGGGATATAGACAGTGTAAGTGAGTGGGCGAAAACTTGCCAGAAGGAATATAATGTGGGAACACATGGGGCTATGCATTTTGGCAGGAAGAATAGTGGAGCTGAATATTGTTTAAATAGAGAGAGACTGCAGAAACCTATAGCACAGAGGGATTTGGGATTCCCCATGTATGTCACAAAAAGCTAGTATACAAGTTCATTGGCTAAGAAGTCTTCCCAAAACTTTACAAGGCACCACAGCTGGAATACTGTGATCAGTTTTGGTCCCTTTACCTAAGGAAAAATATATTGGTTATGGAAGCGGTCCAGAGAGGTTTAGTAGTTTGATCCCAAGTATGGATAGGCTGCCTTATGAGGAGAGGTTGAGTAAGTTAGGCATGTACTCAATGGAATTTAGAAGAATGAGAATGAATCTCTTTGAAAAATACAAGATTCTGTGGGGGCTTAACAGGGTGAATGCAGACTGTTTGTTTCCACTTGTTAGAGAGTCTAAGACCAGAGGGCATAATCTCAGAATAAGTGGTCACACTTTTAAGAAAGAGGAAAAGAAATATTTCTTCTCTGAAGTTTGTCAATCTTTGTCATTCTTTAGTGCAGAGAATGTAGAAGCTGAGTCATTAAGTATATTTAAGCCTGAAATAGACAGATTTTTAAAGTAAGGGTACCAAGGGTGACAGGGAAAAAAACAAGAAAGTGGAGGGGAGGATGATCAGATCAGCCATTATCTCATTGAATGGCAGAGTGGAGTCAATGGGCTGAATTGTGTGTTGCTGCTCCTACCTCTTATTGGTTGTTCATAGGTTTGTGCACTCATACTGATGCCTTACTTTGCCTCTACCCAGTCTGTCTATAAGTTGGAGCCTTCCCAAATGTATCTGCTTCATATTGATCAGTCAAAAGCCAGAGACTTCCATGAGTCGGCAAGTGTGCTTGATCTTTCAGTGATGTTTGGAAGACATCTGTAAAGTATTTCCCTGCCCTTCTGGAGTCTCCTGCTGTGACCAAGCTCCAAGTGGAACAGTTGTTTGGTATTGGGCCAATAATGACGTCTGCTCAGTGGAGCTGGTTTTGAATGATTAGTAACTCAATGCATGACACATTAGTTTGGAAGGGGACAAAAAGGGAGGTTCAGCAGATCAGGGGAACACATGAGAAAATCTCTGGGGTTTCCTCCAAACCCTTCTCTCCTGTCCCCAGGTCCCAACCAAGCCTACGCAGAGATTCCAGTGGCCTTCCTTAGTTGTGTGACTACCTGACTTTCTGATTAGAAACTGACTGGAAGTTATAGCATAAGTCACAGTATGATACATTTGCCATAATACGTTTAACCAAAATAAAGAGATTTTTCTCAGTCATTATTTCTAACTTTTTAAAGATGATTTTTTTTTGTATCTACAAACTCATTATTATTAGTGAAATATAAAGTCGTGGTTAGCTTGAAATCAGTGATAAAGTTTAAACAAATGGTTTTCAAGAACAAAGCATATACTCAATTGTGAAAGAAAGTACAAACTGTAACTTTCATCCATGAAAACCTAATCTTTCAGAAATAAAATAAGCTGGGATGTGTGTTGAACTAAAAGCAATAATTCATTATCGGGCAAAGCACACTTTTGAAAAGTTGGCAGTTAAAAAATTCAAAATAAAGAATTCCAAATATTGGGTAAAGCATAATGGCATAGATACATAAATTGCAATGACAGAAAAATTAAGGATTAGTCACAACTGCAAACAACTAGCTCTAATTTAGTCAGATAGGAATTTAAAAAGTGTCAAAATGTACAGAGAAATCTTTTTTTTTATAAATGATTTTGTTACATGCTAATTTGGTTGCCACATCTGCCAAATAACATGCTTCAAATATAACTAATTAGTTTTTGGGTGTTCAATGATTGATATTTTATAGCTTCCCAGCCCTTTCTTCTTTGAGCCAATCTTCTTATATGGATCACATATTTCACCAAGTTGCCAATGTACTGTTGCCAGCTGTCAAGACAATAACAAATCTTTTTTAAACCAAAGGCATTTCCCTTCACGAAATAGTGAAGATGTCTTCATGGAATTATTATTTAAGAAGAGACATTACTTACAAAAATTAAATAAAGAATTGTATACGTTGAAGATTTGAAAGAAAATAAAATACTGGAGAAACTCAGCAGGTCTGGCAACATCTGTGGAGAGAAAGCAGATTAAACATATCTAGTCCAGTGACCTTTCTTCAGAACTGATAGTAGCTAGAGAAAGGCGGTATTTACGCTGATGACAGGTGTTGGAGTGGGAGAAGGCATGGCTAAGGAAGTGAGCTCATGGGTAGAGAAGGAGCCCTGAGAGAGAGAAAGAAAGTTAGGCAGTTGGAGGGATGGTTGATATAAAACTGCTCATGGGGACAATGAGTGGGTGAAATGGTTTGGCTGTGCTAAAAACAGCCCATGTCATTGATAGGACCTGGGTGTGGAGTGGGTAAAATACATGGAAGGTGGTGTTCAGTTTCTAAAATTACTGAACTTGATATTGAGTCCTGAAGGCTGCAGGGTCTGCAAGTAGAAAATGAGGTGCTGTTCTTCCAGCTTGCAATGAGCCTCACTGGAGCACTGCAGCAAGACTTGGACAGAATTGTTGGCCAGGGAACACGGTGGGCTGTTGAAGTGGCAGGCAACAGGAAACTTGGGATTGGTAGCATTTGACTTCCTCGCCCCAAATGACTAGTGCAGTGACTTTTTTCTTTGGCAACATCTCTGACTGCAGTCATTGCCACTGTTAAGTTGCTGGTGGGTCTTTTGAATGAATTTACAACTGAGAGTCTGAATAGATACTTCAGAGAGCTTTAAGGATCAACCATGTAATTTTGGATTGGCACAATATGTAAGCTTGATTGGACAGGGCATCAGTGAACCAACTGAGTTTTAAATAAGAAAAATAATTTCTCCCTTCCTGATCCTCTTAGTCAGGGAGGTGAACAATGACCCAAACCCTGGCTGAGGAAGTGATTTTGAGACTTTTATTTTTTAATAGGTGCAGGTTTGCAAAGGGTTTAGAGACAGAATTCCAGACAGTAAAGTTTAACTCTGCTGCCGGCTTTTCCAATGACAATGTGGTAAATACAAGCTGGAATCATAGCAATCACTTTCATGAGTTCTAGCAGTAAAATCAATTTGCTAGCTGTGATTGAATGTATGACAACTGACTTCCATCGCAGAAGCTGCTGTCTCTAACAGTCCCACACAGCCAGATGAACATTGAAAATGGCTAACATAGGCACATGATTTTTAAAAAAATATCTCTATAATTATTCTCCCAGGCTGCTTGTACCATAAGGAATAGGAACAGGAGTAGGCCTTTCAGACCCTCAAGCCTGCTCCACCATCCAATAGGATCATCGTTGATTCCTCACGTCCTCATTACAGCCCTTTTCATATAACCCTCCATTCCCAACTGATCACAAATCTATCTCTCTCAGCCTTAAGTATACACAAAGACACAACCACCGCAGCACTCTGCGGCAAGGATTATAAAGGCAGTCAAAACTCAGAGAAGAAATTGGCACCCCTTTAATCTGAGAGTATACCATCTGGCCCTAGACTCTTCCCTGAGGGGGAACCCAGTCAAGCTCCTTAGGAATCCTATATGCTTCACTGAGATCATCTAAATTCCAGTGAGTAGAGTCCCAACTTGTTTAGGGAGAAAGTGAGGTCTGCAGATGCTGGAGATCAAAGTTGAAACTTTATTGCTGGAACAGCACAGCAGGTCAGGCAGCATCCAGGGAACAGGAGATTCGACGTTTCGGGCACAGGCCCTTCTTCAGGAACCATTCCTGAAGAAGGGCCTGTGCCCGAAACGTCGAATCTCCTGTTCCCTGGATGCTGCCTGACCTGCTGTGCTGTTCCAGCAATAAAGTTTCAACTCCCAACTTGTTTAACCTTAACTGAAAAGACAGCCCCTCCAGATGGGGATATCCTGGTGCACCTTCTCTGAACTACCTCCAATGAACTGATATCTTTCCTTAAATAAGAGGACCACACTGCTCATAGTGTTCCAGGGGCAGGCTCGCCCGCACCTTGCAAAAGACAAGGCTGAAAGCTAGAAATAAAGATCCACATTTGTTTTCTCCTCAGGTCCAGTACTACAGATCCTAGAGTGCAGCCAATTCACTCTTTGTGATATCAAGGACTGGCTACAGGCACTATATACTAAAAAGGCTATGGGCTCCTGATCATTATTCCAGCAATGTTACTGAAGGCTTGTGCTTTGCAACTTGCTGCTCCCTAGCTAAGCTATTCAGTCCTGCTTCAATACAAGCACTTTCCTGGCAATTTGAAATTATCCAAGTGTTCCTTTTCCAAACAGGCTGCCCCATCAAACTTAAACAATGTTTCCTTACTCAGGATAACCTGCAGACCAATGCTCAGTTTGTTCCTAGTATGACCATTCATTCAGATATTGATCTATTTACAGCCTTGGTCCAAACATGGGCACAAGAGCTGAACTCCAGAGACGAAGTGAGAGTGGATAACTTGAAATCAAGGTGCATCTTAACCAGGCATCACAAAGTCCTTGCCAAATTGAAGTTAGTGGGAATGAGGGAAACTCTCTCTCAGCTGGTTGCAGTCTCAGACTGGGAGTTCTGCAGAGAGTAACACAACTCCTGATTCCCAAAAGTCTGCCTACAAGGTACAAATGAGGGGTGAAATGAAATACTCTCCACTTGCCTGGATAAGCGTAACTCCAACAAATCTTGTGAACTTCCAACACCATCCAAGACTAAGTAGCCTGCCTACTAGGCATCAGCTTAAACATTCAGTGTCTTCACCCCAGCACATAATGATGGCGGGCTGTACTGTGTACAACATACACTCCAAAACTTCGCAACACTCTTTTGACAGCACCTTCCAAAACCCCTTCTGCAACCTGCAGTGTCAGTAACTGCATGTTCCTTTTCAAATCATACACCATCCTGACTTAAACCCATATCATTGTTTCTTAGTTATCATTGGATCAAATTTGTAAAACACCTCCCTACGGGGCTGAAACGTTTGGCTAAGTCCAAGTTGCATCGGGTTTTTTGGAAGGTTGGTCACCATGCGGCCTATTGGGTTTTCTTTCTCTATCTTATAAATTAAAGATGAAAATTGGGTGGTATGCTGCAAATCATTGGTCCCCTCATGAAGAGAACATCCTGACTCTGACCACTCCAAGTAGTGCCTGAACTGGTATTGGATGCTACTCTTGACTTAGTGTGTCAGGAACCCCTGAGCAAAGGCTATCTGCCTGGATATGACTGACAACCATGTCAGGCTTCTGGCTTTGTGTTTGTACTCAATGGCCCTCCAGGACACAGCCCTGCGAGCCTGGAATCTCCAGCAGAGGGGGCAAAGTGAGGCAGGTAGGCTCGGAGTGAGTGAAAGTTCCGACCGTGAGTGAAGAGTCTGGAGATAAAGCCTGGTAAAGTCCCTAAGCTGGGGGTGGGGGTGGTCCCTGAGCACACAGTGTCCTTGCCCCAGCATGGCAATGAGAGTTGTGGGTACACCATTGAAGTGCACAAGCTTTCTGTAAGTGGATCAGAGATGTGTCTTGAGGGTTCTTACAAGCTGGCACAGATCAGATGCTAATCTTCATAGAAGTGGGATGCAGTGGCTGGTGCCCATGTTGGTGCCCAGTTTCCACCATGTTGGTTGTTTGGAGCAAGCAGTAAGCTGAGTCTACCAGTTACCTGCGCTGGTTTCCTTCTCAAGTTGCCCCAGCATCGAGCTTGTTTGGTGATTTCGGTCAGATGAGAGACTGGATATTGAAGAGGTGGGCTGTCGTAACAAGGTGTTTAACAAGTTTTAATGACTGTTAATTGACATCCCACCCCCCCCTCTAATGAAAACCTTGCCAAATTACTTGAGAAAAGAGTAAAATATGCAACAAGGTGATCTTGATATCAAGTTGCTTCTCACTGCACTTGTCACTGGGTTCTCCTATACATTCGTCATCACTCAGACATTATAAGATTCCATCTGAACCCCATGGTCTGCAATAGATCAAGACATTAGCTTGCTGATATCCTCCCAAGAGCAATCAGAGATGGTCAGAAAAAACTGGTCAGCAATGGTCACATCTATGAATTAATGGAAAAAAAATTATTGATTCTTTGAAATTCCCAAGATAATGTGATTGATCAGTGTAATGGCAAGAATAAAAAAAAATGTCACCATAGTCCTGCTCTTTCATTAGAGAGAGACAACTGGTGGTAATTTAACCTGAGGATCAGCACAACCCAAGTGAGGGGATGAGTTCAGAAGGAGAATCCTTCATGGTAACCTCACCCAGTGTGGGAATGAACCCATCTGTTGGTATTGCATTACATTGCAAATCAGCTTCTAGCCAACTGAGCTAACTGACCAGTATGTCGGTCAAATGGGCCAACAGATCATTTATGATGTGTGAAATTGGGAGAAGTTGCAAAAGATACAATTTGAACATTGTCACATGTTAACATAACAAGATGGAAGGAAGACTGCTTCATACCGTCCAATGTGCCAACATGTCAAGTGGGCCACAACTGACATTTTAAGAGTCAAATAATAATTGAATTTGTTTTAAATGATTTAAAATCTCACTCTTGTATTAGACTAATTTGTTTTCAAAATCTGTGAACTAGCTTAAGTCAAGTTTTAACCCTTTTGTTGCACAGCAAAATTATATGACTGTAATGATATGAACATTTATGTGGAAAAGAATGATCAGGAGAAGGAATTGAATGTGTTAGATTGCACAAAATTGTGTTTGCACTGTCATTTGTAATGTTAGACCAGCTTTGATGTGATTCAAACAGTCTTCAAAGTAACAAAAAGTCATAAAAGTTATGTGGATTTACGAAAAAAACTTGAATAAATATTTAAAATCCAGTCAAGATCCAAGAAAAATGTCAGAAAATTGTTTACGTTTTTAAATGAGGCCCCCACATTGTTGTCTGGAGATTTGCCTGCTCACTGGATAAAATGACAGTTTGCTACAAGACTACAGGAACAGATGGGATACGTTATCAGCTAATGCTTTCTGCCAGTTCAGGTGGGAGTTCTCTCCCATACGTCACATCACAATGGACTCCACGGTTTCCCAACTGCATGACTCCCACCAGATTTAACATCTGGCCTCCTGTGGCTGAAAGTGAACTGTACCATTGCATTAGAACAGAAGATATTCATTCCCAATTATTCAAGATTAAATGATGCATAATTTATTATGCCTGACTCTTGGTCAGCCTCAGGATGCAAGTATAAGAACATGTTACACAATCTGGTTGGTATCTCCGGGAGTACAGAAGAATGGGGATGATCTGACCAAAATGTTTAAAAATTTTGATAGTTTCAGTCAATCCACCCTAGCTCCCCTGGCAAGAGTATCACAAACAGCATTGGGGGTGAGGGGAGGTGAGTTTAGTCTTAAAATTAGACCAAGGGCACTTTGGCGGAAAATTAGGAGGTGCTTATTCACACGGAATAGTATTAATTCAGGAATTCCATCCCCAGCAGCCTGTAAATTGTGGAGTTTAGGTGACTGGGTAAGTCTATGGAGCAGAATGGAGTGACGATGGGTAAATCGGGCTAAGAGACAGATCAGCCGTCAAGTAATTGCAGGCTTGAGGGATAATGACATTTCTGTATCACTAAAATAGTGATAGTTGGAGCTGT
The DNA here is from genome assembly GCF_004010195.1 of Chiloscyllium plagiosum. NCBI lineage: Eukaryota > Metazoa > Chordata > Chondrichthyes > Orectolobiformes > Hemiscylliidae > Chiloscyllium > Chiloscyllium plagiosum. The sequence continues at coordinate 11,849,668 of NC_057731.1, forward strand.
TGTTTTGCGGTAAAAGATTCTACCTGAAGGGTAACTGAGCATGTTGTCCGTAGGTGGAGTTATCAATCTGACTATTCCAATCGTCCTGCCGGTAAGCACAGAAGACAAGGAGCGTTTGGCGTGCTGCTCAGCCTTTTCCCTCGTCTACTCAGGACGGAGAGTGGCCATACTTCAAAACCCAGAATTTTATCCACACAGAAAAGAGGAACGCTGTGCACGACAATGGGGAACAACCTGCGAGAAACATCCCTACATTAAGGTATGTGATGCTGCCGGTTGTGTGGGTCATTGGTTGTTAAGTCGCTACCTGATTTGGGGAACAAGCTAGCAACACTTAACTTCACCCTGACACTGAACTTCTAACCTCACCTTGATCCAACCTCCACAGCGAACCCCCGCTTGTACAGAGCTCTGACCTGTAAACATCATGCTAACCTATAACATCATTCTGCCCCCAAACTTAAACAGCAGAAATTTGCATTCTTACAGCAGCTTTAACATTACAAAATATCCCAAGGCACTTCGGAGGAACAATGTCACAATTTGGCACCAACTCACATCAGGAGATTGCAACACATGACGAAGCTCACTCACGAAGGTTTTAAGGAAAAATACAGAGACTTGTAGTTGACTGCATGGCTGCCAACAGTGGAGCAACCAAACTTGGAGGCTGGAACTGAATGAATATGTAGATTTTAGTCACAGAAATAGGGAGGAGTGAGACCGGGTTTTGGAAGGTCACCTCTAGATCATGTACAACGCACGGGAGAGGGCCCTGCCCAGAGACTAATTTTGAACATCACACTGACCTGAACCCATAACCTCACACTGGCCCTAAACTCATAGCCTCACACTGGCCCTAAACCCATAACCTCACACTGGCCCTAAACTCATAGCCTCACACTGACCCTAAACCCATAACCTCACACTGACTCTAAACATCACACTGTGACCCCTAAACCCCTGAACTTTCACTAACCCCTAACCCTCACGCTAACACCTAACTGTATCTCTACTGGGTATAGAATGTGTTAAAACGTAAAGATTTAGTGACTTTGAATAAGCTAATGATATAGAAAGTGTTTGGTTCCTTTCCAGACTTGTATAGGCTCCTTCCGCTATATGCATGGCCATTTCTATCTGATGGTCTTTCATTTCGATATTATAGAAGTGTTTTGAGGGAGGTGATGACCTAATGATATTATCACAGGACTGTTAATCCAGAGATCCATATAACATTCTGGGCATCCAGGTTTGAAACCCTTCATGATCGATGATGGAATTTGAATTCAATAAATATCTGGAATTAAGAGTCTAATGATGACCATAAATCCATTGTCGATTGTTGGAAAAATTCATCTGGTTCACTAATGTACTTCAGGGAAGGAAACTGCCATCCTTACCTGGTCTGGCCTACATGTGACTCCAGCAATGTGGTAGACTCTGAACTACCCTCTGGACAATTAGGAATGGGCATTAAGTACCAGCATAGCTAGCGATGCCTTCATCCTGTGAATGAGTAAAGAGAAAAAACAATCTGGAGTGCAGGACTGTTTGTTACTGAGAGTTCAGCTTCAATGGGAAAGGGCAAGTGTCTGAATTCCAGGCTCCAGCCCTCCTGGACCTGACCCTAATGTCTGCCTGAATGTAAGCTCTTTCACCTAGACAATGCTGGAAGTCACCCAGGAGAAAAACAGGGAAGTTAAAAATAATGTGGTCTCACCCCTCCCTATCTCTGTGACTAAGATCTACACACTTCTTCAGTTCCAGCCACTTGAGCGCCTCCAATTGTAGTTACTCCATTATTGTGGGATCGTTAGTTTTAATAATATTGGAAATGGATGAGGTGAGAAAGCGACTGGGACTGGGGAAGGTGATTCGTTGGTCTCTGGTGAGAACCAAGAAAGGTCGCCCAGTTGTGGAACCTCCAGAGATCAAGCCAGAGTTGGCAGCCAGCCTCCAGTGACACTCCCCTGCAGTGAGTGCCAGTGTGTGTTGAGGGATCCAATTCAGGGGCAGGTGCTGACCCTCTCTGTGACGCCAATCGCAAGGACACACCTGAGCCTAGGAGAACTAGGCAACACAAGTAAGCAGCTTTAATGAGCCATGCCACTAACCCTAAACCTGGCCAAACATTCCAGTGGGTTCTAAATTACACTGTCTTGGCCAACGGTCTTGTTTTTTGCGGTAACAAAAGTTCGTCAGGCAGAAGACCGTTTCTAAAGTGTTGTGTTTTACAGATAAGTGCCGGGTAATCCCTGTCTGGAGTTAGTGGCAAGTTATTTGAAATAAAGCTCATTTCTAAACGTTACTTCAATAATACCTATTTCAGATGGTGATGGAAAGTGGAGACTGGCTAGTTGGAGGTGACCTTCAGGTCCTGGAGAGGATTCGATGGAATGATGGCCTGGATCAGTATCGTCTAACCCCTCAGGAACTCAAGCAGAAGTTTAAGGACATGAATGCTGGTATAATTTCTGTACTGCTATTAGATTTCCATTCCTTAGCTCAGTGTTAATGAAGGAACCGAGTGAATTCACTCCATTATTGTCTGTGCCAAGCCAGCCTGGCTCCTTCAGCCATCTCCAGTCCCTTCTGTGATAAATCACTCTAACCTAACCAGCACTTCCATGTTCTGCCTTTGGTCCTTATTCCATGTAGGGCTAACAAAGATAAGCTAGTTTATCCATTTTTGAATAGTGGATCTTAGATCTCCTACAAAAATGGGGTTTTGAGTCCAGGCTACACTCTTTCAATCTCCTTAATATTTCTACTAACCATGTAACAAGTACAGAATTTTAATGGATTCCAGCAATGAAATCTTACTGTAAACTCTGTCTGCAGATTATTATTGTGCAGACTGGGGAGAAGTTTTAAAATGATTTTGATAGTGATGAGGGTTCCCTGAGTGTTGGAAAGAGGGGAAATTTCTTTATGCGGAGAAATGTAGGAGTATGAGATGCTTTTTACCGGTGTTGGATCGTTGCACCACTGAAGACAAAAGTGGCTAAGTCTTTGAAATGGGGATGATACAAGATATGGGAGGGGGCAAGGCAATGGGATCAGTTTCAAATTGCACTGGCAAGGAGCCTGTAGCGAGGACCAAATAGTTTCCTGTGTTATAGGCCGGTGTGCTTCTACTGGAATTTCCAATACCAGACCAGGAGAAAATTTCCTCCAATTAAACAATGATGAGACTGCAGCCACTGGTTTGGATCCCATTTCGATCTTCATTCACTTTGCTCAGCGACATTCTGAGATTAAGGCAGTTAACTGGCTTAAACCCAATGCATTCTCATATCACAAGACAGCCACTTCCAACATCATGTCATCACTGACTTGCCCTATGTTTCTACTCATCTGTTGCTGAAACTCTTGTGAATCCATTGTCTCTGTTAGCTCCAGATTTGATTATTCTAATTTTCTTCTGCCTGGTCTCCCAAATCCCATTCTCTGTAAACTTGTGGTCATCCCAAACTCTGCTTCTTAACTCTCACCAAGTCCTGTTTCCGCATTGTCTCTGTGCTCACAGGCTTACATTGGCTCCTAGTCAACCAATGCCTTGATTTCACTATTCTCATCTTGATTGTCACCTCACAGCTCACAATCTCAGTATTCTCCTCCAGCCTCACAACTCTCTGAGAGATCTGCACTTTTCTAATTTTAACCTCCTGTCCACTCCCAATTTTAATCATTCCACTATGGGGGGGCTGCATCTTCAGTTAGATATCCCGAAGCTTGGGAATTCTCTCCCTGCACCTCCCTACCTCACTAACTGGCATTCTTCCTTTTAAAATATCCATGAAACCTGGATTTGCCAGAATGTAGCCAGGAATGGAAGCTTTGAATTATAAGGCTGGGTAGGCTGGGATTTTGTTGCACTGGACTGTAGAAGGTTGAGGGTGATCTCATAGAGGTTTATAAAGTCATGAGGGACATTGATAAGGTGAATGGCAGGTGTCTTTTCCCTAGAGTGAGGATTTCAAGACTAGGGAGCATATTTAAGGTGAGAGGAGAAAGATTTATACAAGAAATGAGGGGGCAGTGTTTTTACCCAGAGAGTGGTTCTATGTGTGGAATGAATTTCCAGAGGATATGGTGGATGTGGGTCCAGTTACAATGTTTAAAAGACATTTGAGTAAGTATATGAATAAGAAATGTTTGGAGAGATACTAACCAAGAACAGACAGGTGGGAATGGTTTAGTTTGGGATTATGGTTGACATGGGCGAGTTGGTCCAAAGGATCTATTTCCGTGCTGTGTGTCTCTGTGACTATGACTCTACCATTTTGATCTTGGATCACCTGGTTTAAAAATTCCTTATTTGACTCTTATTACACATATTCATGTTTAGTCATAGAAGGCTCCTTTGAAACATTTTACTCAGTAAAAGGTGTTATAAATATAAGTTGCTACTTGTTGCTTCTCGCTTTAGTTAACATAAGCTTTAGTTAACAGTTGCATCAAAATGTCAGAGTAGACATTTGGAACCATTTTGAAAGTAGTAAGATCACATTTTTTTTGGATAAACTTATGAGGTTGCTTTTTCACAATGATTTAACTGTTTTGCCTGTATTTCTGTACAAAAACATGGCATTACTGATTTCACATTGATGTGTAAATGTAGTCTGCTTCAGAGGATTGCTTCTGTCATTAGGTTTGGAGAATCCACAAAGTGCAGCTGGTAGTGGGAGCAATAAATAGACTATACTTTTGGTCTATGAGATTGAAATCTACCTCAACTTTTCAGCTCAACTGGAAGTTTATTTGATTAAATTGCATGCAAGCTGGTACTTTAAAGGCACGATATCAATGCATGTTATAGAGTTATTGCACTTCAAATGGGAAGAAAATAACTTACCAACTGAAGAAGGATGAATTTAAAAAATCATGATCTATTAGTCATGCCAAATAATTGCAATAAAATAGCCAGTAATTCGTTCCTTGGTAATGGAAGTGTGATCCATTCTTGTCTTTGTTGCAGATGCCATTTTTGCATTCCAGCTCCGTAACCCTGTTCACAATGGCCATGCTCTACTGATGCAGGACACTAAACGTCGGCTTCTGGAGCGAGGCTACAAGCGGCCTGTGCTGCTGCTGCACCCGCTTGGCGGCTGGACCAAAGATGACGATGTGCCACTGGACTGGCGCATGAAGCAACATGCGGCAGTTCTGGAAGAGGGGGTGTTGGACCCACAGTCAACCATTGTAGCCATCTTCCCATCACCCATGATGTATGCCGGACCAACCGAGGTAAGTCAAAGTTCAAAGACAGGATGTAAGCAGGCAAGTTATGACCACTCAGCTGCAAGGAGCTTTGGACATTAACTCATTTAGCATAGTTTGAATTTCCTTGTTGCTTTCCTCTGAAAAATGGAAGCAATTCCATTTCTGCTAATTCATTTGCTAAAGCTTTTCTGTGACCCACCCCTCAACTCTCCACCAAGTGGTTTGACCACTTTGAAAGTTTCTAACCAGCTCCTTATGATGTGAAGCCAAAATGGTATCATTTCTGCTCACAATGCACTTGGGTGAGTTGGAATGTGATTTATAAAGATACAGGTATTATGAGGATCAACTGAAATCGATGAAAGTGAGCACTATTGCAGTGTGAAGAGTTATGACAAGCACTGGAAATAATGAGGTGAATTTTGTGTTTTTATTTGTCTTTTGTGTTGTGCTTATTGGACAGTTGGTCACCATGAGTCCTCGCAAGGTATTTCACTGTATCTTACCAAATTGGCCTCATTCATTTCCTTTCCCATCCCTATGCCATTTCTCACATCTAATTTCCATCCCATCTTATCACAAACATTGCTGGAACAATTCACAACTCAGCAGATATCTCAGAATGTACCAGTATGTCCTGCATCCACACTATCTTTAAAAGCCCAGGTGAGCACTGTTAATCTGGAGCCACAATGCATGGTTCCTGACATTTGCCACTGACATGGTAGACAGGGGGGTAATCAGCACCCTGCTTTTCGGGTGAGCGGTGTGGAAGTGAGAGTGGGACTTCCTCTTCCCCTCAAGACCAGCAGTGAAGGCAACAACACCGTGCCATGTTGGCCTGTTGCAAGGTTACTGCTATTTTGCTGTGCTGTTTCCCACAGACACAAATCCAGGAAGCTTGTCATAGCTGTTTGCAAGCTCTAGTCAAATGAAAGGGGGCAGTCTTCATCTTTGGTTCCCAGCAGTAAGTCAAGGGTACCCTCTGATACCAGTCCAGACCTAACTCTGGGTAGTCACAGTCAGGATGCTGGTTGAGGACAAGATGTTGGGCAGCCCACTGCCCGTCTTGAGTCTTGCTGCTCTATTGTGCTCTGTGGAATGGGAATGAGTATTACAGCTATTACTGTTAATGCAGATGGGTCATGTCCTGAGCAAGTAGGCAGCACCAAGGAAATGCAGAGTTGATGTTGTTAGTTGGGTGACAAAGAGTGAGGGAAGATGTTGCAGGCAGTAGTGAGCATGGAAGGGCATGAGCCTTGGTACAAGGTGGTACAGTAGCAGAGGGAGAGTGAGTGTGAGCACTCAGAGAGAAGATGGTGGCACTTACCCTGTCTTGATCCTAATGCACACCAAATCCCTTGAGCCATCCATCAGTGCTTGCTGAGTCATATTAGCATGCCATCCCCTCAGCCCCTCTGTTCAATGCTCCTCCTATGAATTGCCATGGGATGTTTTATTATGTTAAAGGTTCTATATAAAGGCAGAAAGCTGAGGTGGTTCATCATGGAGCGTTTCTGCCCAAAGGTATGTAGCCTCTCTCATCTGTCCCCCATTAGCCCCACTTTAGCTGAGAGTACCCAGCATGCCCATATTTTCTGGCACAGGATTATTCTCAACATCCAGAGGAGCTCTCGAGGTAGATGCTTGACCCACTGAAGAGGAGCTGGTAAACTCTAACTTGGATCACAGTCACAGCGCAGGCTTGGCTCTGTAATCAATCACTCCCAACACAACGTGCCACTTACAACAACATTTACATGGCACCTTTACTATAGACCTCACAAGGTGCTTCACAGCACTGATGGTGGGAATAGTGACAAAAAGCTTGGTCAGAGGTTAGGTTTTAAGGAGGGTCCTAAATAAGGAGAAAGAAGTGAACAATGTTTCGGGAGTGCATTCCTGAACCCAGGACTTGGGGCAGAACCACCAACTGTGTGTGAAGAATGTACAATGGGCCAAAATTGCAAGAATGGAGAGTTCCCAGAGGGATGTAGAACTAAGTTTACTGAGAAATGGAGGTTGAGGCCTTGAAGTAATAAAGGTTAAGAATTTTTAAATGGAGTTTTTGGGAGTTGGTGTGGGTCAGTAAAAAATGAATGGAAGCAGTTTAAAATACAAGCAACAGAGCTTTGTACAAATACAAGTATCTGAAAGGTAGAAAATAGGATGCTGGTCCTAAGAATATTAGTAGAGTCATAGAGTCATACAGCATGGAAACAGAACCTTCGCTCTAACCAGTCCATGCCAACCATGTTCCCAAACTATACGAGTCCCACTTGCCTGTTCCTCGTCCATATCCCTCCAAAACTTTCCTATTCATGTACTTATCCAAATGTCTTTCAGGTGCTGTAACTGTATCTGCATCCACCACTTCCTCTGGCAGTTCATTCCATACACAAACTACTCCCTGAGTAAAGAAGTTGCTCCTTATGTCCTTTTCAAACGTTTCTCCTCTTAAAAATACGCTCCTGAGTTTTGATCTCCCATACCCTCGGAAAAGGACCATGGCTTGTCACATTATCTATGCCGCTCAGGACTTTATAAACCTCTATAAGCCTTGAGTTATCTTGTAGCAACTACTAATTTTTTTAAAAAAGTCAAGAAACTACAGTGTATGATTCTCCACCAAAATAAATTACTGGACAGAAAACTAGGAATTCACTTCAGGAAAATCCAGTTTGGAAACATGCGCACAGTCAGCATTTTAATCACTAGTATTTCGAGTCATATAGTCATAGAGATGTACAGCACGGAAACAGACCCTTCGGTCAAACCCTTCCATGCCGACCAGATATCCCAACCCAATCTAGTCCCACCCGCCAGCACCCGGCCCATATCCCTCCAATCCCTTCCTATTCATATACCCATCCAGATGCCTCCTAAATGTTGCAATTGTACCAGCCTCCACCACATCCTCTGGCAGCTCATCCTTGTAAATCTTTTCTGAACCCTTTCAAGTTTCACAACATCTTTCCGATAGGATGGAGACCAGAATTGCACACAATATTCCAACAGTCCAAACCAATGTCCTGTACAGAGGTAAAAACAATGACTGCAGATGCTGGAAACCAGATTCTGGATTAGTGGTGCTGGAAGAGCACAGCAGTTCAGGCAGCATCCAAGGAGCAGCGAAATCGACGTTTCGGGCAAAAACCCTTCATCAAACGTCGATTTCGCTGCTCCTTGGATGCTGCCTGAACTACTGTGCTCTTCCAGCACCACTAATCCAATGTCCTGTACAGCCGCAACATGACCTCCCAACTCCTGTACTCAATACTCTGACCAATAAAGGTAAACATATCAAACGCCTCTTCACTATCCTATCTACCTGTGACTCTACTTTCAAGGAGCTATGAACCTGCACTCCAAGGTCTGTTTGTTCAGCAACACTCCCTAGGACCTTACCATTAAGTGTATAAGTCCTGCTAAGATTTGCTTTCCCAAAATGCACACCTCGCATTTATCTGAATTAAACGCCATCTGCCACTTCTCAGCCCATTGGCCCATCTGGTCCAGATCCTGCTGTAATCTGAGGTAACCCCCTTCGCTGTCCACTACACCTCCAATTTTGGTGTCTTCTGCAAACTTACTAACTGTAACCAGCCCCTCATGTATTGTTAAAAATAAAGCCCACTGAACTGATTCAGTGACTATGAAGAGTTTTACTATTCACTGGAAGGTGAAAGCCCGCAATTATAGTGACTGATCCTTTGCCAGTCTACTCCTGCTGGAACGAGAAAATGGCATCTAGTGAATTTGCAGACGTCTCTGATGAATCATGTTTCACCTTTTTATCTAAGCAGGGGGAGGAGATGAACACGTTTATTTGTCTTAAGCAATCCGTGATCAACGTCATTGGTGGAATGTTAAAAGTAATCTACAAATTTCAAAATGATGATGATTTGATTAGCCCTGTCACATGGCAGAGCGTTCTAAAAGTTCATCTCTCAGTAAACTGTTAGAACAAGGAAAAGTAACAATGTTAGATTTCATTGTTCTCAATGTTACTTTGCCACAGTAGAACTTTTGGAACCAGTTTAATTGGGCTGTATTAGGGAGATGCCTGGGCTACTTCATCTGTTTTGGAAGTGGCAAAGCTTTTGCATTTTTTGTGTCTTCACTCCAAATGTTTTGGTGGATCCAGTGTTTCCTCATCTCCCTCTGAACTCGATCACACGTTTTCATGTCCAGGTGAATTCTTGAAATGCAACACTTGAGTATCGCTGAGAAAAGATACAAACCATTGAAACTTTTTGTCGTGCATTCTTCATCGAATCCCTAAGTGTGGAAGCAGGTCATTCGGCCTATCGAGTCTACACCAATCATCTGAAGAATTTCCCAGTCAAACCCATCCCCCATTTCCCTGTAACCCTGTGTTTCCCATGGCTAACCTACACATTGCTGGACGCTACGGGCAATTTAGCATGGTCAGTCCGCTGAAATTGCACATCTTTGGACTGTGGGAGGAAACTGTAGCACCCGAAGGAAACACACACAGACACTGGGAGAATGTGCAAACTTCACACAGTCAGTGACCTGAGGGTGGAATGGAGTCCAGCTGCCTGGCGCTGTGAGGCAGCAGTGCTAACCATTGAGCCACCGTGCTGCCCTAAAACTTATGCAAGAAAGCCAAATTTAAAAGTAGCTCTGATTAGTTGATGTGTTGCCATGGAGAGCTATTGTCTTCCATACTTTTATTTAACCCAAAAAAGGCACAAATTCCATTTGCTTGCAAAAGACAAGTCCTTGTGTTTGAATATATCTACCTTCTACATATGCAAGTGAGCTACACCTGGCATCATAGCAGCACTGAAATTCATATTCTATGTTAATCATTTGTGTGATAAGGCAGAATATTCTTTAGGCGTGACAGCAGCATCCTGCTAGTGAAAAATACATGTCCACTTGATGATTACAAGACTACAAGCTGCTTCATCCTATCTCTTTTTTTTAATCTGCAATACTCATTTCCTGGGAGAAAGTGAGGACTGCCACACTGTTGACTCCAATGCTCATTTCCTAGCTGATTTACAGCAAACATATGAATTCAACTCTTGTTATTGAGTGCTGGGCATATCACTGCCGTCACAGTTGGAAAACATCCTCAGACATCCTGAGGTTATAAGAAACACAATATAAATGTAAGATCTTTCTTCTTTCCTTACATTCAGCTGATCTCTGACTTTGGAAGGCAATAGAAGGAACAATATATCGCTAATGCTTTAGATTACAAACTGTCAATCAACTTAATTAAAGAGTAAATGGATAACTGAACAGCAGCAGAGACAGATTGAAGATTTACGGTACTTACAGGCTTAATTATCTTTTTGAGTAAGATAAAAAGTAACAATCAGTCAGTCCTGCTACACTATACATTATTGTGAACTGGACCATGCCCAAGGTCACTGAAAGTTGACTGTAATATAAATATTTCTCTTGCTGGCCTACTTATCTCTTTCTCATAACTATAGATGTAATGTTCAATTTAAGCAGTGCAGCCTCTGAAATATCTTTCAGAGAAGGGTAACTGGAACAGAAAAAAATGTAAAGATATAGGGTCAAATCTAAATATTTAAATTTGGTGAAGGAAGGGTCCCACACTGGCTGACAACCAGCCAGATAATTTTCTGCAGCCAGGAGGAACCATTTGTTTCTCATGTGACTGGATAATTAAAAGTTTAAGCTTTTGTTCACTTTTGTTCAATGTCTCCTTATAAGGGCAACCCATGGTGGTACAAATAGTTAGTGCACGTACAACACACTCATAAATTGGACCTTCAGTTTGTAATCTGTGTTTTATGCACATCACTAAGACTTTTTTTGCATTTGAAAAGTGAGCTCCTTCCTAGAGCAGATGAATTAGCTGAGCACTTAATGATAGCTAGCAAGCTACACAACTGCAGCCTAAGAGCAAGCTTAAAAGAGCAAAGTGGGGGGGGGGGGGAGGGGGGAGACTTGGTGATGGTCTAGTGCTCTTATTGCTGGACTGTTAATCCAGAGGCCCAGATAATGCTCTGGGGACCCAGGTTCAAATCCCACCACGGCAGATAGTAGAACTTGAATCCACCAACAAAAAAAATCCTGGAATTAGGGCTCTAATGATGACCATGACTTCATTGTCAATTGTCAGAAAACCCACCTGGTTCACTAATGTCCTTTAAAGTGAAGTAAACTGCCATCCTTGCCTGGTGTCCCCTAAACGTGACTCCAGACCCACAGCAATGTGGTCGACTCTTAACTACCCTCAGGGCAAATTATGGTTGGGCAATAAATACTGCCCTAGCCAGTGATGCCCACAGCCTGTTAAAGAATGTTTTTAAATTGCCCTCTTAACAAAAAGCTAACAAATTGAGTGTCAAACATACCTGCAAATAAGACTGACAAGATGGTTGCAGATTTGAATTGAACATTTGAGCCCTCCTTAACACAGGCTTAAGAGATCATTTTATGAGCCTTTACTGCTGAGGAGTAGTGCATCATGGGAGACCAGGGTCTTCTAGTAGGAAAACAAACTCTCAAAATCTGCCTGTACCTACTTATGTGGGTCACTTCCTGTGTGATCCTGATTCTTCACCCAGTATGTACCAAGACAGAATGATATTCAACAGCATGATATATGATTGATAGTAATACATAATTTGTTTCCCATCTATACAACTCCAGTGCCCTGCTGTCCTGCACTAACAGTGGATTAATTGTACAGTCTGACTTTATCATTGATGTACTGGGGCACTGCAAGGTTTGCTACAGCTTGTCAGTTCTCTGTGAGCTGCCTCCTTCCTTAATGCAGGAGAGGGAGGAGGGTTGGAATATTTCATGATGTTGCTCATTGCCTGTGGCTATGGGAAAGGAATATCAGTCAGTGCCTCTCTCCTTTCATCTCCAGAGATCCAGCCTTCCAATTCTATAGGTTCCCTGATATTCCTCTTGTTGGTATGGGGCAGGATGTATGACAGGCACATTTTATACACTCTGTGGGGATTGGCTCCCCTCACCTCTCTGATTTACTCTTGTGAATGGATGTGGCTACATTTTCAGTGAAAGTATGCCACAGAGTGGGAAGGAAGCTCCTCATCGAAGCAATAATAAGCCTAAAGTTAGAACTGCTGTTCAGCATCACTATCTGGATAGCTAGGTACACAAAGTCCACACATCAAAACAGAATGATGCCTGTTCTTCCTTCACTGCCTCTCCCCAGGTAACCCCATGCTGCTGTAGTGCATATCAGAGCCAGATCCTCAATAGTAGTGGGACTGGCAGGTGCTGCTTTTCCAGCAGACTAATTGCTAATGGAAAAGTGACAACAGTAAACTGTTTGGCCCCAGTAAGACTCACTCTTCCCCTACACAAATAACTGTGACCATGGCATTTACATTGAAGTGAGGGGTGAGACAGATCCCTGGAAATTCACTCCCTACTCAGTGCTTTAGCACAAATGCTGGTCACTTTGTTGGTTGGATAATTGCCACTAGGATCTTGTTGACAGTCACTGTCCTTCATCTATTTGATAACTGTGCTGTTTGTTCACAGGTTCAATGGCACTGCAGGTCTCGAATGATTGCTGGAGCCAATTTCTACATTGTTGGCCGTGACCCTGCTGGCATGCCACATCCTGTGACTAAAAAAGATCTGTACGAGCCAACACATGGAGGCAAGGTTCTGAGCATGGCGCCAGGGCTAACCTCTGTGGAAATCATACCCTTCAGAGTTGCTGCATACAATAAGGATAAGAAATGCATGGACTTCTATGACACAGAAAGGTAAGAAGTTATAAGGACAAGCCTTCAAACCTGATAAATCAAACTTAAGGAACTGTGACAGATCAGCCTTTGAATCCCTGGTGTTCCAACCATTGCTGGTCAATCTCAAGATCCTCTGTCACCACCAAAGAACAATACAGCTAACACTCAGTAAATCCAGACAAAGAAGAGAAAGCATTCAAAGCATAACACTTGCCACCAAATGATAACTATATCATTAACACGCTTGTCTTCATTGGTCAGACCATTGAATAGAGGGGTTGGGATGTCATGTTGATTGTACAGGACATTGGTGAGGCTTCTTTTGGAGTACTGTGTACAGTTCTGGTCGTCCTGCTATAGGAAGGATATTATCAAAATTGGAGAGGCTTCAGAAAAGATTTACCAGGATGTTGCCAGGACTCGAGAGTTTGAGTTATATTGAGGGGCTAGATAGGATGGAACTTTCTTCACTGGAGCGTAGGAGGTTTAGGGGTAACCTTATAGAAGTTTATAAAATCATGAGGGGCATAGGTTTTTCCTCTAGGATAGGGGAGTTGTTGCCTGACCTGTTGTGCTTTTCCAGCACCACACTTTTGTCCCCAAGTTCAATTTCAAGGTGAGAGGAGAAAGATTTAAAATGGACCTGAGGGACAACGTTTTCATGCAGAAGGTAGTTCATATGTGGAATAAACTGCCAGAGGAAGTGGCAGACGCAGGTACAGTTATAAGGTTTAAAAGACATTTTGACAGGTACATGAATGGGAAAGGCTTAGAGGAATATGAGCCAAATGCAGGCAGGTGGGACTGGTTTAGTTTGAGAAACTTGGTTAACGTGGAAAAGTTAGACCGCAGAGTCTGTTTCTGTGCTGTATGACCCAATAGCAATGGTGATAACTTTTGACTTTCTTGAGCTTCTGGGTGGATGGTGCATTTAACCATCCAAATAAAAGGGGACATGGCAGCAGGAGTAGCCCATACTTTGCCTTTCTAAATCATGGTTGACCATCTACTTCCACGTTTTCCTTCACTTTAGTTTTAGTGTCAATAGTTTTTCAAAAAAATTATTCATTCAGGGATATGATCTTCGCTATCAGGTCCAGTTCAAGTCAACGGTGGTGCTGCCAAGCCACTCTTTGTGATTGCAATTCCTAATCCAGAATACACTTTGCACCTTTGCTATTCTGTGTTCCCCCCCAAGATCTATCAATCTTCATTTTGTGGAGACTCAGTAACAGTACTTCCACAGCCCCCAGTGGTGGGATATTGCAAAGATTTGCTGCCCTCTTTCGGTTATTATTCATTATTATCATTAATCATTAGGTGATCATTTGAATGGAAGAAATGTGCGGGATTGCAGAGAAATGGAAGGAGAACAGCATAGTGCTCATTTGGAGAGCCAGAACAGACATGATGAGTTGCGTGTCCTCCTCCTACACTGTAACAGTTGTGCGATTCTGTGAGCAAAGAAATTCCTTCTCTTCTCACACCTGTGTCCCCTGATTCATGACTTATTCTGTTGCTTTCAGGAAAGAGGCATTGAATATCCCAGTTAGTATTAACATCTACTCTCCGAGATGCCAATGTGGGAGTTGGATTTGTAACTGACACAAGCGGATGAAGTCGGTGCTGAAGTGGGCCATTGGGCCCCTCTGCCATTCAATAACATCATGGCTGGACTGTTTGGGTGTCAGTTTCTACATTCCCCTTCGCCCCCAACTGTGATTCCCTTCCCCTTAAAATAATCTATCCACCTCTGCCTGAAAGATATGCGATGACCCTTCCTCTACTGTCTCCCAAGAGACAAACAAAACCTCCCTTCCCATCCCCCTACTCGCCTTCCAGCCCCTCCCCTTCCATTTCTTTGACCAACCCTTCCTTCCTGCTACCAACTGGATTCATCCCTCCCATTGACCAAACGGGTCGTACCCTCTACCCGTGCTCACCATCCCTACCTCACCATCCTGCCCCTTTCCCCACCCAAAACCCTCCCTACCCCCTTTATCTGCAGCTCCCCTTACACCCAGCCCCATCCTGAAGAAGGTTTGCACCTGAAACGTTGACTTCTTCCCCTCTTGTTGCTGTCTGGCTTGCTGTGTTCTTCTACCCTCCTGCTTGTCAACTGTCCTCTGAGGCAGAAAGATGATTTTAAGGGTATGCGACTCTCCAGAAAAGCCTTAATTGTAAATATGATACACCTTTTACTTAGGTGTGTTCCTCTCCATTATGGCATAAAGTATTGACAGTATTAGAGTGACATTCAACATGTGGAAATAAATTTCAGAAGGCCATTTTGATGACCTAGGAACTTAGTGCTGAATCGGACAGTGCTGAATCCATGTGTGAGAGATACAAGACTCCATCTTGGACCCAGAAATTGCTCATGTCTTCTCTATTTGCCAGAGGAAATCAGTACCACTGTTATACTGGTTTTGGTGCTGATTAAAATGTGGAATTCTGTATATAAATAGCAACCTTTGATAAATCTTTTTCAATTCTCTTGCACAGAAATACCTGTACAATTCTCTGCCATAGAAAGGCCAAAACATTGAATGTTTTCAAGAAGGAGTTAGATATATTTCTTAGGGCTAAAGGGATTAAAGGACATGGGGGAAAAGTGGCAACTGAGTTGGATGATCAGCCATGTTCATACTGAATGGTGGTCTAGGCTCAATGGGCTGATTGGCCTACTCCTACTCCTATTTCTATGCTTCTAGAATAAAGTCTGGCCTGAAGAAAGACATTTTGTATTTATAAAAAATATTTTTGATGTGCTCAGGTTGTTTCATAGCACTGTGAGACCAATTCAATATTTTTAAATTGCAGTCATGCAAAAGAATGTGGCTGCCAATTTGCGTGAGTTAGTTTCTACAGCGGCAATGGGACTATCATCAGATAATCCATGTTTGTTAATCTTTCTGAGGATTAAGATTAGCCAGGACAAAGGAGAGAACATGCCATCCCTGTTTCAAAACAGTGCCGTGGGTTCTTTGACACCTACTCAACAGAGTAGACAGAGCCTCAGTTTAACCTTTCACCAACAACTCAGCACAACACCAAAGCCTCAAAATCTAGCTTTTATGTTCAAATCTCTGGAGTGGGGTTCAAACCCACCCTCAAGAGGTGAGAGTTTTACTCACATGGCTTAGACAATATCACTCAGAGTTACATTAGGATGTCCATATAATTGGCTGAGGATGAGCTGCCTCTCTCCATCTTCCAGCGGAAAACATTTAACTCCACTGCATAATTTATATTAGCATACTCAAGATTAAAGACAGAGATAGCATTAACACCTCTCATTTTCTCAGGATGTCTCAAATCATCACCTCGTAAATGCAGTTTCTGTCATCACGTAATCACACTAATGTCCCTCCGATGTATATTTCCTTTTTGGTTGAGGTAAATATTGACCACAACAGAGCTTTCCTCCTTGAATAATGCCTTAGAACTGTCCCACATCTACTCAGTTAGGACATCTGTTCAAAATCTCAGTTGAATGATATCACCTCAGACAATGTGGTATTCAAATGTTAACCTCAAATATTTGCTTGTCTTTGAGATGAGCTTAAAATCAAACATTTCTGGCTCCGAGGCAAGAAAGTTGACACTAATCTAAGACTGAAGTTTATATTTACTAACTTCATCCCAAGGCCAAGAATCTCAACTAATCTCACACCATCTAAGATCAAAATTATGACTAAAACCTAGAGTCACTGAATTTTGAAAATATCAAAGTGTCTTGTATTCAATGATGAACTGAGCAGTTTTCTGACAGCTGGATAGATAATCTCTCAGGGATTCCAGGGATATGGCGAGGAGATGAATTCCTTGATTATATTGACTGTTGGAACAGGATGTATTACGTCATCTGCTCCTTTATTTCTTATGTTCTTGTAAAAGATGGTCTGAATTTATTGCAGTGGAATTCATTTTTGTACAATGGGCGAAAGCAGATCAGCAGCCCATGTCTCACAATGGGAAAAGAGCATCAAGCTGAGTGTAAAATAGGCTAGTAAATCACTATCACCAGTTCACTATCACTGCTTCAGTGTTGCTAGTTCATAATTACAGTTCATTGGGGGTCAGTTAGTTTGACTGCCATATGATGAGAATTTGAAATGCTAAGTTTGCCTAACGTATCTCCTGATTATTTATTTTAGACACCAAAGCTTTGATTTCATCTCTGGCACTCGTATGCGACAGCTTGCTCGTGAGAATAAAAATCCACCAGACGGCTTCATGGCTCCCAAAGCTTGGAGGGTACTGACCGAATACTATTCCTCACTGGAGAAGAATGATTAAAGCATGAAACAGCAGCTTTTACTTGCAGTTTTTCTTCTTTACATTACATTTCAATTGAATTTGATTTACAGTTATTAATAATTGGTTTCCAAATGGCTGGAGTGTAGGAGGTTGAGAGGTGACCTTACAGAAGTTTATGAAATCATGAGGGATATAGATAAGGTAGGTGTCTTTTTCCTAGGATTGGGGATTTCAAGACTAGGGCATGAGAGGAGAGAGATTTTAAAAAGATACCAGGGGCAGATTTTTTACACCAAGGGTGTGGCATGAACTTCTTGAGGAAGTGGTGAATGTGGGCACAATTGCAACATTTAAAAGACATTTGGATAAGTACATGAATAGGAAAAGTTTGGAGGGATATGGGCCAGGAGCAGGCAGGTGGGACTAGTTTAGTTTGGGATTATGTTCAGCATGGACTGGTTGGACTGAAGGGCCCGTTTCCGTGCTGTATTAATCTATGGCAGGATGAAAACCTAGCTGGGAAAATAGATTATTGTGCGTGGCAATTGTCTAAATGCTATTTATTCTTCACTTATTGCATTAAATAAATGTGAACCTTTTTTGGTGCATTGCTGTAGCCATTAATTTCATATATCAAGTCGCAGTCAAGCATAAATGGGAATAATTTGAGATGTTTTAACATTATACAGGGATCCTGCTCAAAATGGGTGAGTGCAACACTGTTTCCTGGTGGTGGTTTGCACAAAACAGAATTACCTCAAATGTTGACCAACTACTGTGAGACAGGACATTTTTCAGTGCAATCTACGTTTAAAGGGTCAGATTGTTGCCAGGTTCCTTGTAATCTTGTGTCGAATGTGTGAACAGTAAACTTTGTAGCAAGTATACAAGTCATTTTATTCCCTAGCATGCTCTACAAATAACACACTTTTAGCAGAATTTAATCTTCGCCGTCTGAGATTCTTTGAAGTTATTTTATATTTTCATATTTGCTTTACCTAAAGGTCCTTTTGCTTGATAAGTATACCTTTTAGAATTCCAAATAAAATGAAAGAAAATCCTTTCCTGAGCATGAATTTTGAGGATTGCGCTATCTCCCCTCCTTCAACTGTAAATAATTCTTTCTCTTAATAACCTTTGCCCTGTAGCCCATTTGATAAATGTTGACTTTGCAATTTACTGCAGGAGAAAGGGGCAGACAAAATAGACAAACCATTGACACAGGTAACAAGACACCTTTAAATCAGAATTTTTCCAATCTGAACTGAATCCCTAATTTAAAAAAAGAGTCCCTCCCCCAACTATTTGGATTTAAATTCTTAACAGGAGACTGGGGCATGCACTTGTCAGCTGTGACTCCATGTAACCTGCTAACAGTGCTGTCTTCTAACGCTGCCACAATAAATAAATGCATTGATTTTTTAAAATTAAAATCATATTTAAAACACTGTGGCATGGGGAAGGAAGTTATTTTTGCTCCCCAGCATACTAAAGCATTACAATATGCACACAATGAATAACATCAGACGTAAACCAAATCAAACTTTCTACCCATCAGAGCATTGACACTTTAGATTCTATCAGCATCAGCTGGAAATTCAGCAATCTTTATGCTACAGACAGATTCATCACTCCTGCTCACTCTCCCAGGGTTTCAGTCAGCTTGATTACACGTCATGCAAATGTAAAACAATTGTGAAACATTTTACTTTGTGACAAGTGAAAACTGGGCATTTCACTGAATTTGCGTGTGTCCTTCTTGGTAAGGTGAGGCAGCAAATCTGTATGGGGGCAAAGTCAAGAAAGAACATGAGAATGGGAGAATAAACTGACTGCTGTTTACATATGATTTCCAGTATCGACAAAATCCATGCTTAGGTTCATTCAGAAATCCGAACCAAATGAAGAAACTTTACAATTTGAGTTTCACATCAACTGCCTTTTAATAAATAATAAGGTACGCTTCCAAAGTTGCTTGATGGATTTAAATTTTACTTTTATTATGATTAATGGCTACAGCAAAAAAAATTAATCAGCAGAAGGTATATTTAGTTTCTAGGATGCTGCTTATGCTTTAATCAACTGTATCCATTAGTGCCTTTCCATTAAATGACCAGAAATATATATTTATTTTTAGATATGGAATGGTTTTTACATTGTGCCTTAACAAATGCAAACTTTCTGTGCCTTTCATGTATATCGTATAGCTCAACCTTCATCTTAATATAATCATGTTCTGTTTATATGAATAAAAATTTACCAGCATTATCTGTCTGCTACTTTATCACAATACTCATAACTTGTTGCTAATGTTATTAATTTATTGCCTCACTGTGAGTCTAATAGACATACTTCATCGACATGTGCACAAGCTGCCACCTTCACCCTGAAATATTTGCAGCTTCCTTCTTCTGCCTTTTTATTTCAAGAAGTTATTCGAGTCACTAAACAATTCCACGTGGTTTATATAATACAGATACCTCCTCCTGAGAGTGTGAAATAAAAGCAGAAAATGTTGGAAATATACAAGTCTGTTGGCATCTGAAATGTGTATGTCAAAGCAAGAGCAAACGTAATTGCATTTAGATAGAAAGTTATCCTCAGGATGTCTCAGGCACATTACTGTTGAAATGCAGTGCCTGGAAATGGATGACTGGACCAGTTTTTGATGGTGTTTTAGAATACATCAATGTCTGGCTGTTTTTGTTTTCTCAGTTGTTGAGACAACTGTGTAATTCCATAATATCAGATCTTTTTAAAATCTGGATCCTGAGCATTTAGTGTTTCTTTCTCTGCACCAGAAAAACGATGTTTTAAATTGGTGTTTTACTGGGGATTTTTTAGAGCATTTGGAAAAATTCTTCTGATCATGCATGGGCTCAATTAAGTACAAATTCTAACATCACGTTTGACCACCTTGACTTCCAGCTATCACAGAACCCTGCCCTCACTCACCATAAACAAAATATCAAAAATGAACACAGATGTCATCTGTCTCAGCACATGGAGCAAACTGAAATATTTTATTTCTTAAACTGAATCAAAGCTTCATCTTGTATCATGTTTGCTAAATATTAATAAATAGTTTATTTGCTAATTGACATTTGTGACATGTACATTATTGTATAGCACAGTAGCATCACTGTCTCTTCACTGTCACTGGGCCTTGCCCACTAACACCATTGTGGAGATCCCTGCATCCCAAGGACAGCAGCCATCACTATCTGACGGGTATTAGGGATGGGCAACAATTACTGGCCAAGCCAGCTAAGCCCGTAGCCTGTGAATGAATTTTAAACAGGTATGGATCTGAGCCTCCAGAAACATGTTCTAAAATCAGAAGTACTTTTCTGATTTTACATTTTTACATCTTTACATTTCATAATTAATATGACTGCATTCTTACCCTAGTTTTCTTTTTATATTTTATGAGATTTTTGTAGGAAATGTTTTTCTCCCTTGTGAGTCAGGAGGCGGTGGAGGATGGTGAGCAGAACTTTTATAGGGTTGAATGACTCAATTTATGATGGCAAAAGTGAGGAATGCAGATGCTGGAGATTAGAGACAGGATTACAGTGGTGCTGGAAAAGCATAGCAGGTCAAGCAGCATCTGAGGAGCATTCCTGATGAAGGGCTTTTGCCCGAAATGTTGATTCTTCTGCTCCTTGACTTGCTGTGCTTTTCCAGGACCACACTCTGGACTCTATAATCTCCAGCATCCACAGTCCTCACTTTTGCAGCTACCTGATGAAGGAGCGGTGCTCTGAAAGCTAGTGCTTCCACCTAAACCTGTTGAACTATAACTTGGTATTGTATGATTTTTTTAACTATGGAGAGGGAGACAGAGTTAAGAGGTGGAATTTCCCCCAAAATTAACAGTGTTGATTTCAGGGAGTTTTGAGTTTGGTGAGGTATTTCATGCTATTCTCCACTGCACACCTCATGCATTCCCCCCCGCAAACACACACACACAATGAACAATTCTCATGCGACCTTCCACTCACCAGTGGCAGAAGTGTTCATCCCTGCCAGGAACATTCTGGGATCTTCCAGGTTTCCCCATTGCAACAGTCATCTTTAAAGCTCAACAGCACCAGGTCAGTCTCCTCCCACCCTTCAGTTATAGCAGGAAGGAGATGAAAACCTTCTAATGGCCCAGCAATGTCATGGGGTGATCTCTGACCTTACCCTGTCAGTTTGAGATTAAAGACTCACAACTATGAACCAGCATCCTATCATTCTGTATTACACCAGTTTCATAATGTCGATAATAAAAACACTTGTTGATATACAGTAACACAGTAATGAATCCACTGAATCATGTCTGGATTGCCAGCTTTGTCACAGTCTGTCGTGATTACTCAGTGCCTTCTATCAGCTATTATCTACTTGACCAGGACTAGACGTTCCTGCTTAGACTCATCCATTTAAAATCAACAAGCCTTTTGTCATGGATAATAACCAGATTTTTCTTTAACATTACAATTGTTTTTAAAAGAGATTCCAAGTGAAGATCTCAGTTTTCCCAAAATGGTAGAAGTAGGATTACTCCTGGTCACTTTGAAGAATGCCTCAATTTCAGAGATTTCAGTTGTGCCTGAGCTATTATAGGCTGTCCCACACTCATATAACTTCGCAATAAGATTATAACAATTAAAAGAGCAGACCACCCAATCCCTGTAAGCCTGCATTCCCATGGCTAATCCACCTATCCTGCACGTCCCTGAACACTATGGGCAATGTAGTATGCACAGTCTCTCTAACCCGCACGTCTTTGGACTGTGGGAGGAAACCCACACAAATACAGGGACAACGTGCAAACTCCACACAGGCAGTCACCTGAGGGTGGAATCAAACCCAGGTGCCTGGTGCTGGGAGGCAGCAGTGCTGACCGCTGAGCCACTGTGCTGCCCTTCTAAGACAAAACAATTGTGAAGGATCAGTTACTCAAATGGGAATCAAATAATCTGCTTGGGAAATGAAAGAAAGTTGGAAGTCATCACAATACACTGTGTCAGGGGACAAAGCAAATCAGGCGACAGACCTGTTGTTTCCTGATGATGGTTGAAACTTTATTGCTGGAACAGCGCAGCAGGTCAGGCAGCATCCAGGGAACAGGAGATTCGACGTTTCGGGCACAGGCCCTTCTTCAGGAATCCTGAAGAAGGGCCTGTGCCCGAAACGTCGAATCTCCTGTTCCCTGGATGCTGCCTGACCTGCTGTGCTGTTCCAGCAATAAAGTTTCAACTTTGATCTCCAGCATCTGCAGACCTCACTTTCTCCTCGAAGGTTTCCTGATGATGGGCTTATATCCGAAACGTCGATTCTCCCGCTCCTCGGATTCTGCCTGACCTGCTGTGCTTTTCCAGCACCACACTCTGAACAAAGCAAGTCAGATGTTCAGAAGCATTTTAAGATCAATATTGACTATTGATTGCAATTTGATTGAACTTTGTGTGCCGCTCAAGTCATTGTCGTCTAGAAAGAATATCACTGCTAGAGAAAGGAAACAGAAAGAAGCTTCTAGAATGACCAAGGGCATGGAGGGTTTGAATTACAGTGAGTGGTGACCTGAAGTGGGCATGTTCTCACTGGGATAAAAACTTCAAGAAGTCTTTGCTCACTACCTTTAGAGTGATAATAGATAATGATGCAGATCTTCCTCTGAAAAAGCTCCTAAATTTGGAAGGTTACCCGATTGTTACTCAGGAAACATTAGAGATTTGATAACCTGCTCAAACTCCAAGATAACGATGGAACTAAACCCCGTAGTCTCCAAATCACCTGTGACTCCTCCCCAAACTCCAATACCCCCCAGCATGCGCCTGACTGACCTCTATTTACCTCCAATATAAACCAGAACCAGCTATCAGGCAGTCCAACCAAACCCATATTGCCCCCGACCAGACACAACAGAACCCCCCCCCCCCCACAACCTGTTAAGACCCTGACCCAACATCCGCTGAACCTGACACACCCTAACCCAATAACTCCAATTCACCCCTCTGACCAGATCTGACCCTGCACCCACTAATCTGACCACGCCCTGGCACACTGCTCCCACCCACCACGAACCTGACCCTCTGTATCCCCCACCAATGTCTCCATCAAATTAACCCCTCACCCATCTGCCACCCTACCATCTCATTCATTTATTTCCCATGTTAGCCCTCTCCTACTTTGTTTATCTTCTCTGCCAAACTTGTCAAAGTGCCTTCAGGACTTTCTTACCCCAGAATCAAGTAGTACAGAGTGGTTTGGCCTGCAGCACTGGTTCTGCTCTGCACTGACAGATTGCCAGAACAGTACACACCGCACTTCTCATGAGGCTCTATTCAGAAACCTGAGCACTTCATAGGAAGCTCCATGGTTAAGATCAAAGGAGTAGGCTGGCAACCCATCGGCAATTGTCACTCCATGGAAGATTCCTCTTTGTAACAAACTCACCCTGTATCAATCAGTCAAACAAGATGACCTGGTATAACTATAAAACTGATGTGCCGAAAATAAATTCAACTAAGAAAACAACCATGAGAGATTGGGAACAAAAGGACACTAATTGAAAAAGTGAGTGAAAGAACGTAGACTATGTGAAAAGACCAATGACTGATCTAGAAATTGGTTAGTGCAATAAAGTAACATACTTGCCTGTTGCATCTAAAACATGGATTCAAACCCAGTCCAGAAAGGGATGAGGTATGAAGCTGCCTGTCTCCAGATTGTACAAGCATCTGATAGGAACTTGATCAGTCTCTCCTGGTCCCTTGATGGTCAGCCCATCCCCATTGCACCACAGAGGGTCCATAGTATATATGATAACAGGGAGGTCCTTGTGGTGCAGTGGTAGTGTCCCTACCTCTGAGCCAGAAAGCCTGGGTTCAAGTCTCATTTGCACTAGAGATGTGTCATACACATCTGACCAGCTCGAATTATAAAAACTATAAGATGGCAGAAATGAGAAACATAAATGTCACAGATATCGTTCTCTTCAATGAATGTGCATCACTCGCCAGAACAGGAGGAATATTATTCCAGCTTCATTTTTGAAATTTTAAAGAATTCACAAGAAAATCATTCCAGCATTAGGTCACAACCTGTCACAGGCCATTGTTGAGATAGTAACCACACTCCTCCTGTGTAGGAGTTAAGTCTAGCCAGTAAGTAGTTGTGTCTCACAGATAAGGCTCTCCTCCTGTTCTGTCAGAGTTAGCGGATTCCAAGTCGAGCTAAGACTGGCACTATTGTCCTTTGGAACAATCCACTAAAGGCAGGAGAATGGATAAAATTCTGTATTTGATGGGGAGGTCCTGCAGAACATGCACAAACAAACATCAGACAAGAACAGGACTGGGTCCAACTGTGATGTTCCACATTTGAACAAAATGTCAAGACTCACACATGAAGATTGGGAATGAACAAGGCGGTCAAAATATGTAGCTTATCTGGCAATTATTATTATTACTATTATTTCCCAAAATAATAGAATTAAATAGAATATTCCTGTCATCCACAGGACACACTATTCCTCAGTCCTTACTAATCCTGAGAAAACAAGAGTAAAAATATTGGGATGAATCTTACGATTTTGTGGCGAACTCCAATTTGCATTGAGTTTTTGGAAGGACTTCTGTCACAAGGCCTACTGAATTTTCTTACCAAAGTCATCTTATTAACTCACTACCCCACCTCTACGGCACCCGTCCCATCCAATTCCAGTCCCATCTTACTGTTTCCAGAACAGCTCCCATTCAGCAGATATCCCGAAACTTATTGACATCCCTTGTGCTTATGACATCTTTGAAGCCCATTTTGTTTCCAGACAAGCACTGTTAGCCCAGAGATGCCCCTTACAGTTCCCAATGTGGCAGACAAGGGGAAATTGAGGGCAGGGCCTTGGAGATCCTGCTGAAAACCATCCTTCTCTCCTCAGGGACTAGAAGTGGAGGCCATGCCACCAGACCATGCCACCGAGATCTGAGGCTGCAACACAGGGTGAACCAGTCTCAGCTGCCTGCAAGTACCCATAGGTCAATGACCTTCTTCACTTTGCCAGTATTATTGCCACCATCGTCTCTCTGGTACGTCACACTATCTCGGCTGTACACACTTCCTACCAAGATGTGTGCTCTACCAGTCTCACTATTGCCTGCAATGTCTTCCCCACTCACTCTCACCCACCCCAGCCCCTGATGCCACTAACCCTGCTCTGCCTTCTCACTCACTGGGACACCTCCCCACCTGCACCAACAGTAATAGCTGTACCACCCACTTTCATCTTCCGGGATATCTTCCTCTGTCTCATTGCAGGAAGAAAACAGCCCACGTTTATGCAGAAAGAGTCAAGCGAAATGGTGGGCTGTGAGGTATTCAGTTTCTGACCCCCTGATGTGTAGAGGATCCTGTCTCCAACTAGATCAAGTGGCTGACTGACTGTTTCAAATGATCTAGACTGGTATCAGAGACTAGGAGATAGTGAGGACTGCAGATGCTGGAGATCAGAGTCAAGAGTGTGATGCTGCAAAAGCACAGCAGGTCAGGCAGTATCCGAGGCGCAGGAAAATCGACGGTTCCGACTTTAGCCATTCCTGATGAAGGGCTTATGCCTGAAACATTGATTCTCCTGCTCCTCGGATGCTGCCTGACCTGCTGTGCTTTTTCAGCACCACACTCGTGACACTTGGTCAGAGATTGCTTTTGATGTACTGAGCCATGACCATGTGAGTGAGTGGTATCTTGATTGGAGTGGTATCTTGACTTGACGAGACAGGAGTAACATTGGCCTGGTAGCTCTGGCTGAGCTGTGATTGGGAGAGCTGTCTCACAGCATAGTCAAGCATTCTCGTGGAATGGTACCTTTCAGATAAAGTCCCAGACACCACCATCTCCAACCCTTGGTATGTCCTGTCCCATTGCATGACCAAACCAGCAGAGGTGGCAGTATAGTGGTATACAGCCAGGAACAAATTGTCTTTACTCTCCTCAGTATTGACTTCAGACTCAATGAAGTCTCATGGCTTGAGTTCCATCACAGCCACTCAGCTCCTGACCTCATCACAACATTGGTCCAAACACAGGCAAAAGAGCTGAACTCCGGAGATGATTTCATAGAATCCCTACAGTGTGGAAACCGGCCATTTGGCCCAACAAATTCACACTGACCCTCCAAACAGTAACCCACCCAGACCTATTCCCCTACCCTATTCCTTTACCTGTCCCTTGACTAATCCACCTAACCCACACATCCCTGACCGTTATGGGCTCTTTAGCATAGCCAATTCACCTAAGCTGCAATCTTTGAATTGTGGAACGAAACCGGAGCACCTGAAGGAAACCCAGGTGGAGAGAATTTACAAACTCCTCACCTGAGGCTGGGATCAAACCTGAGTCCCTGGCGCTGTGAGGCAGCTATGCTAATCACTGAGCCACCATGCCACCTTAACTAAGAGTGGTTGTTCTTGATGTCAAGGTTGCATTTGACCGAGAGGTGTTGAAGAGCCCTCGCAAAGTTGGAGTCAGTGGGAATTGGGGGAAATATGTTTACTGGAGTTGCACCTAGTACCAAGAAGAAGATGGTTGAGGCTGTTGAAGGTCGGTCTTCTCAGCTCCAGAACATCCCTGCAGGAGTTCCTCAGAGGAGTGTCTTTGGCCCAGCCATCTTTCACTGTTTCATCAATGACCTTACCACCATCATAAGGTCAGAGGTGGGGATGCTCACCAATGGTTAAACAACATTCCAAGTTATTCACAAGTCCTCAGAATATGAAGCAGTGCATGTCCAAATTCAATAAGGCCTGAGCTGAGAAGTGAAAAATGCTGGTGCCGTACAAGTGCCTGGAGCTGACCATCTCCAACAAGACAATCTAAGCTTCTTGACATTCAATGGTGTTACCATTGTGGAATTCCCCACTATTACCACCAAGCAGAAACTCACTGAGTTGCCTACCCAGTCCAATGGACTGCAGTGGTTCAAGAGAACAGCTCACCACCACCTTCTCAAGGGCAACTAAGCACTAAATATGTTGGTCCAGCCAGTGACACTCACATCCCCAGAAAGAGTTTTTCAAGAACTGATTCCAGCATTTTCCATTGACTGATTTTCAGTTAACTTGCCAATAGCTTCCCGCTCTCGGTTTCCCTTCTTTCTTGAATGGAGATATTACATTTGCAGCTTTCCAGTCACTGGGACCTTTGCAGAATCCAGTGAAGTTTGGAAGATTACAATTCATGAATCCACTGGCTTTCCAGGCACTTTTTTCCATACCTTTAGGATGCAGAGTATCAGGTCTTGGAACTTTTTATTTCAGACGAGTGTGGGAGAGCCTCCATCTTGAGGCAGGGCTTCTCAATATTTCAAATAACATTTTAAACCTCTAAATAAAAATTAAACTCAGCAGCACGGCCCCACAAGGGAGCGCAAACAGGACTAGCGCTTCCACTCGCAGGGTGGTGGGAGTGGGGGAATCTCTCTAATTGGCTTCTCACCATAAACCCTAACTGGCTTTTAAATGCCATTAATTGATTACTAATCACTTTCTACCCTCACCCACCTCACCTCAGTGAAATATCCCAATCCCACTAAAGACTGAAAGTAGATTGTTAGTTTTTTCTGTTTGGTAAGTACATTATAGAATCAAGATGGGAAGAATGCTTGCGGATACAAAGCAGACATAATCGAATAGGAAGACAGAACAGGCCTGGGGGCCTGATAACCTATTTTTACATTTCTGTATTAAATTCAAAGTTTGTTGGGCTGGGGACAGTAACCATGAACAACTGGAATATATCCACTGCACAAAGGTGACACCTAGTGGAATTTAAGGAGTCACCTATCTCCATTGTTGATCTCATTGCAGGTCTTTTCTTTGATCACAAAGCGGTGGTTTTGTTTAATGTATGTGAACATCATAGTTCACTCGCCTCTCCATTGCACCTATTAGTTTCGAAATGATACTAATGGAATGGCAGGGCCAAGAATTTCTGCTAAGTTGCTCACAGGACTCAAGGCACAGCTGATGGTGTCTATTCATTTCAGCAAAGCTGTTGTCTTCAGCAGGAAGGTCAAGATTAAAGTGGTGCTGGAAATGCACAGCAGGTCAGGCAGCATCCGAGGAGGAGGAAAATCAATGTTTCAGGCAGGAGCCCTTCATTAGGAATGAGGCTGGAAGCCTCAGGGAGTGGAGAGATAAATGGGAGGGGGTGGGGCTGGGGAGAAGGTAGTTGGGAGTGCAATAGGTAAATAGACGAAGGGGCAAAGTGATAGGTCGGAGAGGAGGGTGGAGCGGATAGGTGGGAAGGAAGATTGACAGATGAGACAGGCCATGAGGATGGTGCTGAGTTGAAAGTTTGGAACTGGGATAAGGTGGGGGGAGGGAAAATGAGGAAACTGGTGAAGTCCACATTGATGCCCTGGTGTTGAAGTGTTCCGAGGTGGAAGATGAGGCGTTCTTCCTCCAGGCGTGGGGTGGTGAGGGAGTGGGGTTTGCCTTCAGCAGGAAGGTGTCTATCTTCGTCGAAGTGAGGTGCCCTGCAAAATAACTGACCAGGTTTTAAAGAGTGATGTCCATGATGGTTGTCTTTATTAACAGGGCATTAACAGTGGAGTGAAATGGGAAGGCTGACAAGGATGACCCAAGGATTTCATTTTAAATTAATCTGAAAGGAAGGATTATGAGGTAGTTTCTGCAAGGGTGCTCAAAACTGCTCTTTAGATTTTACTTACCATGTTCCACAGATGCAAGGCTACATTAGGCAGCAAACAATAAAAATTTACATCAACTATTTTAATCATCATTTTCAATCACTGTAAAAGTTCATGTTCCAGCATTAAACCACCCTCAGTTTCCAGTGTTGCTGGATCGAAAAGGAATTTTTAGAGGAGTTTATATTAGGGGATCACAGAGACAATTCCAAGTTGTGTTCAAGCACAAACTCACACATTGTCATGCCAACAACAGTGAAAGTCTTGATGCTGATTAAGATTAAGATAGATCCTTAATCAGTCAGGGAATCCAGGATTATGGGGGGGGGGGGGGGGGGGGGGTGGAATGGGAAAGTGGACATCTAGTCTCCCTGCTATCAGAAGTTTGTTGTGAAACTTGAAAGGGTTCAGAAAAGGTTCACAAGGATGTTGCCAGGGTTGGAGGATCTGAGCTGTAGGGAGAGGCGGAATAGGCTGGGCCCGTTTTCTGTGGAGCATCGGAGGCTGAGGGGTGAACTTATAGAGGTTTATAAAATCATGAGGGGCATGGATAGGGTAAATAGGCAAGGTCTTTTCCCTGGGGGGGGGAATCCAAATCAAGAGGGTATAGGTTTAGGGTGAGAGGGGAAAGATGTAGAAGGGACCTAAGGGGCAACATTTTCATGCAGAGGGTGGTGCGTGTGTGGAATGAGCTGCCAGAGGAAGTGGTGGAGGCTGGTACAATTACAGCATTTGAAATGCATTTGGATGGGTATATGAATAGGAAGGGTTTAGAGGGATATGGGCTAAGTGCTGGCAAATGGGACTAGATTTATTTAGGATATCTGGTCGGGATGCTTTGGACCAAAGGATCTGTTTCTGTGCTGTGCAGCTTTATAACTCTATGACATGAGCAATGTGGTCAGATCAGCCACGATCCTATTGAATGGCAGAACAGACTTGATGGGCCGAATGGCCTACTCCAGTTCCTACTTCACATGGTCTAAGCACTCAAGCTTATAAAGTTGTGGAAGAGATAGCCCAATAGTTGTCTTACAGGTGTCTTCAAAATTTATCAACAGTCAATTAGCAAAGGAAAGAGTTAGAGCAATGAAGGCTTGCACCAAAGCAGGATATAAAAATTAACCAGGAAATCCTTAGAATCAAATGTGGACAAAATTATATCCTGCCTTGTGGACCATTATCAGACCTCTTGTGAGACAAGTTCTTGAAAAGTTAGGAACGAACAAATGAGCCATCATGTTGGTGCCTCTTCAATTGGAGGCCACTGGAAGATAGAACTGAATCGGATTATTGATTTCAAACCAGCTGAACTTTTCTGATATATACATCATTCAGATCCGTCAAATGTCAAGATTAAGGAGCGTTCATTGGATTTTGGGAGTACAGGAGGTTAAGATTTCACATCAAAAATCCGATTCTTCATTCCTCAGTCCTTAGCTTTTCATCTCATTCTAGTTCTTTTATATAATTTCATCGTAGAAATTATAGGAGTTTTTCTTTTTGCTTGGGATATTTAATTCTGTGACCTTAAAATCAGAAAATGGAGTGATAGAAGGTCCCAGAAGTTGTAGACGTACAGCTCTCCTGATCTCACACGTAAACTGTTCAAAGGGTAATTGCCGCTTCACCCTGAGCCATGGTATGGACATATTTGTCAGTCATGGTTTGTCATGATTTCCATTCTCAAGGATCGGGTGAGGAAGCCTACCTCAGGCAGAAACAGAAACCAAACCCACACTGTGGGATTATCCTCAACCTCACTCTAATATTCCAACCAACTGAGCTAACCAGCCCCAATACTCAGACACCAAAAGTTAACATGCACAGATTTAGATCACAGCTGTCAGTGTAGATGGTGAACTGATGTAGAATTGAAAGGTTCTTTGAGTAGCTGGCAATTTTACAGATTTCATCTCTTGGACCTCTCTGAAGGTTAACCACACAGCTCAGGTCTTCCTCTATCAGGACATTTTGGGCACTTGGGTGTATCTGATAGATGCAACTGGGATCCCACAGCAATCCTGATGTTCTGGCTGCGTTCAAACTCCCACCTGAAATCTGGAACTCTGTGAAAATGCCCCCAACTCTGAATTGAAAACTTCAAAAGGTCTGATTCACTTACCTGAATTGTTAACCAGGAGAAGTTAGAGAAATTAAAAGCTGCTCTAATTCCTGGCCAACCATATAATTAGTAGCACCCCCAAACCGCATCTCCCCACCAATCCAGCACTGAAACCCGATGTCCCACTCACACCTAAACATTTTCTCAACCCATACAGTACATCCCCCTCTCACCAATCCCCTCTCTGACCCGACTGTTCCTGCACCTACACCAGGCACCCAAATCCTACACTAGCTGTCAGTACTCCATCCGCATTGGACACCTTACCCCTTCACCCACCTGCCACCATACTCTCACAATTGCTTTCTCGTCACCCTAAACTCTCACCCACCCATCTGCCACCGTTACCCAACTGTCACCCACACCCTTGCCCATCTGCCCCCTACACTCTCACCGATTGGCAGCACTACCTGTAACCCACATGCCAGCCGAGGCCCTCATCCATCTCCCATTGCTAACTCCTCATTCACTGAGTATATGCACTTCCAAAGTGTGAGGTGATTCACTTTGGTAAGAGTAATAAAAAGAAGAAATTTAATTTTTATATAAGGCCTATCCTTTTCCATAACTATTTTAAAACTAATAGAATTATGATTATTAGTCCCAAAGAGCTTCCCCAATAACACTCCAATCTGCCTTATTTCTCAAGAGGTCAGGTTTACTCCTTGCCTAGTATGACGTCTTCATCTTGATAAAGAAAACTTTCTTGAACACATTTAACAAGTTCCTCACGTATGGAGTCAGCTATTATGAGGGGGCATAGCTTTAAATTAAGGGGTGGTCGGTATAGGACAGATGTTAGGGGTAGATTCTTTACTCAGCGTGTCGTGAGTTCATGGAATGCCCTGCCAGTAGCAGTGGTGGACTCTCCCTCGTTATGGGCATTTAAGCGGGCATTGGATAGGCATATGGAGGATAGTGGGCTAGTGTAGGTTAGGTGGGCTTGGATCGGCGCAACATCGAGGGCCGAAGGGCCTGTACTGCGCTGTATTCTTCTATGTTCTATGTTCTATGTTCTATGTTCTCTTCTCTCAGCAGCTGTCAGTGAATCCTTGTGACCTTTAACCTGCATTTACTTACTGGAATATGGTAGCTAGTGCAATATGAATAAGGCTAGGCCTCTGTAAAGATTGCCTCTGATGTTGCCCATGCTGAACTGCATCAGTTGGGATGGATCCTGCATCAGATGTTGGGCCTGAAGAATTTTGTGAAGATAAAGGGACAGGCTTTGGTCTGATCTGAGTTGAAAAGAGGGATACGAAGCCAGATCAGATAATCTAGGTCCAGAGGATGACCAGACCAACCAGTTTAGTTATTCCATAAGAACAATATCCTATAAATACTAGCAACATTATGAATTACAAGAATATTGACAGCTACCTGATAAAAGAGTGGCACTCCAAACGCTAGTGCTTCCAAATAAACCACGCGGTATTTTGTGATTTTTAATTTTGTCCAGCCCAGTCCAAAACCAACACCTCCACATCAAGAATATTGACTTTAATCTATCCAATGGAGTGACTTTTCCCTTGTCAGCTGTTGAAAAAGTCTAACCTTAATTTAATTTTGGCAATTTCTATCAATCTCAGACATCAATCTGATCTCAATTTAACATTTGCAATCAGTGAATTCAGTGACTATTGCTCTCCTTTAAGACACTCCTGCCTTGAATAAAACTTTTGGCCATAGCCCGTCATGTGGCTGGGATTCATGTTTTGCTTGCTAATGTGCTCATGCAGTGCTTGGGGCAATTTATTATGTTAAAGGCACAGTATAAAGACAATTTATTGTGGTTGCAGTTAATGCTGAATTAAAATGACATGACCAGACTGCCTTTGTCTCCTTTGTTATTTATTTTACCAACTGATCTGATCTAACAATTATTTTAATATACAATGTTTAACTGTTGCCAACTGTAATTGTAAAGCCTTTCACACACATTGTAAACTGCGGTTATTCCCAGGCTCCAAGTTAATTGAAAGGTCCTTCTATCTCTTTCAAACCTGCATACATAGGAGAATAGAAAAATCTATATAAAGACAGACATTTCTGTCTACATTCACCAAGATAAAGTTGACTCCTGATGGGATAGGTAACAGATGCATGTCAAAAACATTGCTTCATATGTGCTAGACTTTACCAGTGTCAGACAGTTGAACTAGTCTGACAAACTCATCAGCAAATGTTAATAGTCTTAGGGGTTCTTTTAACCTTTGAACATTAATCTCTGTGTATTCCATTTTCCAACAAAGTTTTATTACTGCATCACCTGCCAGCTTATTTCAAATTCCCCTCCTTTTTGTTTTGATGGCATTAGTTTATTTAAAAAATGAATTTTCTCCCTTTATTCTGGTAATTTCTGCTTGTAATGTTCAATGACATGGAAGTCAAAATGCTTTACCCCAGTTAATGAAGATGAATTTCATGTTGATAATAATCACTCTTAATGTATTTCTGGCCTATTAAAAAATAAACCATGCTGTTGGAAATTACTTTATTATACCAGCATTGGTATAATGCTAGATTTGTTCATGAATTTAGCTCTATAGCTCTATAGGTCTGATACTAATATTCAGCCAATAATCTGAAGTGTACTTGTGATGCTATTTTCATATTACTGAAAAGGATGTACATTTGTATGAATATAATTTCAGGAATTAAAAGGCATCCTAGATTCTGCTTTTTCAAATGAACAACTTAAACAAATTTAGTTTAAACAACCCCCTAAGTGCAACGGTAACAAAATCAAAATCCCAGAAGAAGTTTACTGCATCT
The DNA here is from genome assembly GCF_004010195.1 of Chiloscyllium plagiosum. Taxonomy (NCBI): domain Eukaryota; kingdom Metazoa; phylum Chordata; class Chondrichthyes; order Orectolobiformes; family Hemiscylliidae; genus Chiloscyllium; species Chiloscyllium plagiosum. The sequence continues at coordinate 11,883,503 of NC_057731.1, forward strand.
GAATAAAGACATCACTTAACATGGAGAGAATGCAACCGATGTGGTGCCCACCGATGACAGAAGGTCTGAGGAGTATCAGTAGACACCACATGCTTGGCCAAGATGTAAGCATGAAATCAATGCAGTCTGTCGGACACAAAGACCCCTTCCTCATCCAAGGCAGTCACATTTAGTCTAGCGATGGAAAGGGATAGGTACACGCCACAGGGCAAGAGTTATCGATGGGGCAAGGGCAATTATAATGCGATTAGGCAAGACTTAAGTTGCATAGAATGGGATAGCAAAATGCAGGGGATGGGGTCAATTGAAATGTGGAGTTGGTTTAAGGAACAGATATTGCGTGTATCTGTTGATAGGTATGTCCCTGTCAGGCAGGGAGGATGTGATAGGGTAAGGGAACCATGGTTTACAACAGAAATTGCATCTCTTGTTACGAAGAAGAAGGAGGCTTATGTGTTGATGAGACATGATGGTACAGATGAGGCGATGGAGAGTTACAGATCAGCTAGGAAGGATTTAAAGAGAGAGTTCAGAAGAGCATAGAGAAGACATAAGCAGTCTTTAGCAAATAGAATAAAGGAGAACCCTAAAGCTTTCTATAGGTATGTGAGGAATAAAAGGATGATTAGGGTAGGAATAGGGCCAGTCAAAGACAGAAGTGAGAAGGTGTGTGTGAACCTGTAGAGATCGGAGGGGTGCTAAACAAATATTTCTCATTGGTTTTCACTCAGGAAAAGGAAAATATTGGAGTGGGGAAAAATGAGATACAAGATATTAGACTAGAAAAGATCGAGGTTAGTTACGAAGAGGGGTTATCAATTCTAGAAGGAGTGAAACTAGACAAATCCCCTGGGCCGGATGGGATTTATCTGAGGATTTGCTGGGAAGCTAGGGAGCCTTTGGCTTTGATTTTTGAGTCTCCATTGTCTGCAGGTTTAGTACCAGAGGACTGGAGGATTACAAATGTTATGCCCTTGTTCAAGAAGGGCAGCAGAGATGACCCAGGTAATTATAGACCAGTGAGCCTTACTTCTGTTGTAGGAAAAGTTTTGGAAAGGATTATAAGAGATAGGATTTATAATCATCTAGCAAGCAACAATTTGATTTCAGATAGTCAACATGGCTTCATCAAGCAGGTCGTGTCTCACAAACCTCATTGAGGCTTTTGAGAAGGTGACCAAGCTTGTAGATGAGGGTAGGGCAGTTGACGTGGTGTACATGGACTTCAATAAAACCTTTGATAAGGTTCCACATGGTAGGCTGTTGGAGAAAATGCAGACTGGGATTGAGGGTGGTTTAGCAGTTTAGATTAGAAACTGGCTTTGTGAAAGAAGGCAGCAAGTGGTGGTTGGTGGAAAATATTCAGCCTGGAGTCCGATTACTAGGATCTGTTTTGGGACCACTGCTATTTGTCATTTTTATAAATGACTTAGACACAGGTATAGGTGGATGGATTAGTAAGTTTGCAGATGAAACTAAAGTCGGTGAAGTAGTGGACAGTGTAGAAGAATGTTGCAGGGGGACTTGGATAAACTGCAGAATTGGGCTGAGAGGTGGCAAATGGAGTTCAATGCAGCTAAATGTGAGGTGATTCACTTTGGGAAGAATAACAGGAAGGCAGAATACTGGATCAATGGAAAGATTCTTGGTGGTGTGGATGTGCAAAGGGATCTTGGAGTCTATGTACATAGCTCCCTGAAAGTTGCCACCCAGGTTGATAGTGCTGTTAAGAAGGTATACAGTGTGTTATTATTTATTGGTATAGGGATTGACTACTAGAGGCATAACTACAAATTGAGGGGTGATAGATGTTAGAGGCAGGTTCTTTCCTCAGAGAGTGGTAAGGGCATAGAATGCCCTGCCTGCCAATGTAGTTAACTCAACCACATGAGGGAGATTTAAACAATCCTTGGATAAGCACATGGATGATGATGAGATAGTGTAGGGAATGAGCTTAGATAAGTTCACAGGTCGGCCCAACATCGAGGGCTAAAGAGCCTGTTCTGCGCTATGTTGTTCGATATTCTATGTTCTATTCTGCTGCCTGGGCCTGTTAGTAGCCAACTTGGCCAAGCCCAAGAACAGACACAAAAGGAGGTCTTCTGATCTGCCCCTCTCCATACCCATCTAGAAAGACAAGAGCAGCAGACGTATGGGGAAACTGTCACTTGAACATTCCCTCGAGGACCCTCACCATCCTGACTTGGAACTATACCATGGTTCCTTCACTGTTGCTGGGAATCCCTGCATAACAGCATTGTAGATCTACCTTTAACAAATGGACGCAGTAGTTGTTCATTACCACAGGAAGTAGCTGATGTAAAAACTGAATGCATTCAAGAGGCGGCTAGATATAACGGAGTGAATGGGATCAAAGGTTCTGGGGAGAAAGGAGGCTTAGGCTATTGAGTTGGACGATCATCCATGATCATGACGAATGGCAGAGCAGGGGCAAAGAGCTGAGTGGCCTCCTCTTTCCCCTATCTTCTATACTTCTATGTTTCAAGAAGGCAGCTCTTCTCAAGGGCAGCTAGTGATGGGAAATAAATATTGGTCCAGCCAGTAAAGTCCACATCCCTTGAATTAATTTTAAAAATTTACCAATGTTAGTGTCATTGAATGCCAAGAGGCAAAAGTAAGATTTTCTTTTGTTGGAGGTGATCATTGCCTGCCAATTGTGTGGCATGAATGTTATTTGCCATTTGATAGCCCAAACCTTTATATGTAGGATTCCTCCAAATCTTGCTATGTAGGATTCCTTCAGTATCTAAGGAGGTGATTGGTGATTGGTGATTGGTGCTGAACATTGTACAATCAACGGCGAACATCCCCACCTTACAACAGAAGGAAGCTCATTGATGAAGCAGCTAAAGATGGTTGGGCCGAGGTCACTCCCCCTGAGGAGCTCTGACAGAGATGGCCTCAAGCTGAGGTGACTGACATCCAACAAGCAAAATAATATTCACTGCATTGGTCTGACTCCAACGTGTGGAGAATTCTTTTGGCGATTTCCCTGATTGATTGTGCAGCCTTGCTCTTGGTTGCCACTGTTGGAATCTTCCGGCATTAAACGCCATCCAAAGCCCAGCTGCCCACCGCTTCAGTCACTGCTCACCAAGAATTGCCACCCACCACTGTACTGCTCAACCATTACTAGATGGCCCAGCTCACCATCCACTCCATGGGCAAAGACCCAGAGCCCAGAGCTGTGGGGTACTGGAGAGGAGGGAAGTCCTTTTTTTTGTAGATGTTTGCCACAGCAGGACACCGTCAGCCTGGAACTATCCTTTAATGAAGCAGAATGCCAAACAGTGTAGCAAGATGGTTAATGAGATTTGGCACTCAGGAAATAGATTGGCACCATCTTCCATCGCATGGCCAGCACTCACTCTAAACCTCCCAGTGCAATCACATCACACCAACTCTCAGAGACTACAATCCTCAGTATTGCATGAATTATATCCACCTTGGATAGCAGTGGTGGACTAGGCAGTGTGTGGGCTCCTCTGGCCCATTCACTCTGTCCGCTTTTTATTTTGCCTTTTTTTATTTTTTTTCTCTTCTTTTCTTCTTTTATTATTTTTTGGGGTGGGGGCTGTAAGACAGGATGATGGTGTCTTCGTTGGGGTCCTGAGCTTGGCAGCAGCCGGTAAGCCCGGAGCAGGAGCTGGAGGACAGTGGGAAGGCAGCTAGTGAGCCTGGAAAAGGGACTCTGGAATCGCGATGGAGGAGGGGTAAGCATGGGGACCCCATATTGGTTGCTACATCAGTGGAGGTCACTGGGAGCTTTGGCATTGAGGTGATTTCAGTCTGGTATCCAGTGGCCTGGGAATGCTTTGGGGGTCTTTTAGCAATGTCTCCTTTCCCGGGACCAGCATTGAGATTGGTCCTGTCAGGTCTTGTGGTCCGGTATTCCAGAGGCCCAGTATTCCAGAGGCCCGGTATTCCAGAGGCCCAGGATTTCAGATGCCCGGTATTCCAGAAGCCTAGTATTCCACAGAGCTGGTATTCCAGACGCCCGGTATTCCAGAGGCCTAGTATTCCAGAGGCCTGGTATTCCTGAGGACAAGTATCTCACAAGCCCAGTATTCCACAGGCCCAGTATTCTAGAGGCCCAGTATTCTAGAGGCCCAGTATTCCACAGGCCCAGTATTCCACAGGCCCAGTATTCCACAGTCCCAGTATTCCACAGGCCGAGTATTCTACAGGCCTAGTATTCTAGAGGCCCAGTATTCCACAGGCACAGTATTCCACAGGCCCAGTATTCTAGAGGCCCAGTATTCTACAGGCCCAGTATTCTACAGGCCCAGTATTCTACAGGCCCAGTATTCTAGAGGCACAGTATTCCACAGGCACAGTATTCCACAGGCCCAGTATTCTACAGGCCCAGTATTCTAGAGGCCCAGTATTCCACAGGCCCAGTATTCTAGAGGCCCAGTATTCCACAGGTCGAGTATTCCACAGGCCTAGTATTCTAGAGGCCCAGTATTCTAGAGGTCCAGTATTTCACAGGCCCAGTAATCTAGAGGCCCAGTATTTCACAGTCCCAGTATTCTAGAGGCCCAGTATTCCAGAGGCCCAGCGAGGCTTGCAGCAGCACTGTCAAACTCAAGGGCCTGGAATTGAACTAAGATGGACTATGTCTTAAACCTGTTAAATATTTTTTCTTAATTACTCCTTCTGTTGTTAATACAGGCATCATGGTATGGCGACTTAAACACTTTTCACTATATATTTAAAAATACACGTGACAATAAATGACTACTCTACTTCTATCCTCCCAAGCGAGTCACCATCCCTGCCCTCTGTGTTTCCTACTCACTCTCTGGAGACACCTCACTATCTCTCCTGTTCCTACATCACCTCTAACTGCTCTTCCAATCAAACTCAATCCCTCTCTGCTACATTGGCCCATGACCCCTGGGAGATGCAGGATTGGCCTGGTGTCGGGTTGCTACCAGGGGATGGGCAGTGGTGGCTCCACACCCTTTACAGGATTAACGATGAAAGATATAGTCACATGAGGACAGGGTTGCCGAGGTGACAAATGAGTGACCTCAGTCACCAAGCAACCAGCAAGCTTCAACCTGCAGTGCGGTACTGGTCTCCCCCTTGCCACCAACCTGAACCCATTCTCAATCTGCACAACTTGCTCCTTCCTAGGTATTTGGTTCTCTCTTTTTCTTGTATGCAGGCACCTAGTAAATCTCCACCAAGAAAAGACCCGTGCCAGAGGTGCTCAGCTCCACTGTTTCCTCTGAGCAAGAAGACGCTGAGCCCTCAGAGGGTGCCCTTTAAAGCTTTGTGTGTGCAACAGCCTCCCCCATTTAGTGTGTACATTCAGGATGTATCTCAGCAGCTGGTCAGGCTAACACTGCCCCAGATCTCTGACACTCAGCAAGGCACCTGCTCAGCCCATGGTGTCAGAGCAAAATGCCTAGTCAGGCATAGGGACAACAGGCAGGGTGGTCAGAGGCAGACAGTAAACTGGGTGGGAGGGTGGAGGAGACCACCCAATGTTATCTGTACTGCGCTGATTCTGGCTCATCTGTGTTTGGTTATATCCATGGACAGGTTGGCGCTCACCATGGAGATCCAGGCCCAACACCCTGCCAGATACACACGAGGAATTGTATTCCATTACTGTGGCCACAGGTGGTCAGCGTCAATGGCAAAGAGAGAGGGAACCCAAAGACATTGACCTCATTCCAGGTGTCCCTCCCATGTAGAGAGAGAGAAAGGCTGTGCCAGAAGACATACAGAGGTAGGAGGGGCAACACCCAGGCATCACCAGTGGGGGGTTCCTCTCAGGACACTCCTGAAGTATCTGCAACCGTACCCCAACCACTCCATACCCCCCTCGCCCCCACCGCCTGCAGTCCCAAATCCTACTCAAGTTCAAGCTGAGGAGGGTGAGCCCTCATCTGACCAGGAGGTTCTCCCTCCCTCGAGGCCCAGAGGCAGCAAAGGTCGGTAGCCCAAGTCTTCATACAGCAATTGGGCCTACACCGGGAGGGCTCCCTATACTCCAGCCTGCATGTTGATGCAGTGGGAGGCAGAGGAAGAACATTCACTGATGGCTCAGGTGAAATATCCTAGTGAATAATCTTTCACTTTTATAAACATAAATCCACTTGCACAATTAAAATGATTGTTGTGATGTAGATTTTGCTGTCGGATGTAGCTGTGTGAGAGATGGGTAGCCTCTGTAGACATCCCAAGGGCATTGTAAGGGCCAAGTAGTGTTCATTTCTTACATGCAGCCCACTCCTTGACTGCAGGTGGCCTCAGACATCAGGGATCCTTGAGGTGTTCATGTTGATGACTGCAGAGAAAGTGTTGCACTTAAATGCGGGCAACGCTGTGGCTAACCCCAGAGAGCAGAGGTTGTGCTGAGGCCTGGCGTGCACACATCATTCTACAATTATCATGGGCAGCTCTGATCCCTCACAGCTCTGATGAACAAAGCTGTACAAAGCCCTGTTTTTCACAGGTTTAGTGTTGTCATCCAGGATGCTCAAGCATTTCAGGGTAACATAACAGTCTGTGCACACACTAAAACACTGAAGGGTTATGGATGATAGAAGAATCAAAGGGGGATTCCTTAGGATTCCTCTCAACTGCTGCCTATCATGAAGGATTTCACTGTACAATTCTTCAATACCATAGCCTGATGGATGCCTTAAGAGCCACCAGAACCCAGTACTAGAGGACTAAGTTCACTGTTTCATGATGATGCTGTTTTCCTGAACATTCGGTGAGTCATTTTATTTTTGGATAATTTAAATGAACCACAGATATCAAATGTGCAATCAGGTGAATCACAAGATATTCTTTCAGCAATACAATGGGTCAAGGATTGTAAATATAACAAGTTCTACATGCCCTTGACACTAACTGGTTGTTTGCCAGTTACTAACAGAATGTTACGCAATTACACCAAGTTCTAACTCAGCTCATGCATCATAGAAGCGAGTGGTGATGAGGTTATCTCAGGTCTCTCAGGTTCAATGGCACAGTGCTATGTTGTGCCTTTTTGGAATGGCCCACCTGTTCTATATGCTGATCCTCATCATTATCTTCCACAGATTGCTGTTGCTCCCTCATTTTGTTGGTATCTGGGACAGCCCCCTTTTATCAGCTCTGACTATGATTGGCACGTCAGCTCACAGTCAAGTGGGACCAGACTGGGCTTGACTCTATTGGCCTGAGGTCCTGAGGTCCTGACAAAGAGATGGAAAGAAGGGAGTACATAAGAGTCAAGAGCAAACAAAAAAGAACAAAAGAGAAGTATAGCACAGGAACATGCCCTTCGGCCCTCCAAACCTGTGCCGATCACCATGCCCTTACTAAACTAAAATAAACCTTCTGCCCTTATTCAGTCCCTATGCCTGTGTTCCTTCCCTATTCATGTAACCATCCGATGCCTCTTAAATGTTGCCAATGTGCCTGCTTCCACCTCTTCTTCTGTCAGTGCATTCCAGGCTCCTACCACTCTCTGGGTGAAATACTTCCCTCACACGTCTCCCTTAAACTTTTCCCCTCTCACCTCGAGCCCCTTTGTAATTGAAACTTGGAAGGACTAGCCAGATGAGGTAGAACAGGATGAAAGGGAGGACTCGAGGAAGTACTGAGGATCAGAGGGACTTGGTGTGTATCTTCATTGAAGGCAATAGGGCAGGTGGGTAAGATGGTTAAGATCACAAATGAGATATTGTCTTTATTAGTCAAGGCATTGAATCCAAGAATAAGGCGGTTACAATGGAGCTGTTTCTGACATTAGTTAGGCTACACCTGCAATATGGAAATGTGTTGCTGGAGAAGCGCAGCAGGTCAGGCAGCATCTAGGGAACAGGAGAATCGACGTTTCGGGCATTAGCCCTTCTTCACCTGCAATATTGTGTGCAATTCTTGTCGCCTGACTATAAGAAAGATGTGATTGAACTCGAGAGAGTCCAGAGGAGATTCACCAGGATATTGCCTTGGCTGGAGTGATGAGACACTGGATAGGCTGGGATTGGAGCACACATGGCTGCAGGGGGACCTGATTGAGATGCACAAAGGTATGAAGGGCATGGATAGGCTCAATACGAATAAACCACTTTGTAGAGAGATCAATGATTGGGGGTGGGGTGGGTGGCAGGGTGAAGATTTCAGGTAAAAAGCAGGAGAGCAGATTTAAGGAGGAATTTTTTCACCAAAAGGATAGTACCTGGAACTCGCTATTGGAAAAGGCGGTGGAGCTGAAAATGTGTTGCTGGAAAAGCGCAGCAGGTCAGGCAGCATCCAAGGAGCAGGAGAATCGACGTTTCGGGCATGAGCCCTTCTTCAGGAAAAGGTGGTGGAGGCAGGAACGATCACAAAATTTTCGCAAAATATTTTGATGATCACTTGAAGGGATATTGTACACAAGACCAAATGCTGGAAAATGGGACGAGAGTAGGTAGGTGGTTCTTGATGGCCAACACAGACACAGTGAACCAAATGGACTCTTTCTTTCCATGATATAAGCTTCTTTGACTCTATCCCCTAAATATTTATTACAAGATCTTTCCAAGCAATCACAAAAATCCATCACAGGGTTCAGTCATAAAGGTATCTACTACTGCAGATTAGATTAGATTAGATTACAGTGTGGAAACAGGCCCTTCGGCCCAACAAGTCCACACCCACCTGACCTGCACATCTTTTGGATTGTGGGAGGAAACCGGAGCACCCGGAGGAAACCCACGCAGACAAGGGGAGAATGTGCAAACTCCACACAGTCAGTCGCCTGAGGCCGGACTTGAACCCGAGTCTCAGGCGCTGTGAGGCAGCAGTGCTAACCACTGTGCCACCGTGCTGCATCAAACCTGAAGCCCATATTCACAACCTATACTTCAGCCAGAACCGGTCTCACTGCATTGTTGGATTCCCTGAGCTGAATCACAAAATTAATTGTACTAATTGTACGCAAGTATGTACATGCCAACTGCCAAGGCTTAGAGCCAACGGTTAGTGTATTTTATCCACTATTCTTGAGAGAATGATGTAGACATGCAACTAAGGTTTAAAATTTAAATGGTAAATGGAGCTTGATGGTTTAGGTGACACTTGAACCAGTATTCAACTTCGAGATTAGTTGCTTGAGTCATTGAATCATTCTGGAACGGCAACTCCCTGAGGTTTACATTGAGTGTTTTAGTGTTCTGAAGCACAATTGTGGCTTCTGTTCCCAGAAAGGATGAATCAAGAGAGTCTAAAACATACCAAGGAATCTTAATACTTCTTAAAGGTGTTCTTTGACTTGTCGTGACAAGTATGTTGGATATGTTGAATACCAGAGGCACCACATTTGAACTTGAATCTTCTCTCATGAAAGGCAGGTCAGATGTTTGGGGAGGGGCAGTATCTTGTTACTGTCACCGGACTAGTGCTCTGGTGATGTGGGTTCAAACCTTATCATAACAGCTACTGGAATTTAATCAAACTGGAATATAGAGCTCAACTCAGTTATGGTGAGTTTAGAAACCATTTACATGTTGTCAAAGCTCATCTGATTCACTAACGTCCTTCAGGGAAACAAGCCCACCATTCTTTTGGAGCCCGGCCTACACATGATGTGGTTGACTCTTAGCTGTCCACTGGAATAGGCTAGTAAGCCATTCAGTTCAAGGTCAGTTAGGGAGTGGGCTTGGAGCCATACAGCACAGAAACAGACCATTCTGTCCAACTCGGTATGCTGACCAGGTATCTGATATAAATCTAGTCCCATTTGCCAGCATTTGGCCCACACCCCTCTAAACCCTTCCTTTTCATATACCCACCCTGTTGTATTTGTACCCGTCTTCACCACCTCCTCTGGCAGCTCATTCCATACACTCACCACCCTCTGAGTGAAAAGGTTGCCCCTTAGGTCCCTTTTAAATCTTTCCCCTCTTACCTTAAACTCTCTAGTTCTGGACTCCCCTACCCTGGGGATAAGATCTTGTCTACTTACCCTATCCATGCCCCTCATGATTTTATAAATTTCAAAAAGTCACCCCTCAGCCTCCAACGCTCCATGGAAAACAGCCCCAGCCTGTTCAGTTTCTCCCTATAGCTCAAGTCCTCCAACTCTGGCAACATCCTTGCAAATCTTTTCTGAACCTTTTCAAGTTTCACATATTATTCCAAAAGTTGCCTAACCTATGTCTTGTACAGCCGCAACATGACCTCCCAACTCCTATACTCAATGCACTGACCAATAAAGGCAAGCATACCAAACACCTTCTTCACTACCCTGTCGACCTATGACTCCACTTTCACAGTTTGTCAGTGATGATGACCGCATCCATAGTTAAATAATCTAGGGAAAGGTAACAGTTCAATCCTCACTTAAAGTCATCTCATTTAACATTGTTTCACTTTAACACTGGATAAAATGAGGTAAGCCAAGTGAAGTGTACTACTGAAAGACGTCAGGTAGTTAATGGCAACCACAACATGATTCAGTTTCTTAGCAGATGTGGGAAAAAAAGGGACAATATCAAAGTAACTGCAGAGGAACTCATTTAATTAGTTACGGAGGAGACCAGCATATATAGATTGAAAAGGAGTTGCAATGCTGTAATAACATCTTGGAGTATTCAGTTGGTTCAATAAAATCCAGGTGTATCGCTTTGAAACAAAATAACATAGCATCTAACTGTCATAGAGTCATAGAGATGTACAGCATGGAAACAGACCCTTCGGTCCAACCTGTCCATGCTGACCAGATATCCCAACTCAATCTAGTCCCACCTGCCAGCGCCCGGCCCATATCCCTTCAAACCCTTCCTATTCATATACCCATCCAAATGCCTCTTAAATGTTGCAATTGT
>NC_057731.1:11895521-11899361 GCF_004010195.1 Chiloscyllium plagiosum
AAGCCCTCCATTCCAGGCAACATCCTGGTAAACCTCCTCTGAACCCCTCTCCAAAGCATCCACATCTTTCCTATAATAGGGCGACCAGAACTGGGCACAGTATTCCACGTGTGGTCTAACCAAAGTTTTATAGAGCTGCAACAAGATCTCATGGCTCTTAAACTCAATCCCCCTGTTAATGAAAGCCAAAACACCATGTGCTTTCTTAACAACCCTGTCCACCTGGGTGGCAATTTTAAGGGATCTATGTACCTGCACACCAAGATCCCGCTGTTCCTCCACACTGCCAAGAATCCTGTCTTTAAACCTGTACTCAACTTTCAAGTTTGACCTTCCAAAATGCATCACTTCGCATTTATCCAGGTTGAACTCCATCTGCCACCTCTCAGCCCATCTCAGCATCCTGTCAATGTCACGCTGCAGCCTACAACAGTCACTGTCAATGACACCTCCAATCTTTGTGTCGTCTGCAAACTTGCCAACCCATCCTTCAATCCCCTCATCCAAGTCATTAAGAAAAATTACAAAGAGTAGAGCCCAAGAACAGAGCCCTGTGGAACACCACTCACCACTGACTTCCAGGCAGAATACTTTCCTTCCACTACCACTCGCTGTCTTCTGTCGACCAGCCAATTCTGTATCCAGACAGCTAAATTTCCCTGTATCCCATTCCTCCTGACCTACTGAACGAGCCTACCATGGCGAATCTTTTCAAATACCTTGCTGAAGTCCATATACACCACATCTACCGCTCGACCCTCATCAACTTGTCTAGTAACATCCTCAAAGAACTCAATAAGATTTGTGATGCATGACCTGCCCCTCACAAAGCTGTGTTGGCTGCATTTAATCAAGCCATGCTCTTCCAGATGGTCATAAATCCTATCCCTCAGAATCCTTTCTAACACCTTGCAGACGACAGACGTGAGACTTACTGGTCTGTAATTGCCAGGGATTTCCCTATTTCCTTTCTTGAAGAGAGGTATTACATTTGCCTCCCTCCAGTCCTCAGGTGCAACTCTGGTGGAGAGCGAGGACGCAAAGATCTTTGCAAGAGGCGAAGAAATCACATTTCTCGCTTCCCAAAGCAGCCGAGGACAAATCTGGCCTGGCCCTGGCGACTTGTCAATCTTAATGTTTGTCAAAATTTTCAGCACATCAGCTTCCTCAATCTCTATCTGTTTCAGCCTGCTTACCTGCTCCTCAATGATTTCATTCACTACAAGGTCCTTTTCTTTAGTAAAGACAGAAGCAAAAACTCCTTTAGGCCTTCCCCTACCTCCTCAGACTCTATACACAAGTTCCCTATGCTATCCCTGATCGGCCCTACTCTTTCTTTGATCATTCTCTTATTCCTCACATACGTGTAAAATGCCTTTGGATTCTCCCTAATCCTTCCTGCCAAGCCTTTTTCGTGCCCCTTCCTGGCTCTCCTTAGACCATTTTTGAGCTCCTTCCTCGCCTGCCTGTAATCTTCTAGAGCTGAGCAAGACACTTGCTTCCTCCACCTTACGTAAGGTGGAGGAAGCAAGGGTCTTCTACCTTTCAGCCAGTTCTGTATCCAAATGGCTAGTTCTCCTTGTATTCCATGAGATCTAACCTTGCTAATCAGTCTCCCATGGGGAACCTTGTCGAACGCCTTACTGAAGCCCATGTAGATCACATCTACTGCACTGCCCTCATCAACCTTCTTTGTTACTTCTTCAAAAAACTCAATCAAGTTTGTGAGACATGATTTCCCACGCACAAAGCCATGTTGACTATTCCTAATCAGTCCTTGCCTTTCCAAATACATGTACACCCTGTTCCTCAGGACTCCCTCCGACAACTTGCCCACACTGAGGTCAGGCTCACTGGTCTATAGTTCCCTGGCTTTTCTTTACCATCCTTCTTAAACAGTGGTACCACATTGGCCAACCTCCAGTCTTCCGGCACCTCACCTGTGACTATCGATGATACAAATATCTCAGCAAGAGGCCCAGCAATCACTTCTCTAGCTTCCCACAGAGTTCTCGGGTACACCTGATCAGGTCCTGGGGATTTATCCACTTTTAACCATTTCAAGACATCAGCACTTTCTCCTCCGTAATCTGGACATTTTGCAAGATGTCATAAAAATCAAAGGAAATAAACTTAAAATACAGCAGCTAAAGAAGGGTTTTGAGAAGGAATTAACAGGCAAGATTACATTGTATCCGAAAAATGTCAAAATATGTAAAGTGTAGAAGGTTAGCTCAGGAAAGCAGTGAGTTCTGCAGGGCCCAAAGCAAATCTTCATGCAGAAATTGGACAGAGCCAAAGCATTAAATGAATACTTTGTATTTATCTGCACAAAGGAAGCAAAATGATGTGAAGATTACACATGATGTGAAAGATTGGGGGGGTGGGGGGGGGGTGGACGGTGAAGGAATGGACGCTTACAATGGTGGTGGACTTAGATTAGGACAGATGTCCCAAGGCTCACAGCATGTTCCCTGGTCTGAAGGGAATCAGTGACTGCAATACAATCCTGTAATAGTCTGACATCATCCTTCCCATTGTTCTCCTCCTGCGTCTGACAGAGTTGTCATTTCTGGTCAAAAGAACAAGCATAAGGTTGGGGCGGAGGAAGAGTGGAAAGTACAATGTGGATTTTAATACCCTCTGCAGCTTGTAAATTGAAAGAGATTGTGGGTTGAGTGGGAAGTAGAACAGCAGAAAAAGGCTAACTGCATCTTCAGTAGCAGACAGCCATTGTTTCAGTGATGCTCCTTCCCAAAATGGCCAAGACTGTCCCCTTTCATGGGGTTTAGAATGAGCAAACAAGCCTGTCCCTGCCTGGTTAGTTTCTGCTGCCTCTGGTCCTACAAGGAAGTGAGTGAATGAATGTTGTGCAAAATGAGCGATATGCCTGTCACAGTTGATTTACGTAAGCTGAGAAATGAAGGTGCATGACTTGCCAAATGTTATGTGCGTGGGAGTAAGAATGTTACATAAGAGGTTAATTGTCGGGAATTGGTTGTCACTGAGTGATAGGGAGGGTTATGGTGAGTGAGGCTTGTGTTGTAGTGGTGGGATATGGCATTTGAAGATGAGATCTTCAAATCATTGAGATAATTGAACTTGTTACAACACCACAGACAGCAGCAACACTCCTGGCATTATTTGCTTAGCCATCCATTCCCACTGGGGATCTGAACAGCATAGTGCAGCCCACCCCCAGATGTAGCCCATTTATCTTCTGTTCCACATCGTGCACTTAGACCTCCAGGGTTGGACAGATGTTCTCTAACAGTGTTTGCCCAATATTCTTTGACGTTCAACACTAGTCAAATCTCACAACAGCTTTAGAGGCTAAAACAAACCTCCCCTTTAAGAGTTGCAGGCCAGCTTTAAGTATTGCAGGTTTACTTTAAGTGGTGTTAGTAATTAACAATATTGGGCCCCCTGTGTGCAGTCGATGAACTGAGCAGTCAGTGCTGAGTGCACATTAACAATCACACTAATGAACAGACAACACAAAGGTCGACTAATGCTGCCATTAAATTAAGCAGGCGTGAAGTAATTACATATCGTCACCCCCTCAGTCTTTCTTGGGTGTCTGTCTAACTTAGTCCCTCGCACTGAACACCCTTCGTTGTTCAGTATTTCCCAGGAGCTGAAAAACTACGCCATGTTCTTCGTGACCTGCAATACATTATCAATGAGGATGGTGCAGGGATGGTGCAGGAGGGAGGGGTTCCAGTTTTTGGATAACTGGGGTTCTTTCTGGGGACGGTGGGACCTCTATAAACAGGATGGTCTACACCTGAACCTGAGGGGAACCAGTATCCTTGGGGGGAGGTTTGCTAGTGCTCTTGG
>NC_057731.1:11900006-11905949 GCF_004010195.1 Chiloscyllium plagiosum
ACAAAGACCCACATGCACACATATATTTTGTGGGGTGAATTTGTACTTGCAGAGTTACATTGCACTTTGCTGAAAAACTGCATGAATTCATGTAGAACTCTGTTGTCTCACTTTTTAGATTAGAAGCAATCTAAACATCATGGCATAGACAGAGAACACAGGGGGCTAACACCTTCAACATGTTGTCTAGCTATCACCATTGTTAACAGCTAACCCGAGAATGCAACTTTTAAAAAAAAGGTTTTGTGATTTACACATGAAAGAAGTGAAACTATCAAACAGATGAAAGACTCTCTCAGACAATCAAAGTATTTTTCAATGTATAATTTCAGTTACATCACTGCAAGTTTTTACTATAAATTCTGTGTTTTAGGATTGAGTCCTCCACTATCACCTGATGAAGGAGCGTCGCTCCGAAAGCTAGTGTGCTTCCAATTAAACCTGTTGGACTATAACCTGGTGTTGTGTGATTTTTAACTTTGTACACCCCAGTCCAACACCGGGCATCTCCAAATCCTGAAACAAGAAGCTCTGCTAACCTCAAAGAGGCCACTAGATGGTGGTGTCTGCTCACCGTTCTGCTGAGCTATGAGCCCCAGTGACAAATGTCTCAGATGGAATTTTGCCACATTCCCGATGTTAAAGAAGAATTGGGAAAGGCATTTATGATGTTTTAGAGTTGATATCAGAAATAGGGTTATAGTGATTATTGATTGTTTACTGACATTTAGCTGGAAATAATTTGAGAACAGATTAGACTAAAAGTATTCATCCTTTGAATACAGCCACTATATTCCATTATTTCTTGAACATGGTCTGTTGAATTCTGTTGCAACTCAGTGTTGAGTGTAAAAGCATTGCATACAATCAGACCAGCCGAACCAGCATTATGACTGGAGGAGCTCTGATGAAAAGTCATCTAGACTCAGGATGTTAGCTTGCTTTCTCTCCATGGATGCTGCCTGGCCTGCTGTGTTTTCCTGCATTTTATTTTGTTTTCAGTATTATGACTGCTCATGGAACTGAAGGTAACTTATGCACTGGAATTTTATATTTTCTCCTGTGCCCTAGGACCGGGACGGCAGGCAGGGGATTTGTAAATCTGCAGCGGATACTGGGTCCCAGCTCCATCTCTTTTTCTTGCATTTTACCAATGGTAGGGTAGGTGATAGGGCAACTGAAGTGGTCAATCCAGGCCTCTTCCCACTTCCAGTCTTTTATCATATCCAGATAGGGCTCTCTCAATGTGGCAGGGCTGTGTTGGGATATCACTCCATGTGATACCAAGAAATCTGAGCCAACTGGATATAGCAAAGACTATTGGTCCAGTGTCATTGTTCCAAAACTGCACTGCAGCAAGACACATTTGCATTTACAATCTCTCCTTAAACAAAAGAGGCCACTGCAAATTTGATTTACAATCGCGACTTTTAAAAGGTGCTGAAAATCTAGAAGCAACCTCTCGAGAGTCTAGGAAGAAAGAGAGCAAAATACAGAATAAACACACAAGCTAAAAAGGATTTTACACGTCAAAAGAGCCTGACCTATCTCCAGACATTGGTCAATTTCACCATCTTGCTTTTCAAAATCAGCATGAAAATTTTTAAAAATGCATGTGGCTTCACAACTCATTTGTTTTGGGCACAGTCATCGCCCACAGGTATCAGTCTGCTACTCTTAAAGCTGAAACATCTAAGCTATCAATGAAGAGACAAAAAGAAAAAGAAGGATAACTAGCAGAAGCAAAAGGATAACAGAAACTAAAGACAAAGAGGATTCACCTGGAAATTTAAAAGCATGTGAAACAGCAAGGATGAAAAGCGAACATCTAAACATGGATTGACATTCCCACAACATTCTCTTTGAACTCCAGTTATTTGAAGAAAGAGTCAAACTTCGCTTCTTAAAACAACAAATAATTGACAAAGAGATTTAGGCTTTCAAACTTCTTATCAATAGAGTAGAATAGCTTTTATTCATCATTTCTACCATATACAACTGTTCCTCCAGGTCTAAGGGTGCTACATGGACAGCACAGACTATATACTTGTACATGGCATAAAGTGCGTAAGAAGTGCAAAACACGCAAGTCACAGTGTAACAGAAGAATGATAAATATTAGACATGTTTCTAGCAGCAATTCAAAGTCATGCAAAGAATTTCAGATAGGAAAGAGTCCGATCACGCAGTGTTAAGGAGCCTAATGACTTGGGGAAAGAAACTGTTGCACAGTCTGGCCGTGAGAGACCGAATGCTCCAGCAGCTTCTGCCAGATGGCAGGAGGGAGAAGAGTTTGAGTGAGGGGTGTATGGGATCTTCCACAATGCTCTTAGCCTTTCGGATGCAGCGTGTGGTGTAAGTGTCTGTAATGGAGGGAAGACAGACCCCGATGATCCTCTCAGTTGTCCTCACTATCTGTTGTAGGATTTTATGATTGGGTGCAATTCCAAACCAGGCAGTGATGCAGCAGCGCAGAGTACTCTCAATGAACCCTCTGTAGAATGTGGTGAGGATGGGGGATGGGAGTTGGGCTTCCCTCAACCTGTGAAGAATATAGAGACAGTGCCAGGCTTTGTTGGCTGTGGAGCTGGTGTTGAGGGCCTAGGTGAGATTCTCCACCAGGTGGACATTAAGACATTTGGTGCTCTTCAGGATCTGCATGGGGGAGCCGTCGATGTCCAGCAGAGAGTGGTCACTCCATGCCCTCCAGAAGTCAACAATCATCTCTTTTGTCTTGTCCACGTTCAGAGACAGATTGTTGGATCTGCACCAGTCCGTTAGCCACTGCATCTCTTCCCTGTATGCTGACTCGTTGTTCATGCTGATGAGACCCACTACAGTCGTATCATCAGTGAACTTAATGGTATGAATCGAGTTATGCATCACTGCACAGTCATGTGTCAGCAGGGTGAACAGCAGTGAACTGAGCACACAGCCATGGGGGGCCCCCGTGTTCAGTGTGATGGTGTTGGAGATGCTGTTCCCAATCCAGACTGACTGAGTTCTCCCAGTCGGGAAGTCAGGAATCACTTTAGGGAATGAAGGAATAAAAAAAATCAAATCCTCCAGTATTTTGAGAAATGACCACAAAGGTCCAGTCAAGACTTTTGAAATTCTAAGAGATCACCGCAAGGTCAGAGTACACTTCAGAATACATATGCTTCAATTCACCTCATATATCTTTCAACATCCAGGTGAAAATATCAACCAATACATATATAGATATTGATGCATCAAAAGCCTGATAGAACTGATCATTGCCATCACACCTATCAAGCCTTTCTGAAAGGCATTTCTGGATAAAATAAAAGATTACACCACTGATGTTCTACTAGAAGGGTACAAGTTCATAGCAATTATAGCAGGACAGCAACGCCTACTTGTGCTTGACTCTGCGAAGACTATTTCAGTTATCAACAAGGTCAGTAAAATATCCAATTCTTGACAAAATGTGGACTGTCTGACCCACTTAAACACTGAGCTGCATTTTGTAACTTGCACAAGCTATGTTCTAAAGGAGGATATTTAGGCTAAAATATGAAGACGTTCATGTGCTCAGGGATACCTAAAGTACCACATACCACTCCACAATAGCTTGTGAAGAAGACAACCAAGGAACAATGCCAAAGCTGTTTCTGAACTTCCATACAGGCATACTAGCAAGTCACTGAAGTCCGAGAGGTAATGCAATCTTTCAGCTTGCAGACCCTAGACAGAAAGTGCACGTGATAATTTGACACAGCACATGGACATTGTGAGAAAAGCTCCATTCAAGTGACATGCATCAAAAGGAATGTGCAATTCTGGTTAAGTATAAAAGTCAATATCATATATTTACCCATTTTACATGAGATATACCCAGAAGACTCATACAATCTGGTGCAGTTTTTGCTTGACAAGCTAAATGCTTACAATGGGTTTGACAGACCATGTATTGTGATTATAAATCTTAAATATCAATATGACTCTTCCAAAGGGACAACTGAAACCTTTTAAGATAATAAAATAAGATCCCCTATCATTGGTCTACCTGCATGCATGGACCCACGTATCAGCATGATCCATGTGGTTTCCAATACACCAATTCCAAAATGAAAGATTCCAGAGCATAGAGGCATACTATTTCAATTCCTTGGCTCTTAGACATGAGCTGGTGGTTTCCATGTTTGACTTAATACAATGTATTAGTCAGTAGAGCAAAAATGGCAGGAGTTTGTAGGTATAATTGAGGACACTGTACAGAGGTTCATTCCCAAGAAAAGAAAGATTAACCGGGGAGGGATAAGACAACCTTGGCTGACAAAGGAAGTCAGGAAATGTATTAAAGAAAAAGAGAGATCCTATAAAGTGGCTAAGAACAGTGGGAAATCAGAAGATTGGGAAGGATACAAAAGCAAACAGAGGATAACAAAGAGTGTAATAAGAAAGGAGAGGATCAAATATGAAGGAAGGCTAGCCAGTAATATTAGAAATAATAGTAAAAGTTTCTTTCAGTACATAAGAAACAAACGACAGGCAAAAGTAGACATTGGGCCACTTCAAACTGATGCAGGAAGCCTAGTGATGGGAGATAAGGAAATAGCAGGAGAACTTAACAAGTACTTTGCGTCAGTTTTCACAGTGGAAGACATGAGTAATATCCCAAAAATTAAAGGGTGTCACGGGGCTGAGTTGAGTATGGTTGTCAAATGCTCCAGTTCAGTCACAACATTTCGGTGAGTGACTGTTTTAAGCAGAGTCCAAAAGACTGGCTCTGGAAGAGGTATTCTATTTCGTCCTCGTTTTCCTCCATCTGTTTTGACATACTTTGATTTTAAGCCGTGCACAAACACAGACTCCAAGACAGAGCACAGAACATTTGCAGATAGTGCTAGAAAAGTTAAAAAGTCTTAAAATTGATAAATCTCCTGGCCCCGATGGGATACACCCTAGAGTTCTGAGAGAGGTGGCTGAGGAAATAGCAGAGGCATTGGTTGAGATCTTTCAAGAGTCACTGGAGTCAGGAAAGGTCCCGGATGATTGGAAGATGCCTGTTGTAACCCCCTTGTTCAAGAAAGGATCAAGGCAAAAGATGGAAAATTATAGGCCAATCAGCTTAACCTCGGTTGTTGGTAAAAGTCTAGAATCCATCATTAAGGATGGGGTTTCTAAATTCTTGGAAGAGCAGAGTCTGATTAGAACAAGTCAACATGGATTTAGTAAAGGGAGGTCATGCCTGACAAACCTGTTGGAATTTTTTGAAGAGGTAACAAGTAGGTTAGACCAGGGAAACCCAGTGGATGTGGTCTATCTAGACTTTCAAAAGGCCATTGATAAGGTGCCACACGGGAGGATGCTGAGCAAGGTGAGGGCCCATGGTGTTCGAGGTGAGCTGCTGGGATGGATTGAGGATTGGCTGTCTAACAGAAGGCAGAGAGTTGGGATAAAAGGTTCTTTTTCAGAATGGCAGCCGGTGACGAGCGGTGTCCCGCAGGGTTCGGTGCTGGGGCCACAGCTGTTCGCATTATATATTAACGATTTGGATGAGGGAACCGGGGGCATTCTAGCGAAGTTTGCCGATGATACAAAGTTAGGTGGACAGGCAGGTAGTACTGAGGAAGTGGGGAGGCTACAGAAGGATCTAGACAGGTTGGGAGAGTGGCCCAGGAAATGGCTGATGGAATTTAACGTGAGCAAGTGCGAGGTCTTGCACTTTGGCAAAAAGAATAAAAGCATAGACTACTTTCTAAATGGTGAGAAAATTAATAAAGCCAAAGCACAAAGGGATCTGGGAATGCTAGTCGAGGATTCTCTAAAGGTAAACATGCAGGTTGAGTCCATGATTAAGAAAGCGAATGCAATGTTGTCTCAAGAGGGTTGGAATATAAAAACAGAGATGTACTACTAAGACTTTATAAAGCTCTGGTTAGGCCCCATTTGGAGTACTATGTCCAGTTTTGGTCC
>NC_057731.1:11906059-11976261 GCF_004010195.1 Chiloscyllium plagiosum
TTCTACAACTCAATGAAGTCCAGTTGAAGGCCGAGATTGATAGATTCTTGTTGTCGCGAGGAATTAAGGGCTACGGGGAGAACGCTGGTAAGTGGAGCTGAAATGCGCATCAGCCATGATTGAATGGCGGAGTGGACTCGATGGGCCGAATGGCCTTACTTCCACTCCTATGTCTTATGGTCTTATGGTCTTATGGTCTTATGGTCTTAATGACACTTCACATCCAGTATCAATGATGAGGATTCCCTCCCAACTGTAGACCATTATGCCAAACCTCTGGAAGGTTATGTCTCGACAGTGAAAGAAGACATGCCAAGTGATGGAAGTGTCTGGGACATTTTTACGCACGATTCAATGAGTTTGACTAAAGTTGTTGCTTGTCTCATCTCTTCCAATTTGCTGCAATTCCCAGATATTAGTGAGGAGGATTTTGCAGGGATGTATGCACTGAGTGTTCCTTTGATGTATCTGAATCCAATGGCTAGCGCAATGCCAGGTGAACTGTTCAGTTTAATTCTTCTTATATATTTTTGGAGCCGTTTCATATAACTGAGTAGCTTGCTATGATATTTTAGAGGAAAACTAAGGTTCAAGTACATTTTTGTGGACTAGAGACACACACGCTAGACCACATAAGAACAGCAGAGTTCCTTCAGTAAGGAGGTTAGTGAACAAACCAATTAAATTGTTACATCAATCCAAAAGCTTTTTATTTTAAGATTTATTTAATTTCAAATTAGTAACTGAAATTACAATGTTCAAGTGTAACATGGGGAGGTTGGAGGTTGACCAAGGGATGAAAGCCTTGTTGAATCTCAAGGAAACATTCTGAAATTGATAAATTACATTCTTGAAAATAGATTTCATTTACAACATCCTCTTTCAAGCGTTCATTGTTTTTTAAATAAGAGTTCTTGTTGCTACTTTTTATTTCCATGTATTTTATTTCATAAATCTGTTCAAATGTGCAAAGACAATTCAACACAGTTCAGCCTGATGCAGGCTCCATTGAAAAGCCTTTGATTTGGAATAAATCCAAACAGTAAGATTGTCTGCCCTCTTTAGGATCATGAAGCAGCAGAATCACCAGGACTGCTTATTTTTTATAAGTACAAGCGTTACACCATCCGCAACTCGATTTTGCAGAAGTTTACAGTGATCAAGTACATTTTCTTGGAGCACTTTCTCAGACTTGCTGGAACTCAGACTCCAACAAAAATAAAACATCCCGACTTGCTCCACAGAACAGATACCGAACAGAATTTCACACAAGGAGGTATTAGTAGAGCTAATGAAAAGTTTGGTCGATTTTTAAGGAACAAATTCAAAAAGAGACATGGTGAAGGGAGACAGAAAGATTAAGGGAGGGAATTCCAGAATGTCAGAACACCTGAAAACGTAGCTACCACCAGCAGGGCGATGGAAATCAGGGATGTGCAAGCAAAAATCCCTGATTAGACTATTTGAATCAGACTATTAAAAAAGACAGCAAGTTACATGAAGACTTTAACTCAATTTCCAGCTCAGATATATTTCCTCCAAGCTTAGTTCAAAGTCCTGGAAATCATCAAGGGCCTATTTTTGGGATTTCTCTCCTTGCTATTGTCACTTGCTGAATTGTGCTTTGGCCTGACAAAGTCATCATTTGAAGTTTATATCATTTGAAAAGGGCAGGCACCTGATATTTCTGAATGATTGAGCGGTGTGTGCATTGTGTGGGATTGGCCTTTCTGAATGTTGATAGTTCAACATGCAATGTGATTATTGACATCCCACGTATGTTCACAACAATTCAGTTTCACTTGTTTAAAATAGCAGTGGTTACCCATTTTGAGGATTTGAAGGAAGGTTTGTAGCGACGTAGTGGGGCGAGAAAACAGCAGTTACTTGCTTTACGGCTGTTTATCTGTCAGTGTGGCTACGAGTAGAATATTAAACCAGGAACCTGCTGCCTGAACTCTAATGAGTTTTCCAAAGTCTCATGGTCGCCATAGAAGTACATCTGAATGTGAAACATGATCATTCAATAAAAATCCTGAAGCAAAGTTCCAGATCAATTTAGAAACCATATGTAAGCATCATTAAATATTAAAGAAGAGTGAAAATAAACTTTGAGAGCACATATTTTCATAAAGTCATTTTTAAAGAATGAGTTTGAAATGTAAGCATTATCCAGCTGCCAAAAGGACCTTTCGAAGAACGGGCCCTTGATGGAGAGCTGTAAAAAGTTGAGAACTGATTAATTTGAGTTGAGCTGAAAGAATTATTGACTGGATTTGCAGGGTTTAGTGGTCTGTTCTCAAAGGAAAAATACATTGAATTTGGGCTGACAGCAGCATTAATTTATACCAGGTCTAAAACTGTTATATTCTGCGGATTCAACATTCACAAAACTGAGACATGTATTCCTTTGCATTTAGAAGCTAGGGGTGATATAATTGAGATGTATGAGCCGTGTGAAGGATGTGACAGGGTAGATAGACAGAAACTGTTTCCTCTGCTGGAGAAGTACAGAATATTGAAACAAAATCTTAAAATTAGAAATAGGCTGTTCCAGGCAATGTTAGGGGATGTTTTTACTTCTCCCCCAAAAATAATTAGGGTTATGTCAATTGAAAATGTCAACTGAGATGGATTAATCATCAATCAGGTTTATAATGTGGCTAAATAAAAACTGAGTAAAAACTTTCCTGAGGAAGGGTCACTAGACCTGAAACGTTAACTTTGATTTCTCTGCACAGATACTGCCAGACCTGCTAAGCTTTTCTAGCAACTTCTGTTTTTGTTATAACGTGGCTAAAGTACCGTTACTTGAAGTTATGTATATTCACAGACAGAAGTCTGTTTTCTGTAGACAAATGGAACCTGACCAGCCATTGTAGGTTTTTTGAATAAAACTTTTAAACTGGGGAAGAGTATGGTGCATTCGCCGTCATAATACCTTGACCAATCAGACCTGACTTGCCAAACAATCATGCAGTTTTCAGTTGTTTGCTATTTGACATTCTTGTGTTCTCCCAGATGAATGCAAGATGAAAGCTTCAACAGAATGTCTGTTTTCAGCAATGCTCGATTCTTGTTAATTCAGAGTATTAGGGACGTGCAATTGATGGAGAAAGTTAGTAAACAAATCAACCATTTTCCAGCTGATCAGTAAAATAGGCTTGAATGACCTAGTTCTGTCCTCTGCTTTCAAACTCTCAAATACATATTATACCGGTATTTTTACACATAGTATATATTTTAGATTGGCATGTGTTTCCACGAGGAAATATTTTGGTAACTCAAGAAGCTTTCTTACTCATCCAAACTGAATAATTGTTAATATTGTGGATTGTTAATTTCACACATAAAGTGATAGAAATACTTAAAATAATACAAACTTTTAAGTTTGTATTTTTATGTAATCATTTCCAGTATCCTTCTATGCCTACTGTAGAGGTTGACTTGAACAGGATACTTAATATTCCAGAAGGTGGATCTCTTTATCTGCTTGGAGTAAAAGTTTTCAGGAGTTGAAAAATATAGTGGCCACCATTGAATGGACAATGGCCATTTCTATTTTTTATGTTTATCTCTCTTTATTTTGTTTTGTAAGGTTTTGATGGTTCATAAAATCTGACCAGCCTTCTTTCTGAAGTACTATTATCAATTGTAAGTTTATACAGTGTTTCTTTTGATTTGACATTTAACTTCTTTCTTTAGTTGTGGATAACTCATGATTCTCAGAGATTCTTTCCTCTCACTGGGATACATGTTTGCTGAGAGTTATTAAATTTCTCCTTAACGATCTACCACTGTATCACTACTGTTTTATCTTACTATCTAGTTTCCCAGTTCACTTTACCTAGTTTTGCCTTCATATCATTATAACTACCTTTATTCAGGTTTAAAACATGAGTCTTAGATCCACATTCCTCCCCTTCAAAATGATGGTTCAACTTCTATCATGTTATAATTACTGTCACTTAGAGGCTCCTTTCTTTTGAGTTTATCAATTAAACCTGACTCAATGCTCATTATCAGGTCTTGAATAGCCTTCTTCTTGGTTAATTTTAGAATATATTATCATTTTAAAAATTGCCCAAAATGCAGTACTATGAACTCATTAGCCAGGCAAACTTTGCCAATCTTATTCATCCAATCTACATGCAAATTAAAGTTCCCCACATTTGTAACAGTATCTGGTTAACATGCTCCCTTTGTTTCTGCCCTACATGTAACTATAGGGTGAAGCCTGTAATGTATTCATACAAGTGATCTCTTACCTTTCCTATTTCTCATCTTGTTCCTTTGAGCTCATTGCTGTATTAATAGCATCCCTAACTAACAGAGCCACCCCATCATCTTTTCCCAGCTTCTTATCTTTTCCACATGTCAAATACCCTTCAACACTCAGGTCCTAAACCTTAATCACCTTGCAACCATGTCTCTGTGATTATTGTCAGGTCAAAAATATTTATTTTTATCTACTAACAAGCCATCTATTTTGATACAACTGATTCATAGATTCAGAGATAGAACCTTTAACTTTGAGTACGTTTTTTGAAACCTCTGGCTCTGCTGGTGAATTTCTAAGCATGTATTCTTTGTCCCTTCCTGTCATTATCCAAATTAATACCCTGTTCTAGTCTTGTACTGTTGCCTATTAATTTACCACATCTCTCACATAATCACTCCCTAGTTATTTTTAAAGCCCACTCGATCATTATTTGGCTGAATAACACATAGTTCAGGTGAATGCCATCCCAATGTTACAGTTCCAACTTTCCCCAGTAATATTCTCAGTGCCTTACAAATCAACACTCACTTCTTCTTACCAGTCTTTGAGTCACACATTCACCTCTCTAATCCTATTTATCCTAGCCTGGCTATCCTAACTTCCCCATGCTAAGGGTAAATTATTCTAAGCAGTTCTCTATTCATCACCTTCAGTGATCAGTTTAAGAGCATGGCAGCAATGTTTATTTGTTCACCCCTGTATTCAAACACAGCTCATGCTAATGAATTGAAGACCTCCTGCCTGACATCTAGAAAAGTTGGACAGGGTCAACACAGTTCTAAATTAATTTGGAGTGCAGAATATAAATGTTTGTAATTCATCAGCAATTGGCAATGTGATTCAAAGAGTCAATAGGCATGGGTATTGTGGTAGTGGAAATGGCCTGAGCTGTTTGCTCATCATGTAAACTCAGTGCTGAAAGAGGGTGCATCAAAGTTATCCTGCAGGATGTTGGTTACTATGAGTGGACTATTGCTCTCCATGAATCCCCATATTCATGAAAAGGCCTACGCCACTTGCAGACTTGAAATGTGCTTAGTTTACCTCAAATTCCTCTGAATGCATGAAGCCAGTTGAGTCATGCTGCTACTACAGTACAAGTAATAATTTCCATTAATAGAATGCTGCCTTCTGGCAGAAGCAAGGTACAAACTTTTGATAGCACGTCTCCTTTTTACAGCAATACATGGTGGACAGCTATTACACTTGAGCTGTACTTTGAAATTTAGTCTGAATGTAGGCCTAGCACCTAGCTAACATGGAATTAATGATCTGGGAATGAATGAATTTGATGTAAGGAGAGGCAGTGCTAAAACCATACGCATCCCTTTTCCCTTCACGGATTGCAGGTGACATTGACAGGATCAATGGTTATTGTCCTTCTGTGGGTGGTGGAGAGCTATCTTCTTGAATGTGCAGTTCAGTTCAGAGGCAAGTGAAAAAACAACATTGTGTTGTATATGGAATAATGTATGGGTGTGACCTTACTGGTCCTCCCAGTAAGGGTATTAGTGAAAATCTGACAAAGTGCTGAAGAAACTCAGCTGGTCTGTGGAGAGAGAAACAGAATTAATGCTCTGATGTATCTCTTCTTTGGAACTCTGGTAGTTTCAGCAACTCCATTCTATTAATTATTTACCAATAAAATACACAGTCTTCCTGAACATAACAGCACCATGACTTCCAAACTGATCTGCTTTAATACTTATAGACCATTCTACCAAGTTTCTTTCGTCCTATTTTGATACCAAAATATTTAACATTTGTCATAAACAAGTCACATCCAGCAGGACAGAACAGAACAAGTTGCGAATCTTAGATGTGATTATATTCACAAAAACAGTTCTATTAATTTAAAGAATTACTGCTACTTATCTTCATCAAACATGTTTCCACCTTTTAGAATTAGTTAGAATTAGTCAGTATTATATTGATGTGCCAGCCTAGATCACGTAGTGTAGTTCTTTAGTGAAAGTTGAACCACAAATAACACTAAGCCAAACTGCTATGTGGATATAGGAAAAACAGATATAAGAGATAATGAAAGTCAGGTATGGATTTTTAACAATGCTACAACAGAATTAACTGGAAATGATCCATTTTGCAACTGAACACAAGAAATTTTGCAAGATTCTAGAAATCTGCAATGGCCCCTGTGAGGAAGGATCAGAGTTAAAGTTCAGACTGATGTCCATTCAACAGAACTGACTCAATGGGATGCCCCTACGCTGATATGAAGATGGCTTCTCAGCAGAGGCATGTGGAATTACATGGGAGAAACCCAGATATCAACTCAGCAGGTTAGAACGGACAATTCCAACTCAATCAATGAATTAATCCTTATTTCCAGCTTTCATTTCACCAAGTTGTACAGCAGATATGATGAGATTCTTCAATGACGTGGTCTGAGCTAGATTTGAGGGAATGATTGGCTCATGGAAATTCAAGGTATTCAGAACATTCAAAGGTGAACAAGGGTAAACTCAGGTTCAATGAAGTTTTGCGAAAATTACTACTAATGTAATCAGGAGCAGGAGGATGTGCTTTTCCCAGAAATGGTAGGAAGAAATCTATTGGTCAGACCAAGAAGCCTTGTCGGTGTTGGACTGGGGTGGACAAAGTCAGAAGTCACACGACACTAGGTTCTAGTCCAACAGATCTATTTGAAATCACAAGGTTTTGGAGCCCTGCTCCTTCGTCAGGTGAAGTGTATGGTATCGGGGAGCTGAGTTGTTGAGGATTTGTACAGTCCAAAAATTGGACTTGAGTCATACAGGCAATGCAATTTAGGAAGTGGTTTAATGATGAAACCAGGTCAGGAAAGGTGGTTGCATTTGCTTATTTAGCTTCATCCTGTGCTTTAAGTCTCTGCCCACTTTCACTCTGCCCAACTCCAGAGTGTTTGGAGTAGCCAGCCTCTATTACCAATGGATTTCATCACCTCCCCATTTTTGCCACTTAACTCAATCCCTCTGCCATGTGTGATGCAAAAGATTGAGAGTGGGCCTCCCAAGTCTCTTCTCCCCTTCTTGTCCGATACTGCAAAGTGCAAGGAAGAGGAAGAGCATAGGAGGTGGGTACCGTAGATAATCCAGCTGACAACAGATGGTGGGGATGGGGAGACAGGCAACTCACCTGGGTAACACATATATTCTGACCTTGTTTAATTAATGACTGATTTGATTTGATTTATTATTGTCACATGTACCTAGGTACAGTGAAACATTTTGTTTTTCATGCAGTACAGGCGGATCATAGCATACAAAGTGTAAAAAGGCAATAGAACAGAGTGAGGAATACAATGTTATGGCTACAGAGAATGTGCACAAAGAGTAAGAGGTCCGTTCAGGAGGCTAATAACAGCGGGGAAGAAGGTGTTCTTGAATCTGTTCGTACGTCTGTTTAAGCTTTTGTATTTTCTGCCCAACAAAAGAGGTTAGAAGAGATTACAACTGGGAATGGGAGGGTTCTAGGCATAGTGATTGTCAACATTGGGATTTAGTTTCTCTCCCTGAACCTCCAAGTTTACAATAAATATCACAAGACATTCAAATGAACAATTCCACAGAGGACCTCACTCTTTCTGAGACTACACCATCTCAGAATGCACAGCCATGCACCAGCACAAATACTCACAGTTAGTTGGATCCACTAAGGCAGCTAGTTGAGTTTTCACCTCACACCACACAAGGAAGCACAGTGCTAACACTGGTGGCACAACCCTCATGTTGTCCTTCAGGACCCATCAGACACTTTGACAAATAGTTTATAAATGAATTCACCCAGGTATCTCATAGTACTAGAATAGTCAAACCACTACTGACACAAGTTGGTACCAATGCATCTGCCACACATTATTAAGGAACAATTGACAGTATGACATTGGTACAAGCAATACTATTCCTAATCTTGCCCAATACCCTTAGTCATTACAATACTTCCCAGAGTCTGCAGTAGCTTTAGCTGGGTTCGCGGAGTTGCTCTGTTTCTCTCCCACTCTGGACGGTCAGGCGGTCTTGCCTTTGCCATATCAATTGCTTCTTCTTTGTCTCCAGAAGGTACAAGAGATCAACCTGCAGTGAGCCTGATTTTGATATCTTTTTGGATGGTTTTCTGGAATTTTCTATAGTCTGGCCTTAATAATTTGAAACACTGTCAATCATTTGGATGGCTCGCTAATGTTTGTTTCTTTGTGTAGCAGGGCCTGGGTATCTTTCTGTCTCGTTTTTGATTGAAAATATGCATTCCTCCTTTGTTTGGTTGAACTGTTGACGAAACATGTCCTGTTATGCTATGCTAATGTTATTAACACCTGGCTGCTGTGTTTACACTATGTGTAGTTTCTGGGTCTGCAATGTGCAGAACTTTACTTGGCCAATGTGTCCCATACCCAGCATGCCTTGCTATTTGGCCAAGTTGGCAATCTAATTGTGTTTTAACAGCCATGAGGCTGCTACACTCATGAATCTTGTGTTTATCTGGGCACAAATGCTATGGTTGAGAAAGAAATACATTAACAAGTTTTCCGCACACAGTAACGGTGAGGAGTGAGGAGTCCAAATTGATTTCCAAGTGAATTGCTGGTACGGGGGATTGTGTAACTGTTTATCACAGAGAAAAGCTGCCACATGAAGCTTCAGCTCTCAAATGAGTCCATGCAGGCTGTGGCCACAGCAGTGCAAACTTTAGGTGCAGAACTCGCTGCAACCTTAAATAAGGTGTCAAATACCTTTCAGATTTCTCATTTCCAACTTCCACCTTATTTTGCTTTGATGTGCAAATGCATCTGTCACCTCACAGGGTAAACCTTCACCATCTGGGCTGCAGCAGATTGTAACATGGCACTGGCCCAGTAGAAAGTTGATATGAAAGGGAACATGGAGGTTGGAAGACTTGGAGGCAACTCAAAATGTTTCAAGTTTGCAACAATTGCCACCACCCCACCCCCACCCCATGTAATGCCCAACATTGTACCTTGTTTCCGATGTTTGAGTCTACTATAGCATACAACATGCACGCTCACAGACACAGACACACATACACACACATGCATATGCACAGCAAAGATGTGCACAACATATACACAACACAGATACTTACAATATACGCACACACCAACTGGAAAGAATTTTTAAAATTTGTTTGCAGAATGTGGGTGTCATATGCTGGCCAGCATTTATTGATCATCCCTACTTGCCCTTGAGAATGTGGGGGTGAGCTGCTTTCTTGAATTGCTGCAGTCCATTTGCTGCAGGTAGACCCACAATGCCCTGAGGGAGGGAGTTCCAGGATTTTGACCCAGCAACAGTGAACACTGTGTGATACATTTCCAGGTCAGGATGATGAGTGGTTGGAGGGGAGCTTAAAAGTGCTGGTGTTCCCATGTATCTGTTGTACTTGTCCTTCTGGATGAAAGTGGTCATGGATTTGGAAGGTCCTGGCTAAGAAATAATTAAGAGCAGGAATATGCCATTTAGCTTTTTTGAGCCTGCTCCAATAGGATACAACAAAATGAGGTTGATCTGATTGCGCTCTCAACACCACTTTCCCACCAACCCCAAATACCTGACTCCATTGTTTGCCTCTGGCTTAAAACTATTTAATGAGCCTGCTCAAAGGAAAAAGAGTTCCAAAACTCTGAGAGAGAAAGGTCACCTCGTATCCACTTATGTATTTTCAAACTGTTCCTGTTGAAACACCCTTTCAACATTCACTTGATTAAATCCCCACAAGATCTTGTATGTTTCCATTAGATCACCTTGCATTCTTCCAAACTTCAATTAATTGAGATCTAGCTTGTGCAACTTTTTCTCAGGAGATAACTTCCCCAACCCAAGTGCCAACCAATTGTACCTTCTCTGAACAGCCTCTAACGTATCTACATCCCTTTTCTTAAGTGAGACCAATTGTACACAATACTTTAGCTATGACTCACCAACACCCTGTATACTGTAACAAAATATCCCTGCATTTACATTCCATTCTGTAGTGTGTAGCTCCTTCCTGCATATGCACCTGCCATTGTGTAACTTCTTCATGAATAAGTATTCCTGTTTCCTGCCTTCCTGTAATATCTTTCCTGCTTACGTACATCTTGCTGTGAAGTTCACTCAGGTATATCTCCCTCCTGTGTAAGTGCTGATCTCACCACAGTCATCATTACTACCAATGAATGGTCATGACCTTCATCATCTGATGCATTGTCAATCACATTCAAAACAATTACCATCCGGATCTTGTCAAAGTTTTGGAAAAGCTATATCTGCACAAGAAGTCTCTGCCCAGTATCTGGCATAGAGAGCTGAGGCAGCAGCTGCAACAAGTGAGGTTTTAGTCAGATGGAATAGAGATGTTTAAACATCTGCTTAAACTGCTGCTCAAACTCGCTGGCCTTTCCTGGTCAGTTTCGGCTGCCCTGGGAAATCCCTGCTGCTCAAGTTAAATTTATAGTGAAGCAATAAACAATTTAAATAATGCTCAGTAACTACTCCCAAGGATATTAATTGCACCAATAATTATCTGCTTTCATTCAATTATCGAATTTCTGACATTGCCAGCTTGGTTTCTTACTGACATCCAACTGAGCCTCTGTTAAACGCAGGACGGGGTGCGCATTGGAGGAATAATCCAAAAATCACTTATTTTCAACTCCAACTATTCCCAACCTTCCACTCCACCATTAATCCTTGAAGTTTTAATTCCATTCCAGTTCTGTCACACTAATGGAATCCAGTAGGAATGCCATTAGTTGGAGATACAGTGCAATGCTTCTAATGAATCAAGTCTCAAGCTAGTCCAAATATCTGGCTTCAAATAACTTTTCTGTAACCTCCCAATATATTTGAAGAGGTTGGCGTCTGTCACTGATCTCACCTGAGTAACCGAGCAGGAAAGGATAAACCAATGCAATAGCTCCCATAAGGACAATAAAACATTGACTGATTTAGAACATCATTAAAGAAAATTATTTTTGCCCTTTTTATATTGGCAGGGAACATTTTGCAAAAAAATGTGTACTCACCTAACTAACTTCCCCTTTAATTAAACCACAAGGGAGTGTTAAGATGATAGCTTAAGAGGATTTGTGTGTTGTTTAATCTTGCTGAGAGGGAAGCAACTCCTTTCCACACATAACTTTACTTCCAGCCAGCTTCACACACCTCTCTTGGTGCCTTTCCAAAAATTTACCAACTCGCCTTTTCTCATTTCTGTGCCAATATTCACAGATGATGGCTGTTCTCCAATGCTGCTCACTACCTCTGTGTTTCCCTTTGTAGCTCAGTTAGTTGAATAACCACTTCAGACATAAAATGTAATAATGGTTTTAAAGATTAAATTCGCAGTCCCTTAAATCAGGGAGGATGCTTGCCATAGATAGAGAGACAAAAAAGGAGAGAGGATGTATGAGACAGGAGGCAAGTCAGCACAAGGTTAAAGAGGTAGAAAGGGAAGGAAATAGACAAAAGGAGAAACAGCTTTGAGAGAGGAAAAGAAGCTCAGTTATGCATCCGTCTATTGAATTGTTTGTAGTCAGTGAAGGGTTGCGTGCTTTCTTGAGCTTTCTTCTTGCTCTTGGGTCTTTGTCCTTTATCATCCACCCTGCTTCAAAGACACCTCCATCTCGCTCCATGAGGGCACTTTCTTCTTAGCTGCTAAGGTCAAAATCGATCTTCTTCAGATGATGTGTGGATTTTTCCCACGAGATATTCAGCCAGTCAGAAGTTGGAGTGTGAACTTTGGAAGCAAAGTATTCAGCATTCTGTGCAGCCCAGTTGCTGCATAGTAAGACAAGGGTACTCCAGCCAAAACTGGGCTTCGCATCCAATATCCTCAGCATCATGGCTACAAGTCAGCCATAGGAGGCAGTTGGTCACTTCTGTCATCCAGGTAGACACATGTACAAGCCAACAATGATAGAAGTAGATAAGGTCCTATGCATGAGCTTCTCAGCTGTGAAGATAGAGTTTTTAGGGCAAAAGGGATTAAAGAGTATGGGGAGACAGCAGGAACTTGTTACTGAGTTAGATGATCAGCGATCATATTGAATGGTGCAACAGGCTCAAATGGCTGAATAGCCTACTCCTGCTCCTACTTTGTGTTTCTATGAAGCTGCTCAGGTGAGTTTTCATTATGCATTAATTGGGGACAAACATAGAAGTCACAGTGTATACAGCCAGGTGTCCTACTGCCACCCCTCTATGGTGTGAAACCTGATTGGTGTATCATTGCCATCTGAGAAAGCACAAGATACACTAGCAGTGCTACCTAAGGTAGATACTATACAACACTTGGATAGATTGCTGCACAACAGACATCAAAACAGATGATGGTGTCCTAGGCAAAGAAAAAAGTATAACAATCAGCTACAAAAATTGATCAAAAGGCAAATTGAACATTAGCCTGTATAACAGGAGGGCTAGAAAATAAATGAGATGAAGTCTAATGGAATTATACAAAGTCCCAGTTAAACCACACATGGAGTATCATGTTTAATTGTAGGCACCTCAGTTCAGAAAAAAAATATAATATCTTTCAAAGGGGCATAGATTCTCCAGAATGCGACCAGGGTTAGATAATAATGAGTTGAGATTACATAAATTAGACTTGTGATTCCTGAAATAAAGAAGGGTAAGAGGTGATTTGATTGCAGATTATTAGAATTTTGAAAGGAAATTAATAGTACTGCTAGTACAGTATTCTGCTGGTGGGGAGTCTAAGGGAAGAGGAAACAAATCTTCATGCAAAAAGCGGTAAAGGTGTGGACTGTTTCCCACTAAAACCAGTAATTGCTAGCTCAATTGATCATTTTAAAGCTAAGACTGATAGATTTTCGTTAACCAAGTGTAGAAATGGATATGGAATGAAGGTGAGGGGGCGATGAGATTATGGTACAGGTCAGGTATGATCTCATTGAATGGCAGAACTGACTTCCTCCTGTTCCTACATTCGTTAGTGCATCAATATTTGAAATTTATGCTTTACCACCCATGGATGTGTAAAGTACCAAAAATTATCCCTTAGATGGTAGCCAAGGACAATTTTTACCCTCAATTCAGTTTGTTCCATGGCATGAATCCAGCATTACACCACAGATATAGTTTGGCAGGAAGCCAGTCAGTCTGGAACATTCCCTCATTTCTTTTCAATTCTAAGTTTATCCAGTTCTGCAACGGATACTGTTTAATGTTGCTTCACAATTTACCTTTCATGTTGATGTGTTAGGCTTGCCATTTTTTTTGTATATTTATGGGGCTATATTTAGTTAACTAATTTGTATAAGAAACTTGACATGTTGTCTACATCTTGTAATAAATATTATCAAATCTTGAATGCATTACAACCTGAAAAATATGTAGATCCAGTGCCAATTGAACATAGTTAAAATATAGCCCTGGCTGCATTTTCCTATTAATTTGACATATTTACCAAAGAGCAATTAGGGATGGGAACAAATGCTGGCATTGCCAGTGACGCCTACAGCCCTTTTAGAATAAATAAAAGCAGCAAATTCAAAGAGAACACAATTAAGAATAACTTAATTGCTGCAATCTCTAACATAAAGAGCATCAATGTCTTTTTTTTTTAACCCTCATAGAATCATTTAGGATAGAAGGTCATCATTTGGCTCTTTGTGTCCATGTCAGACACAATTAACAGACTGATCAATTAGTTAATCGTGCTCCTTTGGTCATTTTGCCTCTTCTTTTCAAATTAGTTTCAATGGGCTTGAAGGTAGGCATTCATTGTTTCATCTTGCCCATGCATGGCTGGTGCTTTTTTTTGTGTCTGGAAAATTGCTGAAAACGTGAGCTGGAAATGTCACTGACAGACCCGAATGGACAGGGCAAAGAAGGGTGTATCTCCTTAACTAATCAAATTGAAGGAATGTGAAATGAACAGTGAGGCAAGTATAAACTAGGGTGTGGAAATTCAATGTTAAATCAGGTATAGAAAGTGAAAGTAAAGAGGGAAATAAAAACTGGATTAGGAAGAAAAAAGGCGACACAGTTTCATTTTTAAAAAAAATTTCACATTTGACACCATTAAAATGAAGACCTGAAGGAAAGAAACCTATGCTTGTAATAGTAAATTTTCAATGGCACAGAGGTTATTTAGTGGTAGTTAACTGATCACATTGTTAAAGGTGTATCTCAGCACCATGATTGGTAATGACTTTGTATGATCTGGGCAAGTTGTATATTCTAGAAAGCATTGGTGTAATCCAAGTATTTGTAGATTTCATTTCTAACTTACATTGTTTGCGCGGTGTACAGTTCTGGTCATTCGCTACCTGCTTGCTTGGTGTTTTTTAATTCTCTTTTTCTTTGGAAAAAAAAAGATCTGTGTTGAAATGGTAAGACAGTTAGTTGTTGGTTGAGGTCATTTACAGTTGACTTCCATGCGTTAGTTGTGTTGGAGATGGTGTTACATGAAATTTTAGTAATTCAACGCAAAAATCTTGCTGAGTTGCTTGATAGTTGTAACTATTGATTTGCTAGTACACACCATATGTCTGGTAGACTGTTTGAGCGTAGACAGTGCACCAATGGTGTGCTATGGATCATTGTGTTGCTGGAAAAGCGCAGGTCAGGCAGCATCCAAGGAGCAGGAGAATCGACGTTTCAGGCATAAGCCCTTCTTCCTGAAGAAGGGCTTATGTGCGAAACGTCGATTCTCCTGCTCCTTGGATGCTGCCTGATCTGCTGCGCTTTTCCAGCAACACATTTTTCAGCTCTGATCTCCAGCATCTGCAGTCCTCACTTTCTCCCTGCTATGGATCATTCCCCACTTAGTACACATCTCTTGAAATGGTTTACCAGTGTACTGTGGTCCATTATCTTTGAACTGGGATACCAAATAAAGTTGAAAAGCACTCACTATGTCAACAACCATCATAGACGTTGTATTGCTAAGTCATTGAATAATGAGAAGTAGAGAAGTAATCCATCACAAGGATGTAGTCTTCCTAGTGCATTGTAAACAGATTTGTTGCTATTTTCATTTAAGGAGTGGTGGAACATTTGTGTAGAAAGACCACATATAGAGACCCACCTCCACTGCTAGGCTTGGTATGTTTGGCATACCTCAATATGTTCATGAGTTATTGAATATCCTGTTATATCTCTGGCCAGTATATAGATTAACAGCCTTCTTGTCTGTTCAGTGCCCATGTGTCCCTGTTATAAGAGGGACAGTAATACTTTTGACATTAGAACTTGTTTGCCTTTGAAGTAATTTGTCATGATTTAGCCTCTGTATTGCCAAAATGAACAAATCTGCTCAGGTACGTCTTTAACACTGCCAGCCCATCCCTCGATAAAGATCATTTTAAACTGTTGCAGCTGACTGCAGCTGTTCATACTGGCTTTAGCCAAAGTGTAACAGATCAACCTTAAGAATATCTTCAATTTCATATTGAACAGTATCAAAATGTGCAAGAGAAGCATCTTGGTCTCTGTGTGGTTTAGGTAATCTGCTCAGCGTGTCAGGTGTAATCATTCTAGTTACCTGGCTCATATCTCCCTTCAAAGTCATACACCCTTTGACCTTAACAAGTAAATGTTACAAATGTGGCAATGCACTCTTAGTGGTTTGCAGTAGATCACTTCTAATGTCTTATAATCTGTCACACTGGTAATTTTCTTACCAAATAAGTACGTGTGAAGCCACTGATACCAAATACCGGAACTGATGTCTCACACTGTACCTTAGAATAGTTGGTTTGTGCAGATAAGTGTATTCAAATCAAAAGCAATTGATTTTTTTCTTGCGAAAGACAAGTGCCTAGGCCAGATTATGATGCATCCATTTAGAGAATTGTGAATTTCTTGGAGTCATAGAGTTGCAGTAAACAAATCTGTGCTGAAAGAAACCAGTAATCAGAATTGAATAGGTAAAAGACGTTGTACTGTCACATGTAAAGGGTATCCTTCTTGAGAAACACTCTGTGGAAATACTTATGCACGAAATTGGGAATATATGACAAGAAATTGAAAAGTCAAGGCAACATCACATATCCTCAATTGTTTAATATAATATTAAAGAACACCATCTTCCTCCAGTACAAACATCATCACAGTCCGATTAGCATTGTAAGTGGTTAAAGTAGTACGGACAGCATAACTCCTGCTTACCTCGATTTTGACCGAAGAATACGCTACTGGCTTCGAGTTGCAATTGGTTAGGCCACTGTTGGAATATTGCGTGCAATTCTGGTCTCCTTCCTATCGGAAAGATGTTGTGAAACTTGAAAGGGTTCAGAAAAGATTAACAAGGATGTTGCCAAGGTTGGAGGATTTGAGCTGTAGGGAGAGGCTGAACAGGCTGAGGCTGTTTTCCCTGGAGCGTCGGAGGCTGAGGGGTGACCTTATAGAGGTTTACAAAATTATGAGGGGCATGGATAAGGTAAATAGGCAAAGTCTTTTCCCTGGGGTTGGGGAGTCCAGAACTAGAGGGCATATGGTTAGGGTGAGAGGGGAAAGATATAAGAGAGGCCTAAGGGGCAACCTTTTCACACAGAGGGTGATACATGTATGGAATGAGCTGCCAAAGTGGTGGAGGCTGGTACAATTGCAACATTTAAGAGGCATTTGGATGGGTATATGAATAGGAAGGGTTTGGAGGGATATGGGCCGGGTGCTGGCAGGTGGGGCTAGATTGGGCTGGGGTATCTGGTCGGCATGGACGGGCTGGACCAAAGGGTCTGTTTCCATGCTGTACATCTCTATGACTATATGACTTGTCCAACTTGTCTATGCTGACCAGATAACCTTAACTAATCTAGTCCCATTTTCAAGCATTTGGCTGATATCCCTCTAAACCCTTCTGATGCCTTTTGAATGCTGTAATTGTACCAGCCTCCACCACTTCT
Organism: Chiloscyllium plagiosum; assembly: GCF_004010195.1. Lineage (NCBI taxonomy): Eukaryota > Metazoa > Chordata > Chondrichthyes > Orectolobiformes > Hemiscylliidae > Chiloscyllium > Chiloscyllium plagiosum. Next base: position 11,923,213 of record NC_057731.1, read on the forward strand.
GGCAGCTCATTCTATACACATGCCACCCTCTACATGAAGAATTTACCCCTCAGACTCCTTTTAAATCTTTTCCTTCTCACACTAAACCTATGCTTTCTGGTTTTGGATTCTCCTATCTTGGGAAAAAAAAAACCTTGTCTATGCACCCTATCCATGCCCCTCATCTTTTTATAAACCTCTACAAGGTCACCCCTCAGCCTCCAATGCTCCAGGAAAAAATGTCCCAATCTATTCAGCCTCTCCCTATAGCTCAACCCTGGCAACATCCTTGCAAATCTTTTCTAAAACAAAATGCTTCTGCAAAAATGCTCCCAGTGTTAATATAATGGGAGCGTTAAACTTCAAGCAATACAATCTGGTAGAACATAGAGTGAATTACATTTCCAGAGTAATTGGAATACTGGAACAAACACAAAGTGCGTTGTGTGTCCCAGAAGTTAAAATGTTCAAGTCAGAGACTCTCATCATATCTCAGGAATCAGTGCCAGTTGATTTATGCTGATGAACAGCCTCCTTAGACTGAGGACTCTTCTACAAAGGGAACACACAAATCAGGAGTACAAGTTGGACATTCAATCTCTTAAATCTGCTCTGCTATTTAATAAAGGTCATGGCTGATCTGATTGTAATGCCAAATCTACATTCCCACCAAACCCTGCTAAACTCTGTTTGAACTGGGCGACCCCTAGTTGTAGATTCTCCTATAAGGAAACATGCTCTTCATATCTACACTGTAAAGGCCTCTCAGAAGTTTATATATTTTAATCAAGAATCCAGATTCAAGCCCAACCTTTCCTCAAAGCAATCCATCCTTTCCAGGTATTAATCTAGTAAACATTTCAACTGCCTTCAATGCATTTACATCCTTCCTTAAAAAAGGTAACTGTGCACAGTACTCCAATATCCAGTATAATTAAACCACAACTTCCCTACTTTTGACTTCAATTGTCCCTTGTGATAAAAGATAAAATTCTATTAGCTTTCCTGCTAGCTGTATCTACATACTAACCTCTAGCAATTCACATAGGAGGACACCCAAATCTCTCTATACATCTCAGAAACTCTACAATATCTTGTTTAGATAATATGCTTCCTTTTTATTCTTCCTTTCAAAATGGACAATTTCACATTTTCCCACATTGTGCTCCATTTGCCATGTATCTATTGATGTTTCCAGTGGTCTCACTTGTCTACCTTTTATCCCTATAACCATACCTAGCCACCATTTTGATTATTGAACTTCTGCTCTTGATCCAAATTGTTTATCAGTGACCAAACAGCTGATTCTGAGTATCGTCTGCCATACCCATTTTTCAAATATCTCTTTTTACTACGTCCTTGTGTCCTCTTCACAATTTATTTTCCAACTATCCTTCTATCATCAGCGAATTTGGCAACCATACCTTCTATTCCTTCATTTAGGTCATTAATAGAAACTGTAAATGATTGAGGTCCCAGCACCAATCACAGTGGCATACTACTCACTACATCTTGCCAACCTGAAAAAGACCCATTTATTCCTCTCTCCGCTTCCTATTAGCCAGTCAACCTTCTATCCTTTAAAACGTTAGCTACCACACCATGAGCTTTAATTTTCTGTAATAGCCTTTGATGGGGACACCTAACAAATGCCTGCAGAAAATCTAAGTACGGCACATGCATCAGCTCCTCTTTATCCATAGCATACCAGGTCCTCAGTTCTCTGAATGATCGACAAGCAACAACTACATCATTGAAACCTTTTGATAGTCAGACAGCAATCGTGGATCACGCAACTGAAAGAGTGTGAGAACATGCATTTCAAGCAACTATTTGTTATTGCAATACCCATGTGCAATTGCAGTGTGATTCGGGTAAATTTCATAACATCTTTTACTCTAAAGCATCTGACCTGGGGCAAGGTTGCTTTACATGCATAATACTGTCATCATTGTGTGATTGATCGGGTATTTGTCAAGGAAGTGGGGGGGGGGAGAGAACAGAGAAGCAGCAGAACTTCTTCAGCTACTGAAACTTCTTACAGGCTGATTAAACACTCAAACTCTTGCTAACAACTCATAGTAATGCTAACTGTTTAGAGTTAAAAATCACAACACCAGGTTAAAGTCCAATAGATTTATGTGGAAGCACTAGCTTTCAAAGCGCTGCTTCTTCATTGGGTGATTGTGAAGCAGGACCATAAGACACAGAATTTATAGCAAAAGATTACAGCGTAATGCAGCTGAAATATACTAAACAAACTTAAATTAAGTCTTTCATCTTTTAGAATGGGTTTACTAGTTTCGGTTTGTTAATATGCAAATCCCAGAACTCCTTTTAAGTCACATTCTCAAGATAACTTCAGGCTTTCTAACAAAAGATGTCATCTCAGCTCAAACAATGCATTAAAGGTATGAAGTTTAAGTCAGTCTTTGTCCCAACCTTGAGTCAGACTGGTTCTTTGTCTGAGCTGAGATGACACCTTTTGTTAGAAAACCTTATCTTGAGAATGTAACTGAAAAGGAATTCTGGGATTTACATATTAATGAACCAAAACTAGCAAACCCATTCTAAAAGATGAAAGACTTAATCGAAGTTTAATATATCTCAGCCACATGGCAGTGTAAACCTTTGCTATAAATTCTGTCTCTTACGGTCCTGTTCCACAATCACTTGAAGAAGAAGCAGTGCTTTGAAAGCTAGTGCTTCCAAATAAACCTGTTGGACTATGATTTAGAGATGCCGGTGTTGGACTGGGGTGTACAAAGTTAAAAATCAAACACCAGGTTATAGTCCAGCAGGTTTAATTGGAAGCACTAGCTTTTGGAGCGACCCCTGATGAAGGAGCGCTCTGAAAGCTTGTGCTTCCAAGTAATCCTGTTGGACTATAACCTGCCGTTCAGTGAATTTTAACTTTGTGCACCCCAGTCCAACACCGGCTCCTCCAAATCATAACTATTTAGATGTATTGCCAAACCTACAATTCTTTTTAAATATGGGTATAGCAGAGGATGCTCAGAATCAGCTATTTGGACACAAATAAACAGTTTGGATCAAGAGTAGAAGTTCAAGAATCAAAAAGGTGGTTAAGTATGGTTACAGGGAAAAAAGGTAGACTAGTGAGGCCATTGGAAACATCCCAGCAACAACTGAAGGAGAAATGAAAGGTAAAAACAGAAGAAATATCAGATAAGCGTATAATGATTGAGATTTTGATGAGGGAGCTCAAAAAAAAGTGAGAAAGGACGCAATATGATGCCAACAATCACATTAAGGCTACTGTGACAATAAACTAATAAATTATTATTAGTGACCAGGTACAGACAAGCTTTCAAAAAGGTCAGTCACCATCGGAAATCTGAAACCTACAGCTGTGACAGTGAGATATTTTCTTTCCTAAGCTGTTGTCTGCAATGCAATGTAATTGGAAGGCAACCTCAAAAGCTGCATTATCCAGCTGACGCAGTGTTAACATGTACTACTTAATTGACATAGCATTGACCAACAATTATGGAATTTTCTGGCTATTTTCATTGGCCCTCCATTGAAAACTAAGTAATGAAGGTTTCCCATCCAAACAATTTAATATGCAACTGTCATGAAATATTTTACTTAAGGAAATTCAAATATATGTATTTGATCAGTTTCAAGGCCACACCAATAACTCTGGGCATCAGCTAGTTATTTTTAATAGCCCAAATTAGACAATTAAAAAAAAAGGGCCCCAAAGACACTCAAATTGCAGAGAATGTTGGAGAAACAGGTCTAGCATCTGTGGAGAGAGAAACAGAGTTAATGTTTTCTGCCCACTATGATTTATTCAGAATCGAATACACAGGCCAGCCTGCAGGACAATGGATCAGGAAAGCTAAAACAAATTCACTTGTGGGTTTTTTAAAAAAAATGTTCTCCAGAAGTTAAGAGATCAAATCCCCACCTCAATTACAGCAATGTAGACATTGCACAAGTTTCAATCGGTGTTCAGCTTCAATTTCATTACCTGAAATTCCTTTGAAATGTTCCAAAAAAAGGTTTTATTTATTGTCCAGGACCCACATGCCTGTAAATTTTTATAATTCAAAGCAATCATCTTCAAATGTGGTCATTCAAATGAATTTTGATCCTCACTGAAAACTAGCCAACTTCAAACACCTTCTGCCCACATAAAATAACCATAGCCATTTTTGATCACTGCAGAGTATCATCCCTTCACCAATTCTCATCACCTTATCCATAACCTTAAACCACTGTCATCATTTCGTCCACTCCCTTATAACCTCAGCTGCATCATCACACTCACCTCCTGCCATCAACTTGCCTAATGCCAAAGCTTCATCACTTCTTGGATTACAAAACTGAAGGAAGGATTCACCTTCCAAAATGCTACAGAAATCCAGATCCTATTAGCCACCACACACCCGAGAGTTTTGAACCTTAGTACTGCAACTGTATCCAGTACACATGGAATATTGTTGGACCCCAAATGCCCTTCAACATTGTCCTTTTAGAGTGGTGCAAGCCCAGTTCATTTTTCTCCCATGATCGCAATGCTCTCAAAGCCCTCCCCCCAATGCTTCTAAACCGTAAACCTTGGATCACCCAAAGATATTGTTTCCCATTGTTGCCTGGCAGTGGCAATCTCTTGGTATCCACATACTACCTATTCCATGTTCACTCATGGGTTGCCAGAGTCACAGGCTGGGCCAGCATTTATCATTGCACATCCCTAGGTGCCCTTGGAGGTGGTTGTGCATTGCTTCTTGAACAGTTGCAGTCTGTGTAGTGTGTAGACCCACAATGTCACTACGGAGAGAATTCCTGGATTTTGACCCAGCGCGCTGAAGAAACATTAACATATTCCCAAGTTAGGTTGGTGAGTGATTTGGTGGGGAACTTGATGATAGTGTTGTTTCCATACACCCCCTGTCTTCGTTCTTCTAAATGGTAATAGTCTTATGTTTGGAAGATGCCATTATTAGAGTCTTGAAGTTTTGGAGTGCATCTTGTAGGTTGCTGCTACTGAGCATCAATGATGGAGGGAGTGGATACTCAAGCTTCTTGAGTGTTCTTGGAGCTGCACTCAATGGAGGAAGTGTGAAATATTCCATTATACTCGTCTATTGTACCTTATAGATGATGGACAATCGTTGAAGCGAGGAGAGGAGTTATTAGCTACAATCACCCCACGCTTGGTCTTACCTTTGCAGCTATTGTACTCATATGGCTAGTCTAGCTCATCTTCTGGTCAGTAGTAACCTTAAGATGTTGATAGTGGGGGGAAGCAGTGATGGCAACATTAATGAATGTCAAGAGGCAGTGGTCAGATCTTCTCTTACAGAGATGGTCATTACCTGGCATGTTTGCAGAAAATGTTATTTGGCACTTTTCAACCGAGATCTGGATATTATCCAAGTCTTCCTGTTTTTGTACATGGACTGCTTCAGTATCTGAGCAGTCGCAAATGGTGCTGAATATTGAAAATTGCACGATAAATGTACCCCCTTCTAATGGGAGAAAGATCACTAATGAGGCAGCTGAAGTCTGTTCAGCCTAGGAGTCTACCCTGAGGAACAAGGGCTCCTGTAATGTAGTGGCAGTGTGATCCAAAAGGCCCAGATTCCAGTTCCACCAGCACCAGAGGTATGTCATAATCCGTCTGCACAGGTTGGTTGATCAACTCCTGCAGAGATATCGGACCACCAATAATCTTCATGTACCAGGTGCAACTGCAACCAGCAGAACGTGTGCTCTGATTCTTGTTGTCTCCAGTTTTGTTACTTGCCTGGATGGCACTCTTGGTCAAATGAGGTCTTAACGTGTTCAAATCCACAATTTTGTTTTGAACTTGGATGATTTCATCAAGCAGAATGTATGCCTGGTTCCTCACTGGTTTTGTTGAATCTTGCCTGGTATCCTACAGTTTAAAAAGGCAAGATATAAAATATGGAATTTGTGAGTTAATGAACCTATAAGCAGCATAAGATATTGAAATATACATAGAAACAAAACTGATAGTGAATGCGTTGTATCAGTGGGAGAACCACAGGCAAATAAATGGACAAAATGAAAGAAGTGAAAGGCATATTACAAAAGCAGACAGAATGAGTTAGAGTAGCAAATAAGGAGACAATTGCAATAGGCAACTTGTTTTATTTTTCTCAAAGAATAGCAGCAGATAAATTGTGTAATACACAAGGTTACACAACATTCTTATCGTGCGCACTCTTGCACTGTGAAAAATGCCACGATTATCTGCTAGTAGGTGGAACACTTTAAAGCAATTTCTATTATAGGAGCAAATGCATAAAATGATCACAAAATCAAGGTATATTTTCAATTTCTGCAGTGCAGTATTTATATATTCAGGAATTTCAAAAGGAAACAGGATAATTTCCAATTGTATAGTTTTCCTTTCAGTACAATATAACCTATTCTTCCCCAAATAGCTGGTCAGTTTCATTCTTTTGATGATTTAAATAGAAGCTCCCATTTAATAATTTTCTATCAGTGAACATTCCTAAACATTAATAACTGGTATGTTTAGCAATGCTAAGGATTGTTAGTTTGCAGGAGTAATTTATAAACATGCACTGACTGCAATTTGTAGTCAATTTGTAGCAATTTACAATACCTCATCCTTTTACTTTTTCCATATATTTTTGTTTTTGTTAACAGCCCAGTAACAGTTTCAATAAGCAGATTAAGCCTCCCATAAACTACAAACCGTATCTTTATTTTCCTCTTTATATGAATCAGTGTAACTCAGGTTCAACAATTGTCCAGAATTGTGATAAAATGATGTGGAATATTGATCATATTCACCTGTCACCTCACTGCAAGTAGTACTACAATACTATACTACTGTATACAGATTAAGACTCCATTCCAGATGCATTTACAGATAGCATACTGTTGGAACCAGCAAGATATCAGACAGTATAATCCAATTTTTGGTTACTGAATTTACAATCCAAAGACAGCAACTACAGTTTTAACAACTTCTGCTAGCACGTTATTCGAAATACAGCCTATAATGGATGAATGTATTTTAAAATTGAGTCCCTTTTGGAGATAAAGAAAATAAAACAAACAGCTAGGAAGACTCTGGATTATAATAACATTTCCTATAAAGAACAAAGCTTTCACTTTACCTTAAAATTGCAAGAAAAAAGATTAACAGTTTAGGTACATGAGACAATCAATGGAATACAGTTTTTTGAAAAGCTATTTGAGGGAAGTAACACAATGAATTTGCATAATCTTACAAAGAGTTACAGGAGGGAAAAGAATATGGGCTGTGTTTTGAGCACCTACGCAGAGGTATGAATCACCTCCAAAAATATATGTACAGGATATCAACATTTTACAAGATAATGTAGGCCAGGTCACTACAGCTGGCCACCTGCATTCACAGATTAACCAGCACAAAGAACATTTCATACAGATTTACTGGATATATAGTTCACTGCTGCCACTTTTAATTAGGATTTATCCTATCTATTAAAATCAGAAGACAGAAATTTCTACTTTTAGGTCAAACACTGGTTGAGGTGCATCTCAGCACTAATTGAAACTTATACCCAGCTACATCTATTCTACATATTTTCAATCTGTATATACACAAACTCATTATTCCTTCTAGAGACTGGACAGAAACCTATAATAAGCCACATTTGAAATGACTAGCAATTTAATAATGATAATAAATTACAGAATAGAAAAAAAACTTAATTTTAAACCAAAAAATATAACCAATGTCTTTGCCTTCAAGATTGAAACTTGAAAATGTTGAGGTCATTGAAACTGAAGATGAATCAAGGCGAGAATGTGTGAAACTATGCAACCATTTACCATTACTGGGAACTAGTCTCAAATAATAGTACAGCAACTGTTTTGTTTTTTTAAAACATTTGTGGTAAAAATACCCCACCAAATAAAATTTGAATTAAACACATTCTATTGAATTTGGCCAATTTACAGTGGACTAAAGCAACAGAGAATGATTTGGGGCAAGCTCTTCAAAAAGACACTACCATAAATATTTTTGCCAGATCTTCTGCTATATGCAATTGGATTCTTCTCAAACATTTATTAATAACATTATCTGTCCCTACAGTCATTTATGGCAATGGAGTCTCGGTTCTAATGACCAGAGGTAGTGACTAATATGAAAAAGATTTGACAAACATCTCTAATTATTCTGTTAATTGTAACTATGTACTCCCTTTGTTATTAATCAGTCAAATGGCAAACTTAATCCTTCATTTTGTTTTGAAAAGATCCATCAGATATTCCTTACTTATTTCTCTTGCAATGAAAAAAATTGCAACTTTGAATATCTTTTCATAAATACATATAACAATATTGTCTATTTGTGCTCCTGTAGAGATATTTCAGTTTTGATGTGCAAGGGCACATATTATTATATACAAAGTTTTTAAAGAAAAGTTGTTATCAACAAAGCTAGTCAGGTATCTTATTATTTCAGAAGCAACTCTATTACATCAAATAATAATGAACAGAAAGCATACAAAATGTGACAGGCATTAGACATTTATTTACACTGAACCCATAAAATAAAAAAAATTTATTTAAAAAGCATAACCACCCTAGTTTATAATTAAATTTAAAAAAACATGGCTATGGCTCAACCAAAATGTCAGAAACTACTTTGAGTAGTTCCTTTATATTACTTATTCAGTTTTTAGAGCTCTTAAGTGCTTTTAGATTCATTATTAAATGATGCAGATTGCAGTGCAGTCAGTCAGCATAGTACTTTTGTTTTGTCTTACAAAGCCATATGAGCTTTTGCTGAAGTATTCATATCATTGAAGTAGTTTACTTCCAATATTAAATCTTAAACAATGATACTAATGCATTCACAATTTGAAACCAATATACAGAAATTTCTAATATATGTATCTGCACAAGCCTCAGTCAAATTACACAAATATTTCAGTACAAATTTTTTTCTGTGAATATGGACCCAAAAGAACTACACTTGATGGGTGATACTAAATTCACAGAATTACAATTAGAAAAACCCTTCCCCACATCCACCAACCCTCTTATCTATCCCCCAAATTTAGCATAGAAATTTGCCATCATTCAGCCAAGTCATCCAGTAAAAATGCAGCTTAATTTGTCCTTCTTGGTAACTAGGCAGGCAAGTATATCCTCAATCTGTACTGACATCGTCTTGAAACTCGCTCAAATCATTGACTCCTTTAGATTTTCGCATCTTCAGTATTGCTCTTTTGAGGTCCTGCTGTTTGATGGGTCGAAGCCTGTCCCTATTACTATTAAATCAGACACAAGTTGAGAATTAACAGTTGTGACAAAGTTATTAAATAAAGAAATATTTGCATGTACACAGAAATTAACCAGAATACATTATGAGCAAGACTTTTATAAGAAATGGGATGACATCTACATTACTGAAACGTGTGTTTACTGGGCCAAAATTCTGTGTGTTCCTTATTGGCCTTTTATTTCAGGAAGGAGGTCTTCCTGCAAAACTAACTTGATGTGATATTTGTTGCTGAAAATTTCTACTAGTGGATCAAGAATGTTCTCAAACTGGATGCAAACCAGACAATTCTAGCCACCTGAGGTGGGCAATAGGACTGGGGGCCCATCCTATTCTGAGTTTCAACAGGCAAAATGAAAAGAGAAATAGTACTTCCACTCTGAGGGTAATATTGCACCCGTTGCAGTTTATTTAAGATGTACTCATAAATCTAGTGGAGGAGCCAATGATATTTCTCTACTTAAGTATTTCTTTAAGTCTTCAGAACAACTTTCAAATTACAGATTTACATCCTACACATTATGTCTGGCAGAATACAGTAATGCTAAATTAAAGCATACAACAATAAGACAAAAATTGGTAACAAAACTTTTACTGAGAAATAAAGTGGGGGGGTGGGGGAAGAGAGAGAGAGAGAGAGGTGAAGAAAGAGAACACACATTTGAGACATAGCCCTCAGCGAGTGAAATTGTGCACTCTCTCTTTTTCTATGGAAAAGAAATAAAACAGAGACATTCAAACAAGACCAGGTCCAACTGATGGGCCACTTAATTGGGGATTGCTGCAGTTCTCAAAAGCGAACATGACAACATTGCCAAAAACAAAAAGTCTTCTCTCTTTGACTGAACTTTGATCCACAGACTTTGTACCTTTTTTTAAAACCCAATGTATTCCTAAAAAGAAGTTTGTCTCATCCATCTGTCAATGCTGTGTATGAAGAAATGTGTGTGCCTGGATTTAAAGGGGATATGGTCGAAGTTTGTATCATAATTAATAATCTGTTTTGCCACATGTTAGGGAATAAGTTTGCAAAATAAGCTAGTTTTGAATTTCAATGTTCATTGATGTCACCTGTTTTGAGTTCCTTTTACCTTAGGTAGTGGTCATAATCAAGTATTAATAGCCTAAGAAAGTAAACTAGTCATATCTCATAATTGTGATAACTTTTGGAATAGTGAAGCTCAATCTCCCATGACAGAGGAGGAAAGGTAGTAAGAGAGAGAAAAACAGTAAAAGTAATAAGAAAAACTGAAAAGAAAAGGAAATAAAATAGAAAGGAAGATAATTACGAAAGGTTGCAAAACTTCAATGTTACTCAAGTGCTGAAGGTGTTCATTCTTAATGTCACCCTTTTTAGAAATTCTTTCAGGATGAGCACAGTACTAAGCCAGGATTTACTGCCCATTGCAGTTGCTCTCAAAAAGATGGTGGTGAGCGACCTTCTTGAAATGAACCCTTTAAGTGCTTTTAGGGAGGGATGGGATGCAAGATGTAAGTCTTTAATTTGTAATTGATGATAAGGCATAATGAGATAGAGAAATTCTGATAAGAAGGAAGTTCCAGGATTTTGACCCAGTCACAGTGAAGGAACAATAATCATAGAGTAGAATCACAGAATTCCTAAAGTGTGGAAACAGGCCCATCAGCCCAACAAGCCCACACCAACCCTACGGAGTAACCCATCCAGACCCATTCCCTGAACCTATCACCCTACATTTACTCTTGACTAATACACCTAACCTACACATCCCTGAACACTATGGGCAATTTAGTATGGCCAATTCACCTAACCTGCTCATCTTGGATTGGAGGAGGAAACCCACGCAGACACAGGGATACTGTGCAAACTCCACACAGAGTCACCACAGGCTGGAATCAAACCCGGATCCCTGGCACTGAGATGCAGCAATGCTAACCACTGAGCCACCATGCCAATTAAATATAATTCAGGATGACGTGTAATTTGAAGGGAATTTTTCAAGTGGTGTTTCTGTTGATTTGCTTATTGTGCTTCTCGGTGGTGCATGCTTTGCGTTTGGAAGATGCTATCGAAGTAGTATGATACATGGCACACACTGTTGCCAATGTGATTGGTGGTAAAGGAACTGACATTCAATTGGGTTCATTTGCTCTGGATGGTGTCATACTCTTAACAGATCGGCGCTCACACAGGTAAATGTAGAATATTCCATCATACTGTGACTTCTGTATTGAAGATAGCAGAAAAGTTGCGGGGAGTCAGGTGATGATTACTTGCCACAGAACACACCAACTCTGACGTGGTTCTTGTACTTGCTGTATTTATTTGGCTGATCCAGTTTAGTTTCTGGTCAATGGCAACCTCCAGGTTGTTGATCATGATGGATTCAGCAGTGACAATGCCATTGAGTGTCACTGGAGATAATCAGGTTCTCTCTTGTTAGAAATTGCTATTACCTTGCAATTGCGATATGCAAATATACTTGATACCTGACATTCTTGATTGCTGTTAAAATATTGCTGCACATGGACATGGACTGCTTCAGTTGGAGGAATTGCAAATGCTGCTGAACTTGGTAGGATTCTTTGTGGAGACTGCAGATCTGATTTTATGATGCAGGGAAAAATCACTGATAAAGAAGCTGAAGATTGGGCAAAGGGTGTACGCACGCACGCTTAGGACACTATCTTAAGCAACTTCCCAACTTCTGCAGTGATGGTGGGCCTCCAACAACCACCATCAGCTTCTTTTGTGCTAGGTATGACTCCAACCAATGTAAAGTTATCACCCTCTATCCCACTTACTACTGTTTTGCTGGGATTGCTTGATGTCACATTCTGCTAAACATATTGGGTAACAATTGGCTTTGCACATTTTGTGTGCAGGACATACATGGGCCATTTTCTACATTGTCGGCTAGATGCCAGTTTTGTAGCAACACTGGAAGAGACGGATTGTGGGGGCAGCGAGTTCTAGACCACACAGTTCTCACCATCTCCTCCAGATGCAAATCTAAATCCTATGACCCTTAAGACTCAGCCAGCTTTTATAGTAGTATTTCTCCCAAGCCCTTCAAGTGTTAAACAGTGATAGATTCTGTACCCTTGCCACCATCAGGGCTTCTTCCTAGTAGTATACAACATGAATCAGCATCATTGCATCAGCCTTGGGGACATAGATTTACAATAGAGGGTAATCAGCAGGTTGAAAATCATTTTTACAAGGTGACTAATTACAACTTCTTAAACAAAAGGAGCCAACAAAAAAAAAAACCTGCCGTTGAAAGAACCTAGGACTCAATGTCAATTTTAAATTTTGGTAAAAACTATTAACAATTTACTGAAATTGCCAGTACAAGAGCTTCAAAGCACATTAGCTCCTCAAAAGTTTAAATGTTAATTAAAAATATTTTAAAACAATAAACAGTGTAAAGATTCACAGCCTGAAGAACTAGTTTTATTATTTTGTACAATCTGCCGATTGTATCATGGTTACACTCATAGCCCTGGTGCTGAAGGCACGTCTGACAGGATTTGTACATTAGGTTACTCGCAATTATTTTGGAACTAATTTTTCATCACCTTACGTACACTATTCGACATTTATCATACAGCTGGCGAATTAAATCCTTCAGCTGTCGGACTGTAAATAAAATCCATTACTACGCTAAAATAAAACTACACGTTTAAAAGATCTAATTTACACAAACCTTTCCTCATCGGAGCCATGTACATAATCCCGGACACAAAACATGGCAGCATCTCGACAGAGTTCTTTCAGGTCACTCCCTGAAAAGCCTTCAGTTTCCCTGGCAACTTCATTCAAGTCCAAATTTCGGTCCACCTGTATCCAAACAGCAAACGTTTACTGTAGATTGGGTCGAAATTTCATTTCTGAAATTACTGGCTTAGGATAATAATTGATGCATTTTTAAATGAAAGATTGGGCCAGTGTAGTTGCAGACACAATTAAATATTGCAGTGTTATGCAGGGACTGAATGCCTCTGTGAGGCATCATTTCAAAGCAATCCTTCAACCAAACAGAACATGTTAAGAAGACTCCAGATAGACACATGCTGCATTTTCAGAGAGAAAAATAAGAATTAAACTTGCACAACTGCCACAAAGGGATAAATAGTCAATTGACAAGATACGAAAAAAAATTCAGGAGTGCGAGCATGAATATGATCTAAACCTTGAAAATAAAGTGAAACACCCTACTGCGTGCCAAAATAATAGCAAAAACAGGTTTGTGGTAAATAGAACCATCGCTGAATAAAGTTAAACAGCATGCAAACACAAACTGAATGAGATGGCCTTAAGCCACTAGGAATCCACAAAAGGACCCAGAGGACTGCAAGGTCTGAGAGGCGATTCAAAGCTGAAGCAAACCAAATGATTTGTGGATTTCATGATAAGCATTAGAATTTAAAAGTGAATGCATTAAGGAGGCAGGGAATCAACACAGACTGAAGAGGCTAGAAATGAACTGCATGCTGCTTTTACTGTACAATGGGAATATGGTCATGGAGAGACTGAGACTAATGGATGGAAATGGAAAACCATCAAGAAGGATTTTTGAGAATTATGAAATGGTAGTCATAGAATATTAGAGTATAGAAAGAGGCCCGTTGTGAATAATAAGTAACTTACGTGGAATGATGATTAAGTGGTCAAGTAATTCATTAAATGCAATGTAGATGTGTTAGAGAAAATACATCAAACCACAGCAATACTGGCTTCTCAACTTTAACTAAGACAAATAATATGCTGCATTTGAACCAAGTTTAGAAATCCTACAGCCTATACTAGAGCAAGCAACCTAGGACACAAATGACAGATAATGAGCACCATCCAACACAAGCAGTGCGATTATTGATTCCACAAACTTTTGTAGGTCATTTGAGGAATATACAAAATTTGTCAGTTCAGAAATCTGCTATTCAATCAAACTACTTGTCTGGAAACTTTGACAGCAGATTTGGGCAACTCTTTGCATCATTATTTGGAACAATATTTGGAAAAATAAAACAATTTTTCTCACTGCAATAGGCCACAATTAAGTATTTTGGCTAAGGTCTTTTGCAGTTCACACACTGAGGTAAAGGTGTGCTGAAGTTATTCCATTTTTCCAAAAGCAAAATCCAAAGATGCTTGCTCCCAAGCATTCCGGATAGGTGAGGTTTTAGCATATCAGCAATGTGCACCCATGTTACTGAAGTCAAACTATCCAGTGGCTTACATTTCCATCAGATGCTGGTCATAAGAATTTCAATTTGCTGTCTTTTATTGTTGATATGCAGTGTGGCATCATTGGAATTTACTGTCCTTTTCCCATTACTCAAGAAGATGGTTTTGAATCAAATGCAGTGTAGGTATTCCAATAATGTTGTTAAGTGGAGAGTTCCATGATTTTCATGCAATTACAATGAAATAAGAGCAATATATTTTCAAGTTGGGAAAGGGTATGACTTGGAGAGCAGCGGGTGCTATTCTCAAGTGCCTGAAACCCTTGAAATTCTAGGTGCTATAGACAATGTTGATTAAAATTTGAGCTGCTGCAGTGAATATTGTAGATGGTACACATAAGTATGAATGGTTAGTGGTGGAAGAGCAGCCATTTAAGAAGACGGTTCCAGGCAAATATGCTCAGGTTCTAAAAACCCCTTGATACCTGTCCTCCTCCAATTCTTATCTCTTGAACCTACCAGGTCTGAATTGCTCTATTACTAATAGCCATACTTTCATCTGCCTCAGTCCTAGTCACTGGCACCCCCTTCCTAAATCTTCACTCCACTCCCTGTATTGCTTTCCTCCTTTAAGATACTGCTTAAAATGCATTTATGTCATATAGCATCTGGTGATCTGCCTTAATAGCCTTCTACGATTTGGGGATCCATTTTCTTTTATAATACATCGAATAGATACCCGAGGAAATTTCATTGCATTCAAGCCACTACATAAGTCTTGTTGAGGAATGTGAATGCAGACTTCTGCTTGAGCAGTTTCCCAATTTTAGATCAAGTTCCCAGATGGTCGCAAGGACTGTGCAGGATCAACTGGTCTTAGTGTGGAAAATCCTGCACCCAAATCAATGCCAAATGGCCTGATCATTTTAAAAATAGATAACAGCTTATTTTGGTTATATGATACAATTGTGCCATTTCCTAAGAGGGCTTTAAGAGTTATCCACATTGCTGTGAATTTAGAGTCACTTATAGGCTGGAATAGGTAATGACAGATATCCTAAGCTAAAGGAAATTAAAAACTAGATCGGTTTTGCTATAATCCAGTATTTTAGGATTCAAACTACCACCTTTAGATCATTAGTCCAAGCCACAAGTTTACTTGTTCAGCAGCACTGACGTAATGCTTCTATGGTTTATTTTCTAAAAAAAATGGCTGAAGATGATAATAAGGAAACAATACATTTCTAAACCAATGTCAGGAGTAGCCTTCGAAGGAGATATTGATCAACGAGATACATACATGATCAAGAGATTAACACAACCCAAGTCTGGAAATTGTTTGTCAATCGAATTGAAACATCAAGTCAACTTTATTTCCTTCTACTATAAGCTACATACCTCTTCATTTCGTAGAATTAAATTTAGGATTGATTTCCGTTGACTGGTATTCTATAAAACAAAAACAAAAACAAAAACAAAATTTGGTGTTTCCTCAATATTGGAAAACAGCACAGTAACATTAAAAAAAAATTCTTGTCGACTGTTACCCAAGGACAGAGAAAGGCAATTTTGTTAAACATAGCTTAGATAATCTTGTTCGTTGGTTATATTCCTTTCAATTACCTTGCTTTTATACTTTATGATGAATTAAAAAATATAATCTGCTATTTTCATGGCCTTGTCTACTTACGTGACACCTTTGATGATTGATGCTTTTGCACGACAAGGTCCCTTGCTTATTTGGTAATATTGTTACTACTTACAGCATTCTGTAGTTACCATCAAAATGTATTCCTTTACAGTTTTCTGCATTGACCAATTATCAACTCGTCCTGCATGCCTACTCTCGCATCTCATCACAAACTATCAAAAGCCCCCATCTTATTCCACCCCGTATTTGGTGTCAAAAGCAAATTCTACTGCTAATTATCATAAGTGAGAATGCTTTTGGAAATAGCCTTCCCTGACAGTGGAGGGATACAGAGGGATGGCTGAATTTAAACACAGATGAGTATACTTTCGTTTAATCAAAATCCTGAAGCTCTGAAGCAAAAGTCCTCTTTTTAAAAATTGTTCCTGCAAACCTTTACTTTGGAAATACATCTATCTGTAACTGAACACCCCAAAAACGATCTGAAATATAATTCACAGTCATAGCTTCAATATTTCTTTTCGATTATATCTTTCAATAAAATGGGCATGATGAAAGTGGATTAGCAAAGCAGTGTTTCAGAGTAAGTGGTTCATTTACTAGGAAGTATCAATGAAATCCAAACATCAGAAACATTCAGATTGGACAAGGCATCATGGCTTAACACAATAGTCATGAGTTCATTATTTCTCAAAGCATAACCCATAATAATCGTATAGCAGCTATGCTGCATGTTGATAAATCCCTAACTTGGTCAAGCACCAAGACTCTTTCTAACTACAAGTTGCCACTTTCTCTTACGCTTTCATTTCTAACTAACTCCAACTGCTTCAAAATGACAAGGGTAATTTTCTCTCCAATACTCAAAGTAAAAGCTGTGAACACAATGTTGCACACGTACCCATATTTCCTGTACTTTAAAATTAGGTGGTAGTTCGAGGGATACAGAATTTCCTGCCTTGTCCCCCATATACCAAAGGGAAAGTTTCAACATAAAGTATCTAAGTGCCCATCTGTCCCACAGGAATGATAACAATCATTAAGAACTCAACACCCCTTCTCAATGTCTCCATGTTAAGGTTCTGTTTGCACATTGGACCTAAATTCCACAATTGTTTTCAATTTATACCATTTTTCTGCTATACAACATCCAGACTCTCAATTATTTACTCAACAAGTCATTTTGACCATTATCAATACATATTGTCTCCAATATACCAACATTCACTATGTCATAGAGTCATAGAGATGTACAGCATGGAAACATACCCTTTGGTCCTACCCGTCCATGTCAACCAGATATCCCAACCCAATCTAGTCCAACCTGCCAGCATCTAGTCCATATCCCTCCAAACCCTTCCTATTCACATACCCATCCAAATGCCTCTTAAATGTTGCAATTGTACCAGCCTCCACCACTTCCTCTGGCAGCTCATTCCATACATGTATCACCCTCTGTATGAAAAGGTTGCCCTTTAGGTCTCTTTTATATCTTTCCCCTCTCACCCTAAACCTATGCCCTCTAGTTCTGGACTCCCCCACCCCAGGGAAAAGACTTTGCCTATTTACCCTATCCATGCCCTCATAATTTTGTAAACTTCTCTAAGGTCACCCATCAGCCTCCAATACTCCAGGGAAAACAGCCCCAGCCTGTTCAGCCTCTCCTAATAGCTCAAATCCTTGAACCCTGGCAACATCCTTGTAAATCTTGTCAGAACCCTTTCAAATTTCACATCTTTCTGATAGGAAGGAGACCAGAATTGCACGCAATATTCCAACAGTGGCCTAACCAATGTCAAGTACAGCCACAACATGACCTCCCAACTCCTGTACTCAATACTCTGACCAATAAAGGAAAGCATAGCAAATGCCTTCTTCACTATCCTATCTACCTGTGACTCCACTTTCAAGGAGCTATGAACCTGCACTCCAAGGTCTCTTTGTTCAGCAACACTCCCTAGGATCTTACCATTGAGTGTATAAGTCCTGCTAAGATTTGCTTTCCCAAAATGCAGCACCTCGCAGTTATCTGAATTAAACTCCATCTGCCACTTCTCAGCCCATTGGCCCATCTGGTCCAGGTCCTGTTGTAATCTGAGGTAACCCTATTCGCTGTCCACTACACCTCCAATTTTGGTGTCATCAGAAAACTTACTAATTGTACCTCTTATGCTCGCATCCAAATCATTTATGTAAATAACAAAAAGTAGAGGGCCCAGCACCGATCCTTGTGGCACCTGAGAGAATTTGATTCATGACATCCATAGCCAGTTTTACAAATGTGGGTTTTTAATCTATGACAAACTGGACTGAAAACATCTACATACAAAACATCCCACCAAGCAAAACATGCTGACCCTTTTGGAAATATCTAAAGTTTAAGGAAGTGTGACCATGCAATCTAAGTTTATGCCATGGTAAACCAGATCAGCCTCAAGACTGGTTCTCACATCAATGGTAGTTCAATTTAATTATAAACCAGCTGTGACCAAGAAAAACAAAAGCATAATCTATCTGGACTGTATTTAGAAACTGTCTTCCAATAGTACCATTCGTCTCCCCAGATACATGTATTCCTTTATTAAGAACAAGGTTCTCAGCAAAAGTTCATAGGACTTTTCATTTATTGAACACAAAGAACAGAAAGCTGTGAAAAATTATTTTTAGCATCCTCAAGTTCTAACATAGTGTTTAATCTTCTGTTAACTCCCAGTTTACCTACACACCAGCCAAGGCCAGGGAGCAAATATCCCCCAAATCCATTCAAGGGTTCCTGTGATTTTGGAGTTTTTTCTCTCATTTTCATTAACCCATTTATTAGGCAATGCAGCTTGAGCAGTAACAATATTTTAGTTGTGTTAACATATGGGTATTTGGAATCTAACAGTGAGCAGAATTAGAAAAAAAATCATTAATACCATCAATATTTATCAACTATCCATTAAGGGTACAACACACAAGGAAAATTTTAATTTCTTAGACAGCACACATAAGATAAAGGGCATAAGTTAGCAACAATTTTTTTTTCCCCCACATAACTGACACATTTCTATACACCACCCCAAACTCAAGTACCACAGATTGGCGAGGTCACAGCTAATGCAATTCTTTCACATATACATAAAGGCGAATGATTTTAATCAGCTAATTACTACCCATTTTTAATTGTATCTCAGACTAAAATACAACAATTGACACTGTGTCCATTACGACAGCATCCACTAATTTTTATGCCCATATAGTGGCACCTGAACTGAAAACCTGTTGCCCCCTTGCAGCCTCCTTCTCCCCAGTATCCCCTAGCCTCTCATGCAGCCTCTTTCTCACCTGCTGGACCTGGAAATGTCTTCCTTCCAACGCAGTAAAACGCTTCCCTGGGCCTGGTAGAAAGCCATCCAAACAACAACCCTCGTCACCTCAGCCTTGGCAAAAGGCTATTCTTTTAAGTTTGTGCAAACACTTCTGAAATGTGAATTTACCTTGTGGCCATAATGAAATATGAAACATTAATTCAACAACATTAAATCTATATCTGTACTCACAGGCTGTCCTATGTGAAACCTTGTTGGCATCCTTCGCATAATGGCAGAGTCAAGATCTTGTGGTCTGTTAGTGGCACCCATCACGATTACCTAATAAAATAGGTGTTAGGCGCAGATACAACATGGATTTTTAAATAAAAACAGCATAGGTCTAATGGTTACTAAATATAGCATTCACTATTTATTTCTCTAAACTACTAGACTACAATAGAAATACAGCTCCAGCAGGTAAATTATTCAGTTTGTTAGGATGGTGTCAGCTTACTAAGCATCTAAAATAATCATTTTATTGTTGTTGAGAATAACAACAAAGAAGGGAAATTTATTTAGACACACATTATTACTCTTAAAATAATTGCAAGTGTATTGTTTTTCTGTGAATTCAAGAGCAGAAGTATGCTGCATTAGTGACTAGTTTAAATAACTGTAGTTGGAATATCAAGCATTTATTTTGAAAATTCATCCAGTCATCATATCTATATCAGTCAAATGATACGAAAATCCAATGAGTGTGTCCCTCATGGCTTAGCAAGTTAACCCAATAAGTAGTTCAGTCAAACAACCTAGAAAATCCATGTACTCTGGGTACTCGCAAACATCATACAATTGTGGCGGCGAGGTGAAGTCAGGATAAAGCTTCTCCATGACCATTTAAATGAGCCAGTCATGTCCTTGGTAGTGGTGAGCCAATGCTTCAGGTGAAAAGAGATTTTTTCAATGTCAAAAAAAAAAATTTTTCAAACTCTCACACCAAATAATGAGGAGTAAAATGTGGAAATTAGAATGCTTATACAATAAAAGCTACTTTCAAAATGGTAGCTAACAATGGAGCATCAATAAAAAGCACTGATCGCTAGTAAATTATTGATCAGCAGATAACAGAAGCATTTGGGCAATTATACACATGTATTAAATAAAAAGGAAACATTTTCATTCATTATGTTAAGTTTACAATCCATGATATCGCATAGGATGTGGCAACAGTTTGTTTTATTGTCAAATAATGCCAAACCATAATATTAATGGAAATCTATTTCCAATAAGAAAGCTTTAACAAATTACATCTATCATTATGCTCCAGGATATAAAATATCACTATGGTACATGGATTATTACTATAATACGCTGTACACATGAGATTGCTAAGTCACTTCAGGAAATGGAAAATGTTACTCAAAAGAGGAGGAAAGGGAGATAGCCAAAAACATTATTAGACATATGTTTAGAATAAACAAGAATCAGTAAACATCTTGGTAGTATAGTTGGAAAAGATGTAGCAGAGCAATAGGAGGATTTGTAAACAAGGAATCTTCAGTTCAATGCATTGAAGAATGGGGAACCAGTGAAAGGAGGTAAGGACAGGAGTTTTGACAGTAAGACTTGATGCAAAGAGAGTTGCCAATTAGGAATGGGCATACAGAAAGGAGTACAGGAAACAGGCAAGTAAGCGGAGTGTGTGGTGCTGGAAAAGCAGAGGTCAGCCAGCATCCAAAGAGCAGGAGAATTGACATTTCGGGCAAGAGCCCTTCATCGGGAATCATTCCTGCCTGACCTGCTGTGCTTTTCCAGCACCACACTCTCTTCTGATCTCCAGTCCTCAAGTCCTACAAATCAAGCATGTAGATGACAAAAATATGCAAATTACTAAAACATCAAACTAAAATACTGCAGTCACCTGACAGTTAAAGTCTGTATCAAGGCCATCCCAGAGGCTCATAAATTGAGCTTTCATCATTGCTGTAGCTTCATGATCAGAGCTGGACCGATTTCGTAGAAAAGAATCTAAGGGAGAAATACAAAATGTTCTCATCAATAAATATTTACTCAAAATTTAATGCCATCCCTAGAGCAGATGAATGCAGGGCTAAGGAGCTGGATTCATATTTTTGGATCATCGGAAGCTGTTTTGGGGTAGAAGTGACCTGTATAAGGACAAATTGCACCTAAATTGGAAGGGGACTAATATACTGGCAAGGAGATTTGCTAGAGTTGCTCAGAAGGATTTAAACTAGTAAGGTGGGGGGTGGGACCCAGGGAGATAGTGAGGAAAGATTTCAATCTGAGACTGGTACAGTTGAGAACAAAGGAGAGTCAAACACTCCGGACAGGCAGGCACAAAGCAGAGAACAAGGTAGGACTGATAAATTAAACTGCATTTATTTCAATGCAAGAGGCCTAACAGGAAAGGCAGATGAACTCAGGGCATGGGTAGGAACATGGGACTGGGATATCATAGCAATTACAGAAATGTGGCTCAGGGATGGACATGACTGGCAGCTTAATGTTCCAGGATACAAATGCTATAGGAAGGATAGAAAGGGAGGTAAGAGAGGAGGGGGAGTGGCATTTTGATACAGGATAGCATTACAGCTGCACTGAGGTAGGATATTCCCAGAAATACATCCAGGGACGTTATTTGGGTCAAACTGAGAAATAAGAAAGGGATGATCACCTTATTGGGATTGTATTATGACCCCCAATAGTCAGACGGAAATTGAGAAACAAATTTGTAAGGAGACCTCAATTATCTGTAAGAATAATAGGGTGGTTATGATTAGATTAGATTACTTACAGTGTGGAAACAGGCCCTTCGGCCCAACAAGTGCTAATCACTGTGCCATCATGCCACCCATTTTAGGGGATTTTAACTTTCCAAACATACGATGGGACTGCCACAGTGTTAAGGGTTTAGATGGAGTTTGTTAAGCGTGCACAAGAACATTTTCTGATTCAGTATGGGGATATACCTACTAGAGAAGGTGCAAAACATGACCTACTCTTGGGAAATAAGACAGGACAGATGGCTGAGGTGTCAGTGGGGAACACTTTGGGGCCAGCGACCATAATTCTATTAGTTTTTAAATAGTGATGGAAAAGGACAGACCAGATCTAAATTGGAGAAAGGCCAATTTGACAGTATTAGGCAAGAACTTTCAAAAACTGATTGGGCGCAGATGTTCACAGGTACAGGGACGGCTGTAAAATGAGAAGCCTTCAGAAATGAGATAACATGAGTCTAGAGAAAGTATATTCCTGTTAGAGTAAAAGGAAGAGCTGGTAGGTACAGTGAATGCGGGATGACGAAAGAAATTGAGGGTTTGGTTAAGAAAAAGAAGGAATCATATGTCAGGTATAGATAGGATAGATCGAGTGAATCCTCAGAAGACTATAATGTCAGAAAGAGTATACTTAAGAGGGAAATCAGGAGGGCAAAAAATGGGACATGAGATAGCTTTGGCAAATAAAGTGAAGGAGAATCCAAAGGGTTTTAACAAATACATTAAGGACAAAAGGGTAACTAGGGAGAGAATAGGGCCCCTCAAAGATCAGCAAGGCAGCCTTTGCATGGAGCCACAGGAGATGGGGGAAGATACTAAACAAGTACTTTGCATTAGCATTTACTGTGAAAAAGGACATGGAAGATATAGAATGTAGGGAAATAGATGGTGACACCTTGAAAAATGTCCATATTACAGAGGAGGAAACGCATAAAAGTGGATAAATTCCCAGGACCTGATCAGGTCCACTCTAGAACTCTGTGGGAAGCTAGGGAAGTGATCGCTGGGCCTCTTACGGAGATATTTATATCATCAATAGTCACAGGTGAGGTGCCTGGAGACTGGCTAACATGGTGCCACTGTTTAAGAAAGGTGGTAAGGACAAGCCAGGGAACTATAGACCGGTGAGCATGATGTCGGTGGTGGGCAAGTTATTGGAGGGAATCCTGAGGGACAGGATTTACATGTATTTGGAAAGGCAAGGACTGATTAGGGATAGTCAACACGGCTTTATGAGTGGGAAGTCATGTCTCACAAACTTGATTGAGTTTTTTGAAGTAACAAAGAGGATTGATGAGGGCAGAGTGGTTGACATGATCTCTACGGACTTCAGTAAGGCATTTCACAAGGTTCCCCATGGGAGACTGGTTAGCAAGGTTAGATCTCATGGAATACAGGGAGTACTAGCCATTTGGATATAGAACTGGCTCAAAGGTAGAAGACAGAGGGTGGTGGTAGAGGGTTGTTTTTCAGACTGGAGGCCTGTGACCAGTGGAGTGCAACAAGGATCGGTGCTGGGTCCACTACTTTTCATCATTTATATAAATGATTTGTATGTGAGCATAAAAGGTATGATTAGTAAGTTTGCAGATGACACCAAAATTGGAGGTGTAGTGGACAGCGAATAGGGTTACCTCAGATTAAAACAGGATCTGGACCAGATGGGCCAATGGCCTGAGAAGTGGCAGATGGAGTTTAATTCAGATAAATGCGAGGTGCTGCATTTTGGGAAAGCAAATCTTAGCAGGACTTATACATGTAATGGTTAGGTCCTAGGGGGTGTTGCTGAACAAAGAGACCTTGGAGTGCAGGTTCATAGCTCCTTGAAAGTGGAGACGCAGGTAGATAGGATAATGAAGGCGGCGTTTGGTATGTATTACTTTATTGGTCAAAGTATTGAGTACAGGAGTTGGGAGGTCATGTTGCGGCTGTACAAGTCATTGGTTAGGCCACTGCTGGAATACTGCATGCAATTCTGGTCTCCTTCCTAATGGAAAGGTGTTGTGAAACTTGAAAGGGTCCAGAATAGATTAACAAGGATCTTGCCAGGGTTGGAGGATTTGAGCTATAGGGAGAGGTTGAAGAGGCTAGGGCTGTTTTCCCTGGAGTGTCAGAGGCTGATGGGTGACCTTATAGAGATTTATAAAATCATGAGGGGCATGATTAGGATAAATAGACAAAGTTTTTTCCCTGGGGTGGGGGAGGCCAGAACTAGGGGGCATTGGTTTAGGGTGAGAGGGGAAAGATGTAAAAGAGACCTAAGAGGCAACTTTTTTTTATGCACAGGGTATTATGTGTAGGGAATGAGTTGCCAGAGGAAGTGGTGGAGGCTAGTACAATTGCAACATTTAAAAGGCATCTGGATGGGTATATGAATAGGAAGGGATTGGAGGGATATGGGCCGGGTGCTGGCAGGTGGGACTAGATTGGGTTGGGATATCTGGTCAGCATGGACAAGTTGGATCGAAGAATCGGTTTCTGTGCTGTACATGTCTGTGACTCTATACCTTTGTCCACTTTTTAAACATTGAAGATTGGACGAGAACAGCATAACCAATTTCTCATATGGGAGCATCAATTCTTCATCAAGGTGAGAAGAAATGACCAAAACTAAAGGAACATATAAGCATAAGAATGCTTAAAGCAAGCACATCATGCTCATGCCAGCTTTCTGCAAAAGCAACACAGCTTATCCCACATTCATGTCTTTTCCCACACAGTACTAATTTCTTAATGCATCAGATAACAAATCAGCAGATTGGACATTCAACTCCTACCTCACTTAAGTGCATGCGAGGGCTCTTATTGTGCTGTGATGTCATCCCTGCCTTTCCCACCTGCCCAAGATGTGTCAAAACATGTCTGACAGGCTAATTAACAAAATCTCTCTCTGCAGAAAATCATCTAATTTTCTTTGAACCTGCCTTCACAACATTTTCATTTTGGATTCTTGCCAGTTGTTACCAAAAGCGGTGCTTCTACATTCCCCACAATTGCATCAATCATTTTACATACCTTGCTATGGTCTTTCAGATGTCTTGCATTTAACCTATAACTAAAATCAATCAGCTGCAAACAGGAAACAAAGAGCAGATAGAGACTATCTGGCCAATTATTCCTGCTCTGCTATTCAGTATGATCATAACTGATCCTCAATCTCAACACCATATTCCCATTCTCTGTGAACCCTGATAACCATAGTCTCTAGTAATTTTTTCTTAAATATATTTAACGACTTGGCCTCAACACTATTCTGTAGTAGAGAATTCCACAGGTTTACAATCTTCAGAGAAGAAATTTCACTTCATCTCAGTTTGAAATGGCCTATCATATTTTCTCAGACCTTGAACATTTGTATTGGACCTCCCAACCAAAGTGATTAGTACCTTGTTATCCAGTCTGGCCAGCTGTGTCAGATTTTTAGATGCTTCATTAATACATGTTCTCGTTTTTCCAAACTCTAGTTATTATAGACCCAGGATTAGAGTGGTGCTGAAAAAGCTCAGCAGGTCAGGCAGCAACCGAAGATCAGGAAAATCGACATTTCAGGCAAAAGCCCTTCATCAGGCCTTTGCCTGAAACGTCAATTTTCCTGCTCTTTTGATGCTCCCTGACATGCTGTGCTTTTCCAGCACCACTCTAATCTTGACTCTGATCTCCAGCATCGGCAGTAGTCACTTTCGCCTTATTATAGACCCAGTCAATTCAATTTTTCTGCATTTAACAAATCTTCGCTGCACTCCTATGACTAGTATGTCTTATCATATAAGGAGACCAAAACTGCACTGTAGTCTCACTCATGCTCTGTACAGCTGCAGTCAGATTTCCTTGCTTCCTTCTAAAACCCTCTTACAATAAAAGCCAACATAGTACAGGGAAACCTAGATTATCCAAAATTTGGATTATCTGAACAAAGTCTCATGGTCTCAATGCTTAGGTAAACTGTATTATCCGAACATTCAGTCATCCAAACAAAATACTCCCTGCTCGTGTCACTTGGATAATCGAGGATGTCCTGTATTTGCTTTCCTAACAGCTTGTGGTAGTTTTAGTAACTGGTGCACAAGGATACTCAGATTCCTTTATATATTAATATTTCCAAATCTATCACCATTTAAATGATTCTCTTCCATGCTATTTTTCTATCAACATGTAAACAACTTCACATTTCTCCACAGTACGCCACATCCGCCATGTAATTTTCTACTCAATCAACTTAGCTAAATCATCCTGGAATGTCTTGACATCTTTCTCATCAGATATAATCCTACATAATTGTGTCATCAGCAAACTTAAAGATATTACATTTAATTCCTTTACCCAAATCATTGATACATATGGTGAATAGCTGGGGACCAAGCACTGATACCTGTTATCTAACTTGTCTATTTGCTATCTGTTAATCACCTATCAATTCATGCCAGTATATTATTCCAAATCCACATACTTTGATTTCACAATAACCTTTTAATGGAGCTTTTTCAAAAATTCAAATACACCACATCCACCAATTATCCTCTATCTAATCAAATAATGACATCAGCAAAAAAAACTTCACTAGGCTTATCAAACAGAATGCCTTTTTGATAAATCCATGCTGACTTTGTCTAATCCTGTTGGCATTTAAGTGACCTGGTAACACATCCTTTATAACCAACTCCAGCAATTTTTCTGCTAGTGATGTTAGGCTAACTTGTCTGCAATTCTCAGTTATTTCCCTCCTTCCTTTTTTTAAAGTAGTGAGGTTATACTTGCCATATCTCAATCTGCCAGAACTCTTTGGGACCTACATAATTTTGGAGTACATCAACCAACCCATCCAGATTTTTCCACAGTCACCTCCTTTAGTACCTTGCAATTAGATAACCAGGTCTTGGAGATTTATCAGCTTTCAGTACCATTACTTTTTCAACAGTTTTTCACTAGTCTTATTCAATTTCTTCTTCCCAACAGACCCTTGCTTCCCTAACATTTGTGAGAAGTTATTTGTGTCTTCTTCTGTGAAGGTAGAACTAAAGTATTTGTTTGATTATTTTGTCATTTCATTGCTCATCAATATTAATTCTTTTGTTTCAGACAACAAGGAAGCTGCATTTATTTGGACTAATATGTTTTAATTTACATACTTGTAGCAGCTCTTACTGTTATCTTTTATGTTCCCTGCAAGTTTACTTTCATACCTCTTAAATCAACCTCTGGGATCTCCTTTACTGAATTCTAAACTGCTCCCAGCCCAAGTTTGCTTTTTTTTATATAGCAACTTTAAATAACTTCTCTTTGATGTAGTATGATCCCAACTTAATTTCTTTGTTATGACTGGCCCAGTTTTTCTGCAAGTCTACTTTCACCCAAAAAGGAATGTGTAACTGTTACAATGCAGGCACTTACTCTTTAAATTTTACCAGTTTTATGGACCAGGTCCAGCCACTCAAAACATTTTTAAACGGGTAGCCCAGACCGTAACTTTGCTATTTGTATCAGGTAAGTATATAATGGATATTCCCAGAGTGAATTAGCTGGTTAGACTGCCAAGTTTTAAACAAACAATTTATTTACAAAATTACAGAACGAAACACCACAAACCGAAACCTGAATACCCGAATAACCTGAACCCAACAGGCTATCCTAATTTATTGATGCTGTTCCAAAATACTTGCAACAATCCCAATTAACAAACCCCTTAGCACAAAGACTTACAGGTTACGAAGTCAGAAAGGCACAGGAAAGGGGAGAGCGTCCAGTTCCAACTGTGACCCTGACTCAACTAACCCCGAACTGAACGGACCTGGATAGCTAGAGAGCTAGCTCCACCCCCTTGATTATACCAGTTTTTTTTTAAAAAAGGCTTGAAAGCTTTCAGCCTGAAGCATTATCTGTTAGGTAGAAACAAAAGGGCCCCAATGAACCTTTCAAACTATGTTGGAACCATGGGTCGTTCAGAACCTCTCTGGAAAAAATCAAGGACAATATAACCTTGTAAAAGCTTTGTGACACAGTTGCCTGTCTACCATCATGCCTTTTAATGGAGTTATTCAGTCCATCACACCCAACTCATCCCCTATGTTTTTGCAGTTTCTTTCCACTCTATTCTACAGCCTAGTTTCAGACTGTGCTACTTCAACTTTGATTCTAAGCCTTACCACTGCTGTTAGGACATCTGTAGACAATTCACATTTTCCACCATTTCTTGATTCTTAGCGCCATCCAAACTCATTGCACACAGTGATATTCTGTGCCAATTGCCTTCCTCCTCCGTGGATTTCAACTTACACAAATAATGCCAAGCCACATTCTTTTTCTTTCTCGTCTGTTCTCCTGAAATATTGAATGCCCTTGGATGTTGACTCTTGGTTAACCTGCAGGCATATCTCTGTAATTGTTTTCACATCACATACCTTTTTGCACTGTTAATCAGCAAATTAATAGTGAATGCCCTGTACATGTAGTGTTTCCAGATTTTTTGACATTATTGCTCAATTCTTTGGACTGAAGCAGTGTTTGTTTCTTGTACTCACTTCTCTGCCTTTCACTTTAGCTTTCTACTCTACTTTTTTATTTCCATCTTCCTCTCGCTTATTCTTACTCTCTGACTTAGGTTCCTGTCTTGCCACTCTAGTTTTAGCCTGCATATAATCGTCTGATAAGCATCAGGCATACTTTTCAGTGAGTAATGCATCTTGAATCACCTTATTTGTGAAACCCAAATTCAAAAACAAATGTAAGAATATGGACTTCAGTTCAGAAAATACTCATTCTGCTTCCACAAATTGTTTGGGAAGGAGCTCAAACTGAAGTAATAACATTATGTTAAACTGTTGTCACCTACATGGATGATGCAAGATTGACAAGCTAAATATAACTAGTCTTGAACATGAAGCAGGGCTCAAACATCACGATCTTCTGCAGTGCACTTTTCTGCAGCAATCACAGAATAATGGGAGTGTGTGTCATGCAATTATTTTTGCCTTACTGAGACCCTTCATTTGAGACCCACTGAAGAACAAATCTGTTACATAAAAAGGAAAAAGAACTAAATGTCACCTGCCTGCAAACAATATCTATGCCTCAATGATCACAAGATGACATTTGATTCAAATTACCAAATGATCACACACCAAATTCTAGTCGGCTCGATGGATTTGAGCCAAACTATCTAGTGATCATTATCTTGTTCTGTCAGTACAAGTGTTGGGTGAGACAAAGTTGTTGCATTATTCATTCCAGGATTAATTCATAACTCCTTGTGTAAGTTGCCAAAAACAATGTTAAGTTGCAAGGATAGCACTGAACATCTGGTGTTCGAAAAAAGTACTTATAATTTCTAAAACAGATGGCATAAATAAGTAGTGAGACATTGAAATATGTACTAAACAGCAATATCTAGAAAATACAGGCACAGATTATCAATACTAACAAAACAAACCTGACCAGTGGGTAGCAATCCTCAAACTGAAATTGTTATTGCTAATTCTATTACATCAGCAACAAAAAATCAAACTATTATAAGTCACAGCAATGAAGCATTCATTTACCAATATACCAAATGCAATATGCAAAACCCATTCAGTAGCCTGATAATGCATATAAAAAATAAACTTTAAAAAGGTAGGAACCAGCAATTTGGCTCCTCCCACCTGCTCCACCTTTCAATAAGGTCATGGCTCAAAAGAAGGTGCACCATCAGTGTAAAAGAGACTTCATCAAAGTGGGACAAAAACTGAGTTAGTGAACTGGGAATTTGGTTTAAAATGGAATTTGGGAGACAGGTTTGCTTTAAAGTGTAAAGAGCAGGGAATTGAGTGTAATTCATTTATAAAGTAAGTAAGTACTATAGTGATGGCAGGGTGAGTGACCTGTTCCCACTGGATACCAAGTTGATCCACAATGAATGCATCTGTAGTGTTCGTGGCTCAAGGAACTTCAGTTTTGAGTTGAGGAACTGGAATCCAAATTGCACCACATCAGGGAAAGACAAAGTTATCCAGATACTTTACACCTATCAGACTAGGTAATTCAAATTTGATCCCTATTCAGAGACAGGAGGGAGTGACTAAGGTAAGGCAGTTATGGGGGGCCCAGCTGCTTGCACTTGAAAGATTTTCAGTCCATGCAAGTATCTCAACATTTGTAAGACATTTCAAGCTGTGTGGACAAGAGTGGGGATTGCAATGAGGATTAGTGAACTGACCACAGCACCATGGCACAAGGAACTACCCAAGTGGAAGGAGGAAACAGAAATGTATTAATGGTAAGGGACAGTACAATTCAGGGGATAGATACTATTCTCTACAGCCATGAGCAGGAATCCTTGCCCAGTGCAGGGGTTAAGGATGTCTCAAGACTAGAGGAAAACATGGAGTCAGAGGGTGGAGATCCAGTTGTCATCATCCATGCTGATATCAATGATATTGATGGGACTAGAAAGAGGATTCTGGTGAAAGAATTTGAATAGTTACGAGTTATCCTATGAGGTTCTGCCTTTCAATTTAATAATTTCTGGATTACTACCAGAGCCATGAAAAAACTCGATTAGGGTAAATGAAGTCAAGGTGCCAAATGCATGGCACAAAAATAGATGCTGGTGGAATGCATTTGAGTTCATAGGGGACTGGCATCAGTACTGGGGTAGAAAAGGTAGAAAGGAAGCATGTCCAATGGGACATGCTTCACTTGAACTGTGTTGGGACCAGTGTCCTGGCAAACCAAACAGGGGTTGTAAAGAGGGCTTTAAACTAATTAGATAGGGGAAGGGTTTACGATAGGGAAATGTGGTTTATAAAGCAAAAGGATTTGGCAGAATTATAGGACAGCTATTTGGATAACAGGAGGTTACCAGAGTGGGACAGGAAGGGTAAGAGTGTACAAATATAGAAAAAAAACTACAGTAAATAGAGTCAGAAGGGGAAACAAAAATAGTAAAGATAGTAAGCAGGAGTAACCTATAGGCTCCCTAACAGTAGGTGTTCTGTAGGATAGAGAATAAATCAGGAGATAAAATAGGCATGTATAAAGAGGAGTACATTAATCATGGGTGACTTTGTTCTTCTTATAGATTGGGAAAGTCAGGTGATCAGAAGAAGCCAGATAAAGAATTCAGAGTGTATTCAGGACAGCCTCTGAGAACAAAAAGTTGCAGATCCAACCAGAGATCAGTTTATTTTGGATCTGGGTGATGTCTAATGGGATTCATTTAATAAATGATCTCAAAGTAAAAGATCCCCCAGAAAAGAGTGATTATAATACAGTACAATTTAGCATTCAGTTTGAGAGTTAGAAACTTAGATCAGTAACAGCTGTGATAAACTTAGATAAGGGAAGTTACATAAAAAAAAGGTTAGAACTCGCTGGAGTGGAATGGAAACGGAGTTTAGCAGCAAAGACAGACGTGGAATAATAACAGATGTTTCAAGAGATAGCTTGTGGCTCACAACAAAGGTGCTTATCAGTGAGAAAGTAGGATTTTAGTAAGGGAATAAGCCAACCACAACTAACTAGGGATCTTAAGGCTACCATCAAGTTCAAAAGAAAGAAAACATAAAATGTGACAAAGATTAGTGGTAAACCAGATGGCTGGGAATGCTTTCAAAAGCAAAAGGAGAGCAAAATAAGAAGGAGAAAACAAGCATTGAGGATAAAATGCAAGTAACATCAACTCGGACAGCAAGAGCTTCTTTAAGTATATAAAGAGGAACAGAGAGGCAAAGTAAACATTGGCCCCTTAGAGCAGGAGGCTGGCAAAATAATAATGGTGAACCAGGAAACGGCAGAGGAGTTGAATAAATATTCTGCATCAGTCTTCATAGTAGAACGCACAAATCACATTCCAAAAATAGTAAAATCAAGGGGCAGATTTGGAGGCAAAATAGTGACCACGAGAGAAAAAGCATCAGGAAAACTAAATGGAAATAAAGACTGACTTTTACCCTAGACCTGAGGGAATACTGGTCAAACCAGAACCCTGAATTCAGTGACATGAAGAAGATTGGAAGATTTAGAGACATTGATTTCTTGCAAGACATTCTGCATAAACTAGAAGCAATAGTTAATGCTGCACTTGTGGCTCAAAGAAAAGGGGCTGGTGAAAACTTTGAAATAAATGCAACTGAAAGCATTGTAATGAACTGCAAAGAATTTATAGCATAGAAAGAGGCCATTCAGCCCATTAGATCTACAGTGACATTTATGTTCGAGTCCCATCCCAACCACCATAACTTTTCCCATAATTTTCCTTCTCCTTTTACCATACACTCATCTAGCTTTCTGGAATTGCTCAGTCACAGTCAAGCTTTCATACAAATTAGTCATCGTAAGAAAAAGTGAAAAACCAAGGGGAAGACAGAGACTGCTTACTCAACATCAAAGTTACTAACGTCAAATAGTATAGGATTGCAAGATGGATATGATTACAGTTGCAAAGCTCTGG
Organism: Chiloscyllium plagiosum; assembly: GCF_004010195.1. NCBI lineage: Eukaryota > Metazoa > Chordata > Chondrichthyes > Orectolobiformes > Hemiscylliidae > Chiloscyllium > Chiloscyllium plagiosum. The sequence continues at coordinate 11,955,845 of NC_057731.1, forward strand.
GTCAGAGTCAGTTAGAGAATGGTGTTAATAATTCCAACTTCATTTGCACCATTATTATTTTTGCCTGATGCCATTACTCTTCAATTGCTCAATGTTTCCTCTTCCCTTCAACGAAATACAGCATATATTTGCCAATCCTGTCCTATTCAAAGGGAATGCAATCAGACACTGTTTATAATACAACAGAGGCGACATTCAGACTTATGGGATCAGGCAGCCAGTAGGGATGCAAAATTCAAGGACAACTTAAGTTTACAGGATCTTATAGAATAATAACAAAAGCAGACCTGAAGATGACTGAAAACTGAGCAACAGTGTAAATTGTGAGGGAAAATGAAAGAGGTAGCTAAATATGTATATATCGTACAAAGCTATATTAGCATTATAGACTCTGAACAAATACTTATAACCTAAATCGTAGATACTTACCAATTTCATCAATAAAGACAATAGCAGGTTGCAGTTTGACAGCCAATGAGAAAACAGCTGCAGCCAGTTTTTGGGATTCCCCATACCATTTATCTGTCAGGGTGGAAGGCTGTAGATTAATGAACCGACAACCTGCTTCTTTGGCAGTAGCCTTGGCAATAAGTGTTTTTCCACAGCCTGGAGGTCCAAATAGGAGCACACCTGTATGTGAAACACAACGGCATTTTTGAAAATTGCTTAAACAACATCATACCATGAAGAATCCAAGAAAAATCTATTTCTATTTTGTACCAACAGTCAATTTTTTAAGCTCAGTTTCGACGTGTGCATATATAATAAAAAGAATACCCAGCTGGTCACTGGAATCATGCAGTTTTCAGAAGAAAAACTTTGGACCAAACCATGAACAATATGTCAAGATATTCTTGACTGTCTAACCATATTGCTGCAGTATTACTAGACTTACGTTTTCCAAAAGGCAATTGGTAAGGTGTTGCAAAGTTTATTGGGTGAAAATAAAAAAAAATTATGGTGTAGTAGGCAGCATATTGGTGTGGATGTAAGATTGGCTAGCTAACAGGAAACAGTAGATAAATGGGTTAGCTTCTGGCTGGCAAGATACAATAAGCAGTTTGTGACAGGAAGCAGTGCTGGGGCATCCATGTTTTACAATTTATTTAGATTACCTGAATGGAGGGACCAAAGATATGCTGATATCTTTGTGTCATTAGCAAATTTAGGTAGGATATTAAGTTGGGAAGAGGTCGCAAAGAAGTTACGAAAGGATGGAGACAGGTAGGCAGACGCCACAAACAGCTTACGATGTGAGAAACTGTCCATTATTGTAGGAAGAATAAAAAGAAGCATATCATTTAAATGATGACAGACTGCAGAGGGTTTTGGGTGTCATGAATCACAAATGATTAGTAAGCAGGAACAAGTAATTAAGAAACTAACAATGTTACTAGTTATCATGTAGGTAATTTAGTACAAAAGTAGAGAGGATACGCTTTAGTTACACAGGACATTGGTGAAACCGCATCTGGAATACTATACGTATTATTTAAGGAAGGATGTAGTGCATTTAAAGCAGATCAGAGAAAATTTACTATACTAATATTTGGAAATGGGCAGATTTTTGATGAGGAAAGATTTATTAAGCTAGGCATCCATTCACTGGAATTTAGAAGAACAAGAGATGACTCAATTAAAGCATACAAAATTCTAAGTGGTCATAACAGTGAGAATTTGGAAAGGATGTTTCCCCTTGAGAGTTTAGACCTCAGAATCACGATTTAAAAATAAGAGGCCACTTATTTGAAACAAAGGTGAGATTTTTTTTGTGTTTTGTCGAAGAGGATCCTCAACAGGCAGTAAGCACAGTCGTTGAATATTTTTAAGACAAAGGTAGATTAATTCTTGATAAGCAAGGGGGTGAAAGGTTAGCGGGTAGATGAAATGTGAATTAAAGTAACAGTCATATCAGCTACAATTTTACTGTACAGTGGAGCAGGCTTGAGGAGCAAATTGGCCCTTCTGCACCTCATTCATATGTTCAATTGCCATTGGCAGAAGAGACATCCAAATTTTGATCACTCTTTACAAGAGTCAAAAGATCTGGCTTGAATTTTAAGACAATGGACCTTAGTATTAGATTAGTCAACCAGTAGAAATAGTTTCTCGCAATCTGCTGTCTCTAGTTTCCCTTAATACTGTGAAAACTTGGATCAAATCACCTCTTAAGTTTCTAAATTCCAGGGAACGTGACCTTACCATTGTCTTACCATTGCTTGATTCTAGAATGCTAGGAATCATTTGAGTGAATTTATACTAAAAATCCATCCAAGGTTAATATTTCTTTGTGATGGAATATCCATTGATGTCACCATAATGGATTTCCAATAAGCGTTTGATAAAAGTTTCTAAAAAAGACTGTTAGTTGAAACTAATTGAATTAAAGACTGTCCACAAGACTCAGTGAGAAGTATGATGAAATACTCTGCCTCTGCCTGGATGAGAGCAGCTCCAACATCATTCAGGAAGCTCAACACCACCCAACACATCAGCCTGCTTGATTAGCACCCACCTAACAACTTCAACATTCACTTTCTTGGCAACTGATGCACACTTGTGGGTGGCACAGTGGTTAGCACTATTGCCCCACAGTGCCACGGACATGGGTTCAACTCTAGCCTCTGGCAACCTTGTGCAGTTTGCACGTTCTCACACGTGTGCTTCCTTCGTGTGCTCCAGTTTCCTCCCATAATCCAAAAAGACGTGCAGCTTAGGTGAATTGCCCATGCTAAAATGCCCACAGTGTAGGTTATTAGTCAGGGGTAAATATAGGATAGGGGGATGGATTACTCTTCAGAGGGTCAGTGTGGATTTGTTGGGCTGAAGGGCCAGTTTCCACACTGTAGGGATTCTAATTCTAACTTAGAACAATGTACACCATCTACGAGGTGCACTGCAACTACTCATTAAGGCTCCTTCAACATATTTTTCAAATCTGAGATCGCTACCACTTTGACGGACAAGGGCACCAGATACACGGGCACACCACCAAGTTCCCTCCAAGTCATGAACCATGATGATTTGGAATTATATGACTACTCCTTCACTGTTACATGGTCAAAATCCTGGAATTTCCTTCCTAACAGCACTGAGTGCACCCAAACTACACAGACTGCAGCTTCTCAGAAGACAGCCCACCACCATCTTTGGGCAGCACGGCGGCACAGTGGTTGGCACTGCTGCCTCACAGCGCCAGAGACCCGGGTTCCATTCCCGCCTCAGGCGATTGACTGTGTGGAGTTTGCACATTCTCCCCGTGTCTGCGTGAGTTTCCTCCGGGTGCTCCGGTTTCCTCCCACAACCCAAAAATGTCCAGGTTAGGTGAATTGGCCATGCTAAAATTGCCTGTAGTGTTAGGTGCGGGGTAAGTGTAGGGGAATGGGTAATGGTGGGTGCGCTTTGGCGGGTCGGTGTGGACATGTTGGGCAGAAGGGCCTGTTTCCACACTGTATGTAATCTAATCTAATCTAACCTAACAATTAGGAATGCGCAATAAATGCTGGCAATGTCACAACATCCACATCCCATGAATGAATTTAATCTGATAGCAGAATGCTAGTTATGCCTTGTCTGCCCACAATAATTCCTATGTTCCATCGAGTCCAAATCAAATTCTGTTTTCTTCTCCAAGCAAACCTATCAAAAAGCAAAATTCGTAATAATTAGCTAGCTCAGCACCTGAGGGACCATCTTCCCATGCCAATTTAACAATGAAAGCGTGATATTAGAAGAAAACACCTCAACTGCAAGGCACTGAATGGCCAGGGTTACAGATGGCCCGTGTAGGAGATGGCATGATGATCAGCCATTTGTTCACAATACAACTTGAAATTCTGCAACTGCATAGCATTTCGAGTACAAATACAAAGGTGGCCTCTATGCTCACCCCAGTTTATTGTCATGCTGGTAGTCCCATATACCTTTTGGAGGCTGCAGCAGTCTTGAACCTTCAAATAGGTGCCTTTTCTGAATGGGTAATAACACGGTGTCCTTGAGCTCTGAAATGACTTCATCCAAGCCAGCAACGTCATCCCAAGTAACCTACTCAAAGCAGATGAAAACATAACTGAATGATTGAATTTGCTGAAATTGCTTTAATCTATCACATGACGAATGAAATAATGTTCAAATCAGTTTAAAAAGGCATAGTCTAATTTCAGAGTGAATGGGTCAAAATCGTGGAACTCCCATTCTAATAGCACTGAGAACATACCAACATATGGCCTGAAATGGTTCAAGCAAGCTGCTAATCGGCACATTCTCAAGGGTAATTAGGGTTGGACGGTAAATTCTGGCCTCTACATTGACACCCACATCCCTTAAAAATAAAACCTGCAGTTTCGCACATGTGACTTCTCAAAGAGGAAACATACAGCAGTTGTTCCTCTAACAGAATTACCCTGTGATTCCACATGTTTTGAGGGCTTTGCAGCATTATCAACTCAGGGATATTATTATCTAAAGGGAGATGAGATTTTTTTTTTTAAGTGCAAGATTAAGATGACAGAGTTCAACTTAATGGTTGGCACTAAGGTAATATGCGGCTCCTAAATGTAAATGGTATAAAGTGATCTTTGTGCACGAGTAATGTCATTTCGTGTAATTTCTGCAGTCCAACTGTATTGAAAAATCATAATCTTTATGACATTGTATGTTACATTTGTGCTGCACTATTTATTTTATATTCTAAAAATAAAACATTTGCCTGGCACTAAACCCACATGGCGTGTATTTTTTTGATGAACTGTTTATAGAAGGAAGCTCAACAAGCATATGATTGGTGGCATAGGAAAACACAAATCAGGTGCAGAAATAGGCCATTCAGCACCTCAAGCCTGTTCTGTTCTGTAAAATCATGGTTAATCTGTTTTGAGTTTCAAACTCCACATTCCCATCTATCCTGATAATTGATGATTCTTCACTTAACAAGAACCTATTTATCTCTACCTTAAAAATAATTAACGATCCCGCCTCTATCAGCCTCCAATATAGTGCAGAGAATTCCAAAGTCACACAACCCTCAAAAGAAAATCATGTGAAAAAGGCAATTCCTTTTTTTTTTAAAAAATAAGTCTGCCCTCATTCTGGACTCACTCACAGGAGGAACTGCCCTCTTTCGTGACCACCTTGTAAGATCTTATATGTTTCAATCAAATCACCCTTACTGTTCTAATGGAAACAAGCTCAGTCTGTGCAATCTTTTTTCACAAGATAACCTATTCATTCCAGGTATCAGTCTCGGAAAGCCGCTCGGAGGCATCCCCAATTCATACACAATTTTAGACCAAAACTGCATGCAGTATAAGAAGTGGTGTCAGCAATGCCCTGTCCAACAGATGCATAACTTCCTTACTTCTACATTCAATTTTTCATAATAATGAATAACATTCCATTAGCCTTTTTAATGACTTCCTGTACTGAATGCTTGCATTAGGGCACCTTTAGCACACTGCACTTCAGAATTCTGTCATTCTGTTTAAGTCACAGTCTATCTTTTTATGCTTCCTGCTAGTGAAAAACGTCATATTTTATTCCATTTGCCAGAGTTTTGCCCACTCAATCTACATCAAAATGCATTCTCAAGTTTTCCTCAACATATCTGCATACCTATCTTTCTGTCCTCCGCAAATGTACTCACTTACCATTTCTTCAGTCCATCTAAATTGCAAAAAAAAAGCTTAAGCTCCAACACAGATCCCAGCGGACTCCACTGAGAACATCCTGTCAATCATACCTACTTATGCACATGGATTTCTGTCAGCCAATCTTCCATTCATAATAGTATGTTAATCCTACAGGAGCTTCTACATTGCACAATAAATTATATGGCACCTTGTCAAATGGGTTCTGGAAATCTGTACATCTTCAAGGTTCCCTTCATCCACAGCATGTTACTCCTTCATAGAACTACAATAAATTGGTTAAATTTGCAAGGTGACCTCCACACAAAATTCAACTTAAATTATGGCTAATGGTACCTTGTGCAGCTTTGGTTCTCAGTGGAATGTTAAATTCATGACACAAGGAAGGAAGATGTAAGACTGATGTACTGCAAATTGAACTGAGCCTCTGAATTGAAAAATAAATATGTAGCTAGATCTATTAAATTGAGCTTTAGAAAATTCTCAGCTATGTTTGACGAAACTGAAGTAAAATAATCTGGAGTGCCAAATAGATGGTAAATAAAATTGGTGTTAACTGCTGGATGAATGATCAAAAGTATGTCTCAGATTTTGATTTCAAAATTTCTTTAATGATAGACAAGTTTCATTCCCAGGGTCCTTTGCTCGGTATTTACAAGCAGAAACTGTGATGAGACAAAGTAATCAAATTTACTACTGAGATCAATTTTTATTTCTGTACATAAACAAGAATGCAGTTTTAAAGGACAAATTGAAAAGCACAATACAGCACATATAAAATTTAAAATAAACTTGACTGGAAATAATCAGCAAGTCAGGAGGACGGTTAAACAACCAACATTTCAGACCCATGATTTTTCATCAGAACATTAAAGACCATGTATTAATGAGAATTACTTTTATGCTTTTGATAAATGAAAATAATTTAGCTATTTTCTAACTTTCCATTTAAAAGCCATATGCACATATTCTAAACTTTGAAGTACAACACTGTTTAAGCCACAAATATTGCTTTCCAGTTTATCTTTCCATTTTTGTCTTTTCTGCTTCTTAAGGTAGAAATTGAAGCAGGTAGCCGATGTGGAACATTTATAAGCAAATAGGTTGGGATTTGATTTTGTGACTTTTCTCCCAATTATGATTTGATCAAGCCTTGGTTCAAAAGTTGGCCAAATTAAAAGTAACAGACTTTTCTAACCTATAACACATTTGACACTTGCACTGAAGTTATTCATATTTTTAAATAATATTTCCAAACTCTGGTTTTATTTCATTGAAAAATAAGACAACAGCTTGAAATACACATTGCAATCTGGGTTTTCTTTAAAAGCTGTTTTTGGTGGGGGGGGCGGGGAGTATTAATTTGAAGTTTCACTTTTCATTATAGGTCAGTTTGTGTGGAATACTCTGTCAAGTTTAATACACACATACTTTGTTTAAGATCACTACTTGCTTCAAAGAAAGAAAATGTATGATCTGTTTGCTTACAGTAGGATTAAATTACCCTATATTTAAAAGGAGTTGGTGTGAAATTAAAAATGGTGCCTTTTGTTAGCCATGGTTAAGAAAGAATCTGCTACAGCAACCTATAAAGCTCCCTACTGCCCTGCAAATTTCCCTTCAGCTGCTCATCCAATTCTATTTCATGTCCATGATTGAAACTGCCTTCACACATTCTGAAACAGCACATTCCAAATCCTAAAGACTCACTACACTAAAACTTTCTTCACCGTGTTACCTTTAGCTTTTTGACTAATCACTTAAGATCTGCAGATTCTGGTTCTCAACTCTTCTACCAATGGGAACATTTACTGTATTTAAATCCATCATCTTATGGAGAACCTCAATCAAGTCTCCTCTCAACCTTTTCTCCAAGAAGAGATTTCTGTGATTTATATAATTCAGTGAAGTCTCTCACCCTAGAACCATTCTCCTGAATCTCTTCAAAACACTTTTTAAAAGCCATTGCTTTCCAATGTAATGTTCATTTGACACAATACTCCAGCTATGGCCAAATTGTTACGCAAGATAAATTTAAAGCTCAGATGTTGAAGCTACAACATGAGATGTTTTGTTACCAGCGCAGGCATAAAAACCTAATGTTCTAACTCATTCACCTAAGGACAATTTTTTAAAGAGAAAGTTCCGAATCCTAGCTATGCTGTTAACAGGTTAAAACTACTCTATCCATATGGACAGAGGAAATTTAAAAAGGTATTGGCTGCCTAAGGCTTCTTTTCTTCAACTTTTGATGGTCAGTACTACAAACAGCAGTCAGGTAACCCTGGTTGAATAAAATATAACGTACAATTTAGAAGGACACAAGAGATATTATTGAAGAATGTCATTTGCTTCCAAATTGGAATTGTATTTAAAATTCAGGGAAAAAGCTCAGTGACACTCTACTGAACAGAAGACAGAAGTTAGGTCCACAACTGCCATAACGGCAGCCTTCCAAAGATGGTCAACTCATTTTATGTGGAGCAAGACAAGGATCAAGTCATCCTTTGACAGTAACAATAAGTAAACTTAAATTGCCAGCTAAAAGGAAAATGGACTTTTGTATTAGCCAAGCTGCCTTGAATAAAATTTCCAATACATGCCAATTACAATGGTGCATAGCAAATATAAGGATTAGTAATTCTACCCTATCCACATTTTACTTTTCAAGACAGCAAGAACACCACATACAATTAAAACATGTCTTACTTGCATACTCAGGGGGTCCACTAGATGGGCTGCAATGTTCATCTCATATTCGGAAAGCTTGACATTTTTTACGCCAATCTGCTTCATTAGTCTTTCTGCCTGCAAGTTAATTAATAATTAATCTAAAATACAAACAGAACATAAGGATAGTCCCACAGCTTCACTTCGATCCTAATTCACTCTCTTGCATTCCAAACACATTCAATATCACAAACTGTATTTTAATATTACTTTCAACAGAAACATTATTACATTTACTTCTAAATGTATATCACAATTAAATCTTTGTCATCCAGCAAATTAGGGAAATGGGTGGAGACAGTTAATCAAAAAAGTCTGTTAATGGGAAGTTACATTACTCCATGCACGAGACAAGGTGCTGCTTTGTTTTTCAGAGTTTGAAGGGAGAGGGGAAACAGCTGGGCAGTCAAGGACCCCAGTACAGCACGGCATCACAGTGAAATGTGAACAACTAAAAACAAGCTGACAGCACAAACTTCAACACTTTTTTTTAAAAGAAATCAAGCTGTCAGTTTTATTGGCAGTTACTTCGAGTGATATATCTTTGTTCAGGTAAGATAACTAAAAATGTCATAATTTCAACATAAAGCCAAAAACAACTTCTGCAGATTTACAACCTGCCATCATTATTAGTTTTTTATTGAAAGAATGCATTATCTGAACAGTTAAAATAACCAGTTTTTAAAAAAGAAAATTCCAGCTGTCAAAGTTTACAGTAACTAGAGAATTCTGCTTGAGTGTGTGCCAGATAATACAGTTTACTTTTTCATTAAATTTATTTATAATTTGAAAATTTTTATTTAACAAATATTAATTTCAAAGGAAATAACTGCACAGCAAGTTTCATGGATTATACACATCATTTATTAGTCAGTTAATACAGCTTTAATTTTTAAGCTATATTTCATTTAAGCTGTCTCAAAGTGCTCAGGACAAAGTACAAAGTAACAACTTCTGCAACATCTCAAAGGTAAGAACCCTAAATATGCTTTTTTAAAATACAAACCTTTTAACAATGTTATCTTTTTCAAAGAAAAGGAAGCATTCGGATTTAATGTTTATCTAAATATTCACATTCTCCTTCTTACACAGTAAACACAATCACCCTAGAGAATAGATTTAGCATTACAGTCGATAAATTAATATTCTCACTTTGATACTAAATGTGGATTGAGTACAGAGGGGATTTTAGGAAATATACATATCATGAACAAATGAAAAAGAAAGTATGAGGGTAAAGAGAACAAGAGGAGCAAGAGGGTATACCTCCTTCATTAATATTAAATCAAGCAATAACAAATAAATTGCACTAAATGACATTTCACATAATCTTAAGTTGTTTTTCCAAAACAATCGAACTATTCTCACTTAAACGAGAAAGACAGAATCTGAATTTTTGGTATGCCACTCTACTTAACAAAACTATTTACCAGAACAGGATTAAATAACTAGCAGGTTGGGGAAAGGATGCTGAGCTTCTCAGATCAGGTAATACAGAGCTTTAAGCACAATTACATTTCTAAATTACAATTAAATCATCCATTCAAATTTGTCATTCTGCACTCGAGAAAGCAAATCTTAATGCTCCTAATATACAAGCATGGATAAAATGTTTTAAAGAATTACAACACAATCTATATCTTACGAAATCTCTGATCTTTCACATGAGACATTACCAAAGAAAACAATATCATGTTACACTTTTAATAAATTGAATTCAAGATTTTCAACAATCATATTGACAATCCTCAGCTGTAGTCTGCACACTTTTCCAACTGTACAGATATGAAGCTATCTAAGCCTAATGGTAACACAAAGGAAACAGTTAAGACCGATTGCCAGTATTAAAGGTGCGAACCTAAGAGAAACTTGAAACGTAACTTAGGGTGAACCTTAAGCAAGCATAACTAGGCACAGAAAATAACATACCGTCAAATATACCATTGAGCAGGATAAGACATAAAAGGCAAAATATTGTGGATGCTAAAAATCTGAAACAAACTAGAAAATGTTGAGATAACTCAGGAGGTCTGGGAGCATCTGTGGAGAAAGAAAGTTAATGATTGAGTCCAGTATGACTTTTCTTCAGAATGGTTCTGAATAGTTCCGAAGAGGAGTCAAGTTAAGACTTTTTTATTCACCGTAGGATGTGGGCATCACTGACTGGCCAGCATTTATTGCCCATCCCTGGTGTCCCTTGAGAAGGTGGCCACGAGCTGCCCTCTTGTACCACTGCAGTCCACATGATTTGAGATGATAACACGGTTTCTCTCTCCAAAGATGTTGCCATGCCTGCTGAGCTGGATAACATAGTTCATGATTGTGAAGAACAAGCCTGTAAAAGAAGCTATGAGAGAAAGTGAGGGCTGCAGATGCTGGAGATCAGAGCTGAAAATGTGTTGCTGGAAAAGCACAGCAGGTCAGGCAGCATCCAAGGAACAGGAGAATCGACGTTTCGGGCATAAGCCCCCTTCTTCAGGAATGAGGAAAGAAGCTAGTTATTTGAAAAAAGTCAACACATAGAACAATTTACTCAGGAGGATTGCTGGAGCCAGTACTCCAAGAATATTTGAATATTTTAACAAGAAGACAGTAGGCATTGTATTCTAGAAGAGTACGACCAAGTGAGGCAAAAATTTTCTTCACCTGAACATATTCTGCAAACCTTCTGGGAAAATATAAATTAAGCTGGGATATATATTTGAAATGGTCACAATCCAAGAGTGATGTCACCTGCTCTGAAGTCTCCAGTGAAAATTAGTATGTGTGTCCTCCAATTTATGCTCACAATCCAAATTATCAGCCTGGAGCAAGATTATCCAACCTTTTAAAAACTGAGACCATGTTTCTAGATGATGTTAGTCCAATATTTCTGTTCTGTAAGCTTTTTCTCCATAAACTTAGAACCAGAACTAATTTAAATTTCCATGTGTGTCCCCCACTCCTTCAGATTACAAAAACAAAATCAATATTGCATGGTATTCATTACATGGACTAACTCTAACAGCCAGCTCCTGGACAACGTTAATGGAAGCTATGAGGAGGAGTGATTACATGCAGCAAACTCATCAACCTTGAAAAGTCAAGTCTCAGGTGATGGGCTCCTTAAATCGTGGACAGAATGTGGTTTGGAGAGCACAGAGCCCCAACTAATGAAAAGGAAAAAATGATTAATTAGAAATGCTTAGCTGTGAACAGCAGTGCTCACATGATTTAAAATGTAACTGGAGAAGGAATACAATACAAAATACAACATTCTAACATAGAAATACAGGAAAAGTCACCACATCATTAAAAGCACAATTCTGCATTTTAAAAATTAGAAATTCCATGGGATTCAAAGAACTAACAGAACTACAAATCTGAACTAACTGTAAAATATTAATAAAACATCTGGGTAAAGCAACAGAGAACAAAACTGTTCCGGTGAAGTCACAGATAGTCAGCCTATTCTAAGTTAAAAATCACAACACCAGGTTATAGTCCAACAGGTTTAATTGGAAGCACTAGCTTTCGGAGCGCCGCTCCTTCATCAGGTGGTTGTGGAGGACATAATTGCAAGACACAGAATTTATAGCTATAAATTCTGCTATCAATTCTGTGTCTTACAATTGTGTCCTCCACAACCACCGGATGAAGGAGCGTCACTCCGAAAGCTCGTGCTTCCAATTAAACCTGTTAGACTATAACCTGGTGTTGTGCGATTTTTAAGTTTGTACACCCAAGTCCAACACTGGCATCTCCAAATCAAGCCTATTCTAAAGTTTGAGTCACAATGCAAACTAACCATGTGCTAATAAGTAATGTCAAACTGTTATTACTATTATTTCATCAGATTTTCTTTTGCTTTATAAGTTGGTATTACTCCAGGTTCTGTGCAATACTGTGATTTCAAGTTCCAATCTAGAAATTTGGGCTGAAACTAGGCTGACCTTCCAGTCTAGTATGGTGGGGTGGGTGGGGTAGTGCTGCATTTTTAACAGAACATTCAATGGATGAGATAGGGAATCAAGACCTTATCTGCCCTCTCAGGTAGGTATTAAAGACTCTCGAGCTTATTTGAAGATTTGGTGAGTACTTTTCAGGAATGTCCGAGCCAATATTAACCTTTGACCAACATCAAGTCCAGATTTCCAGACCATTTATCTAGCTCTTTATGGGAGCTTATTCTGCCATTTCAGAAGTGATTATACATGAAAGTACTTGATTAGTTGTCAAGCACTGTCGACAGCTTTTCAAAACCAGAGCAAGTACGTAAAATGCAAGTTATTTCTTCAACACTCCGAAGGCAGATTGAAGACCGTCACTCAATCCATTCTATGGATAAGATGATAGATCAATGTGCTGACTGCTGCAATACACATTTATGAAAAATAACATAGCAGCAGAGAATTCTCCCAATGTCTTGCCTAACATACATGTCCCAATTAACCCCACGAAAACAAGTAATTAACTATCATTTATTTCATTGCTGCTTTTGGAATTACATGCCTGGCAAAATTTTGCCAACATCTTAGGTACTATATTTTAAAGTAATTTAATTGTATTTGACACATTTGGAGATTGTAGTACTTCGTACTCCATAAATTGATTATTCATTTCAGCCAATTCTTCTAAGAGCAAAGAGGAAAATGAAAATTAAAAAGCTGTGCATATGATCATAGCAAACGATAACAAAATTTGCATCTACATATAGGTCTCTATATTACTGTGACAGTGCAGACTAATTTCTCAACAATGGAGGACTCCTTGAAGTTGATTCTCCTTTAAACTTTACACAAATATGCATACTCCAAGACTGCACAAAAATGAGACAAAGCACCATTTTAGATTGCTTTGGATATTGGTCAACAGATAAAAGCTGGCAAAACACCAGTATAACTCTTTTTTTGAAATTATGTCACTTAACATCCCAAAGATATCTGTGACAGTGGGGCTCTCCATTATTGGCAATACCTGGTTGACTCTAACTGACAGGTACAGAGTGGACAAAAAAATGACACCCAACAAATTACTACAACTTTCAAGAAGAATGCAGGCATCAAAACCACCATTCCTTCACTGTCTTGGGTTAAAATCCTGGAACTCTCCCATTAACAGCAATTGTCCTAGGGACTGTGCAGTCCAATGTTACAGCTCACTAGTGTGTCTTGAAAACCAATGAGGGGTGAAAGCAATAGAATCATAGAGGTGTACAACATGGAAACAGACCCTTCGGTCCAACTCATCCGTGCCAACCAGAGATCCTAAGTTAATCAAGTCCCATTTGCCAGCACCTGGTCCATATCCCTCCAAACCTTTCCTATTCATCCAGGTGTCTTTTAAATATTGTAATTGTACCAGCCCTCACCGCTTCCTCTGACAGCTCATTCCATATACGCACCACTCTCTGCATGAAAAAGCTGACCCTTAGATCCTGTTTAAATCTTTCCCTTCTCACCCTAAACCTATGCCCTATAGTTCTGGACTGCCCCACCCCAGGGAAAAGACCGTGTCTATTTACCCTATCCATGCCCCTCATGAAGTAAATACTGGTACTACCAGCAATGTCCACAAATTGTGCACGTAAACATTTGTGCCTCATTTGTACTCTTGGTGAATTAATCATGTGGAATCAGTTTTTTTTCCAGTTAAGAGTGTTGTTCTTATTTGTCAGAGTTTCATTCAGTGAAGTCAACTAGTTGCCTAACTACTCAAATGAATCAATAAAATTCTATGTTCTGGATTTAAGTTTACTCAATGAGCTGGAAGGATCGTTTTCAGATGTTTTGTCACCATACTAGGTAACATTAGTGAGCCTCTGATGAAGCACTGGTGTTATGTCGCACTTTCTAATTGTGTGTTTAGGTTTCCTTAGGTTGGTGATGTCATTTCCTGAGGTGGTAATGTTCAGCAACATTTGTGACTCCTCAGACACTGAAAGAGTCTATGTCCAAATGCAATACGATCCCTGGACAACATCCAGGCTCAGGACAAAAATTCTTAAGAAACATTTGTGCCACACAAATGCCAGGCAGTGATCATCACTAATAAAACCTAACCTAACCTCCATCACTTGGCATTCAATAGTGTCAGCATCACCATCACTCCACATCCTCCACCATCAACATTCTGGGGGTTATCATTGACCAGAAAATGAACTGGACTAGCCACATAAATACAATGACTACAAGCATAGGTCAAAGACTATAATGCTAATGAGAGTCATTAACCTCCTAACTTCCAAAAGATTGTCCACCGTCTACAAGGCACAAGTCAGGAGCGTGATTGAATACTCTCCATATGTCTGCATCAGAGCAACTCCAGAAACATTCAAGAAACTTTACACAATCCAGGACAAAGCAAACCACTTGATTAGCACCACATCCATAAGTATCCACTCCCTCCATCACTAGACACTCAGTAGCGGCAGTGTGAGCTATCTACAGGATGCACTGCAAAAATTCGCCAAGGCTCTTTTAGACAGCATCTTCTATCCCAAGAGCAGTTCCACCTAGAAGGACTGGCAGCAGATACACTGAAATACCACCACCTGCAGGTTCCCCTCCAAGCCTTAGGGGGCATGATGGCCTAGTAGTATTATTGCTGGACTATTAATGCAGAGCAGGTAAAGTTCTAGCGACTCAGGCTTGAATCCCTGGAATTAAGAGTCTCATGTCCACCATGAATCATTGTCAATTGTTGGAAGAACCCATCTGGTTCACGGATGTCCTTTAGGGAAGTAAACGGCCATCCTTACATGGTCCAGCATATATGTGACTCCAGATCAATATGGTTGACTCCTAACTGCCCTTCGGGTAAGGTCATGCTGCATTTGGACATGGACTGTTTCAGTCACAAATATTGCTGAACATCGTGCAATTGTTGGTGAACATTGGAGGGAAGGCCACTGATAAAGCAGCTGAAGATGACTGGGCCTAGAACACTACCCAAAGGAACTCCTCCGATCACTTCTTAAGGTGATTAATAGCCATAGAGGAACGATCCATGTCGACGTCTGTTATCAATCTAGATTGGCCAGTCAAAATTTATAAGCTGCTTAATGGTTCCTGGTTTTGTGGAAACCGTTGACGGTCGCACCCCATTCATGGTATTCTTCATCTTGGACATAAGCTTGATTAATGAGCATACGGTCATAATTGATTCTTGATGAAGGGCTTATGCCTGAAACGTTGATTCTCCTGCTCCTCAGATGCTGTCTGACCTGCTGTGCTTTTCCAGCAGCACACTGCCACTCTGATCTCGAGCACCTGCAGTCCTCACTTTCTCCATATTGCCACATAGGGTTTATTGATGCATGTATTGCCTTTGGATTGAAATCCTCGAACTCCCTTCCTAAAGCATTGTGAGTCTATCCACAGCACATGGACAGTGGCCGATCAAGGCAACTCACCACCACCTCAAGGGCAACAAATGCGGAGCCCAGCCAGCAATGCCCACGAACCACAGATTAATAGGAAAAGCTATTTATAGCAATCCCCTAATTCTTCAGCGACATTATAGCCAAATCGTGCTGCCGAAACACACGTTACCCCAGAACTACCTATATGCAGCAATACGATCAATACAATGTACAATAAATAAAATACAATATATCAGGACCCAAAGAAACAACAAACAGTATGATTAAGTATCATGCAGTGGGCAAATCCTTGCTGTTACATCCTTTTGGTTACATTATGGTGCGATTACCCATTTTAAATTAGCCTACTTGTTGAATTTGTTGTATGTCATTCATGGCATTAGGTCACAACTATGCTGCTATTTTTAATGTAAAAACATAATCCATTTATCTTCGATACAAGGATTCTAAATAGACAAGTATCCAAATTATCTTATTAGAAAATACTAAATCTCTCAGCTGACTGTAATGGCACATGTTCCTGTCTCTAAGCATAAAATATGAAAAGAGGAAAGGCTAAAACATTCCAAAATATCAATGTTTAGTTCGTGTAATAAATTATAAAGTGAGAAACCAACCTGCTTCTGCGCTTCCAGTTTTTGTTTTCTTGTTGGATCAATGGCATCTACCATCCATTTGATAGTGTAGTATGTTACTGCACCAAATATTGTCAGACGAAAAATTAAACCAACTATTTCGTTGCGTGACAGAGGGCGAGTTAAAGAATCTGTTGGGATTTCTTTTAAAACCATTTTTACTGTTAGACCTAAAGGCAACAAAAAAAAAGGCTTAGTTAGTCCCCATGTTATTTCCTGGTTGCAGAACCCACAGGTACTGCAATACTGCAAGCTCAACTTCATTTCATTTACATAAAGGTTCATGAAATAGTGGTTAGTGCTTCACTGGCTCAATTTTGTAGCTGGTATAAACCATCTGTGCCCCACAAAGGAACCAAAGTAAAAGTGTTAACTCTGAAGAATTTCACACAAACATGTTTTATTTCCTTTTGATTGCAAAGTAAAAATCAAAAATTTCATGGCAAGCATGTAGTGAGTGATTTTCCCCAGCTTCTCCGATGATTAGAGTTTGGTGCATTTAATCATATAGTAGTTACATAATCAGCCAAATTTACAATTGTTTGCAATACTCTGTTCAACTAGTTCCATTTGTATTCTAACAGAAAACTATCGATATTTGCATTATGCTGTAATGGTAATCATTTCTTCTAACACAGCACTATGTCAATACAAAATCTTCACAAATGAAAGCTTCCCTTTTGCAAAGGTACAAAACTTGACATTGATTCAATAATTTCTCTGCCTTGCTAAGCTTGTTGTTTTCCCTAGGTAAGTGGAAGCAATGCCTCCACAGCATCAGCCTCAGCCAGAGGACTGAGGGTCAATGAAGAAGTCACATTTGTCAGAGTTTAATCAGAATGTGTAGCATAGCTATGAAGTTCATTTTTGTTCAAATTATTCCTGATAATGTTTAAGCTAGCCAATCACCACTTGAAACTGATAAATTTTGATAAGTCATGCAAGCATTAGCAATGCTATCATGTTTTGCTTCTGTAACAAAAGTGACCAGTTTCATAGTAGAAATTCTTTCAGGACATTGTGTCACAGAATAGAATAGAATAGAATAGAATAGAATCTCTAGTGTGGAAACAGGCCCTTCGGCCCAAAAAAACCACAAAGACTCCCCCGGAGACTAACCCACCCAGACCCATTCCCCTACCCTACTACGCTACATTTACCCCTGACCAATGCACCTAACCTACACACCCCTGAACGCTACAGGCAATTTAGCATGTCCAATTCACCTAATCTGCACATTTTTGGATTGTGGGAGGAAATTGGAGTACGTGGAGGAAACCCATGCAGACAGAGAATATGCAAACTCCACACAGACAGTTGCCCGAGGCTGAAGTCAACCCGGTCCCTGGTGCTGTGAGGCAGCAGTACTAACCTCTGTGCCACTCCGCATCACAAAATGCACAGCACGATTGCTTCGACACAGACTACTTGTTGCAAAGGTGCAAATGAAGAACATTATTGCACTGACAGTCAACTTTTTATTGATGGTCTCTAGAAATTAAGACATTGATTTCGGAAGTAAATGGGATTCCTTCTCCTGAGCTAACAAGTCAATTTTCAAGAGCAGAAGAAGCAGCCTACATCATCATAATTTTAGTTACAATCTGAGTGCGCCAATTTTGGTGCAATATCTGGTGAATATTAGGAACGCATTATGTTAGTTACGGGGCAAATTTAACCGTACAATATTGTAGGCATTCTGAACATGCTGCGTCGTGATGAAATCATTACAATTGCTGGCTTTCATTATAAGCTTGACATTTGAGGAAACCGAATCTATCTCCATAGACGGAACTTTCGATTTCGCTTTTATTATTAGCGGTTACTTAGTATTCTCCGGAAACTGATTTCGAGAAGATTTATACCCTGGGTGAGAGTTTGCATCAGGAGTTAACTGCTCAACATCGTTTCCTGGTTAAAAACCCGTTGCCTTGAAACGGCCCCCTCTGTTTCACCAGTTGGTCCCCACTGTCTGTACTGACGTTTACATCCTCTCCATCCCTCAGCGAACACAGTAAACGAAAGTGAACTTCACGGCTATACCGCACACCCTGCGAGGTTAAATTCCGACTGGCGTGACTCCTTCAGTGACCCCCAGTGTTCCGGGCCGAGGCGGAGGGACGTGGTGGCATTGAGCGGGCCCGGCTTCCCCCCCCTCTCCGCCACTCGGGGAAGACAGCGAGCGCGGCGGAGAAACGGCCACCGGCCCGAAACCCGCCCCGTCCCCGTCCCCGTCCCCGTCCACAGCCACAGCCACAGTCACAAGCCCAACGAATTAGCGAGGCAGCTCTTTTCTGCACAAATCCGAAGGAAAGACATACGGAAGGTACAGAAACTCACCCACGTCCGTGCGGCAGGACAAATGTGCTCTGAAGCCCACTTCCGCTTCCGTGTCCGTCCCAACACTGCATCAGGAACAATGAACCAATGAACAATAGTTCCGCGAAACCGGCTTCAACTCAATAAGCAGCTTCATCCACCTGTTGTCTCTTTTTGGGTTCTTCCTTACTGTTTATTCCTTACCCGCCCTATCTTCTACACTAAAAAAAAGTTTCCTAGCTAAGTAAGAGCAAATTACTGCAGATGCTGGAATCTTCACTGAAAACAACAAGATGCTGGAAATCACAGCCTGTCAGACAGCATCCATAGAGAGAGAGAGAGCTAATGTTTTGAGTCCAGATGACTCTTTATCAGAGCTGTCTAGTTACCATCAATTCTGAGGAAGAGTCACTGAATGGAAACATTACTTCTGATTTCTCTCCACAGATGCTGCCAGACTTGTTCAACTTTTCCAGCAGTTTTTGTTTTTGTTTCAACTCAGCTATCACATGCACATACACCTTAATATACAGGTGGGGATTTTCATATGATCATTGACACCTACTCTGCCCTGTACTCATCAAATTAACTTTAAAATCGAGAATAATGGCAGTGCTTTACAGCATGGTTTGAATGTACACTATGATTTTGGGTCAAGACACTAGATGAGGAGAAGGGAAAATTACAAAATGCTTTTAGACTTAGATTTCAACGAATACTATTTATGATACATTAAATACTGCAATTCGTGGTAATAGGCCGCGAGTGCTAGGCCGTGTACTCGGCAGCGTCTTCCACCAGGATCAGCTGGGCCAAATGTTCCGGACTACTGGTCGGTCCGTGGCAGGTGGACTCTCTGCCGGAGGAGTTACGGGGGTTCAGCTGGAGTACCACCCATCTCCTCTACCTGGGGGTCTACCTCAGCCCGGCTGAGGAATCCTGGCCAGCCAACTGGCAGGAGCTGGAGGCCAAAGTCTGGGCTCGCCTAGGCCGCTGGACAGGACTGCACTGAGGACGAACGATCAGTCCTCAGCAAAGGACTCACCTTTGTCCCCCTCCGTCCATGCATCAATGAATTTAATACATGCCGTGACATCGAACAATTCTTCCGTCGCCTCCGAGCTTACTTTCACAATCAGGACTCCCTACCACCTTCTGAGGACCCCTTCGCCCACCTCCAACACACTGCATCCACCTGGACACCCCGCGCTGGCCTATTACCTGCCATCGACCTCTTCATTTCCAACTGCCGCCGGGACATTAACCGCCTCAACCTGTCGACCCCCCCTCCCCCACTCCAACCTCTCCTCCTTACCGCGCGCAGCCCTCCAATCCCTCTGCTCCAATCCTCTCCTCACCATCAAGCCAGCGGACAAAGGGGGCGCAGTGGTAGTCTGGCGCACTGAAGCCAAACGCCAACTCGAGGACACCTCTTCCTACCGCCCCCTTGACCATGACCCCACCCCCCATCACCAAACCATCATCTCCCAGACCATACAGAACCTCATCACCTCAGGAGATCTCCCACCCACAGCTTCCAACCTCATAGTCCAGGAACCCCGCACTGCCCGGTTCTACCTCCTTCCCAAGATCCACAAGCCTCACCACCCTGGCCGACCCATTGTCTCAGCACGCTCCTGGCCCACTGAACTTATCTCTACCTACCTCGACACTGTCCTATCCCCCCCTAGTCCAGGAACTCCCCACATACATTCGAGACACCAC